>NC_054484.1:27446511-27759261 GCF_017639515.1 Carcharodon carcharias
TCCAACTTCCTGTTTCAGGCTGCCAGGAATTGCCAGAGCTTGTCCTGGCACACCTGTCTTCTCCAAAATTATCTATTAACCCTTCTCCCATAGAATGACACACTTACTTGGTGTTCATCTGAGCCAGAAGTAGAAGTGCTACAAACATCGGCTCAAACATAAGAACAAGACAATTGAGAAAAATTTTGCAAGTTTGCATTGAGGGGCAAATAATTGGATGATATACTTATTCATCAACTAAACTTTCAGACAAGCTTTGCTGTGTAAACCAGCTGAACATATGCGGTGAATCGGTTGCAGAAATGCCCTTTTACTGTTCTTAGATAGGTACGGTGGTACTTTTAGGCTTTTAATATATCTGTTAGTAGATGCTGATAAAATGTTTCCCCTACAATTATTTCTTAATGTGTAGAATGAGTCTTGCACAGTGTGGTGAGACTATTTTCAATGGATTGAGAAAGTGTCAGTGTAAGCCTCCGCTATAATCTAATACCTAGATCAAAACTAGTTCAATAATGTCCTAAATATGCAACGAAAAAATGAGCTCACATATCACGCAACTGTGCAAAACATTCTGGTACTGTGAATGTGTTGCAGAAATGCCCACAGTCACTACGATACATTTTTCTCAGTAATCTGTTCAAAACATTGATGTTTTGTTTTTGTGAATTTAAGTGTCCATATGCATTGTCAGTGCCACTAGAGGGCAGAAGTGCAGCAGCTTCCATTGATAGACCCTGTCAGCGCAAGGCTGCAGTTGCATACAGTGGTTTTGCTACTGGGCTAGTAATCCAGGGGCCCAGATTAACGATTGGGAGATATGAGTTTAAATTCCACAATGGCATCTGAGAAACTTAAATTCAATTAAATAAGATCTGCAGTTAAAAATTAGTATTGGATTGTTGTGAAAACTCTTCTGGTTCACTAGTGTCATTTACTCTACCCTGTCTGGCCTACTTGTAACTCCAGATCCGCACTGATTCTTAACTGCCGTCTGAAATGGCTGAGCAAGCCAATCGGTCAGCTCACGGGCAATTAGGGATGAGTTGACCTTGCCAATGACATCCATCATGCAAATGAATTTTAAAAATTGAATATGTACAGTTCTTCTCTAAAACGAATTGAAACCTGGTTGAAAGCATCTTGCCGATAATTCCCTTTCTAATAATGAGGCAAAAAGTAAAACGTCATCAACATACCTTCCTTCATGCAAAACATGGACCTTTTCACCCGCCCTATTCCTTTCTACACTGTGTCCTATGCTTGGCTTGCTGTCAAATGTTACCCTGCAGTTATTTGAATGTGATGTTAAACTGAAACCCCCACCTGCCCCCTCAGGTGGTTACAAAAGATCCCGTGGTACTATTCAGAGCAGGGGAACCCCCCCCCCCCCCACTCCTCAGGCCAATAATTGACCCTTATTCAACATCACTGAAGAACAACAGATTTTCTGGTCATTATCAGATTGCTGTTTGTGAGGCTTTGATGTGCGCACGTGGACTGTCACATTTCCTACAGCAGTTACTGTATGCTGAAAGCACTGCGTTGACTGTAAAGCAGTGTGGGTCATCCTGAGATTGTGATGCATGTTATATAAATGGACACTCTGCTGCCCTCCCCCATGGCAGGTTTGGTGGGTGGGGGGGGGGCGCATTTAATCGGACAAGGGGGTGACAGGTGGGGACCTCACTGTCTTCCTGCCTCCACCCCGATTAAGTCCAGAGTGGAAAGGCGCATGGGTGACCATCCCACCCCACCGACAATTAATGCCCACTTAAGGGCCTCATCCCACTACTGCTGGGATTAACCTAATGGCAGATGGGGGCTCAACATGCGGGAGAATGACAAGCAAACCCTGGCGTGTTCTCTGTGAACTCCCGGGGGGACGGGGGGAGAGAGGCCTTCGTTCAAATGAGGACCCAGCATCCGGAAAGTGGGGTCCCACTGAGAGCTACCCACCGGCCAATCCCCCTCTCCCATGAACCCCTTCCCCGAGATCCCCTTCCCGTGACCCCATCCCCACCATCACTCACCTGTGCCTGAGTCCCTCCTTGATCTGAGGCCTCAGGCGGGTTTCATACAGGCAGCAGCCGTCACCTCCCCGGCGGTGCTGTTGAGTACAGAAGAGGCGGACGGGACTTATGCCACCGGGGCCCTTGATCCTGGGTGGCTTGTTAAGTGCCTGAGTGCCACAGGATATGGCGGGCCTTCCTGAAAAGAAGTGATATGGGGGGGTCTTGCTAGCTGTCTAGGTGGCGGCCAAGACCCCTGTGACCTCCACAAGATTCCGCCCCCTGTGTCTGGGGGAAAGAAAGCCTTCCTTCAAAGTAGAGCACATCTAGTGAAATAATCAGTCCAACTTTAGCAGCTCTGCTAATCTACTTTTGCTAGCCCTCATCTGCTGGTCCTTGATTAGAGCATCACAGTTCTATGACTGTGCATCACCCTTCATCTCTCAGTACTTTTATTTTTCAGGGTGTAAAGGTTAAACTACTACTGCATGTCATCGCTTTCCCAAATTTAGACCCCATCCTGATCGCAATCTTTCTGCAGGCCGGTTGGAGAATGGACCTTGAGATTGGAGCCTTCCACAGCATGTGAATGCTTTTATTGTTTCATTAAGGAGCAGAACTGCTGTCAGTGACTAAGACATTTTGCATTGCCTGTCTCTTGTGTCTGAGGTGACTGATTTGATTTCCTGTTGGACTGTAAGGTTTGAGGGAGGGGAAATCCAAAATTACTACTTAATCTGTGGCAGCAATAAACTGCATTTACCTAGGGGTTTTAACGTGGAAAGATATCCGAGTCCACTTCATGGGAGAATCAGACAGAAATACACGCCCAGCAGAGAAATTAAGAAGGGTGATTAAAAGCTTGGTCAACAAGTTGTGTTTTAAGGAGGATCCGAGGGGAGGGATGGGAATAATGTCCAGTTTCAGTTCTCTGTCTTCCCTCATGAACCAAGATATATAGAATCCAAGGACACAGCCTATTTTTGAGACTGTATCTTGCGAAGCTGAACTAATTTTCTTTGAACAGAAGAACAGAAAAATAGAAGCAGGAGCAGGTCATTCGGCCCCTCAAGCCTGTTTTGCAGCTCAGTAAGGTTATGCTAAGTTTCCACCTCAACTCTATCTTCCTGCACTCTCCCTGTATCCACTCATTCCTTGAGCATCTAAAGATCTATCAATCTCAGGCCTGAATATACTCAACAGCCCTCTGGGGTAGAGAATTCCAAAGTCTTATGATCCCAGCTGAGATTACCACTGAACAAGCCTGATCCCAGGATGGAACCCAGCTTGATAGATCCTAACTTTTATTTGTTTGTTTAGACACGTGGAGGGGGGCAAACGAACAGAGTCACTGGAGTCAGCTCATGAACTTTCAACAAAAGCATAAAACATTTATTAAACAAGATGAACTATATTACAATACTCCTTCACCCACAACTATACAATTAGAGATATATATACAGATTTGCAAGGATAATACAAGTTACAAAAGCTATCTTATACTCCAATGTTCGCAGTAAGTACACAGTCCATGTAAACCAATAGGCAACGTGTGGTCAGACACACCACACTCTGAAACCAAGTGACAGATGCTGCCTCAGACAGATGCTATGGGTCTCTCCTCAACTCCCCCCAGATACTTGTCACACCGTCTCACTAGTCTCACTGAACTCTGTCTTTCACACAAGGGTTTCCAATCTCCACTCTCCAAGAACTCGCTTTGTAACCTTCTCCCAAACTGACTCTTTCTCTTAGACGCCTTCTACAAGGTTCCACCTCCAAGGTTTCAAACTCTGCTTCCGATGTTCCTCTTCCCTTGGGTCACCATTTCAAGCTGCCTTCCATGCTCTCTCTCACTGACTCTGCCATCAACAGTACACCTCTCCTTCACATGCCCGTAGCAAAGTGATACAGATCTTCAGTTGTCTCTTTGGACCTTCTGACTTCTCAAGCTTTCTCTCTTTAAGTTTGAAGCTTTAAACATGAAGCTTGGAGCCTTTCTCTCTGCTCCTCACTCTCAACTTCACTTAACAGGACCTTTTCCAGGTTCTTGCCATACCCTTTCACTAGAAGGACTTTCTCCTGTTCCACTTGGATTTTGGGGTATTCTCTTTAGCTTGGGACTGACTATCTGTCCCTTTTGCTCCAGTCTCTCCCGGCAGCTACTTTCAAAACCAACTGAACTCAAACAGCTTCCAAATCAAACTGCTGTTTCTAGTTTCTTCTGACTGTGTGTCTATAGGAGGGATCTGCCTCTCTGCACTCCTGTTGCTAGGCAACAGCCTAATATCTCTATTCTTGTTTGTTTAACTTAGCTGCAACAGTCCTAAAATACTCATTAGAAATGCAGGCACCTTTTAAAGTGAAACTAAAACTCAATTTGACCTTTCTTAACACACAGATACAAAAATACAAATCAAACTTAAGCATTAAAGCTAAAACTCATTCCTAACACCCACAAAATAAAAATATAACATACTTAAGATATCTCTATTTCCTAACAAAAGATTCACAACCCATTGAGGTAAGAAATTTCTCTTCATCTCAGTCTTAAATGGCTGATTCCATTGAGAAAGAAAGATTATATGAGAAGGATGCACAATATGTGGCCAACTAAGGAAGTTAAGGATAGTAGAAAATGGAAAGGAAAAAACATACAATATTGTGAATATTAGTAGTAGTCAGATGATTGGACAGATTTTAGAAATCAGCAAAGAATGACTAAAAAATGGAGGGAGAAATTAGATTATGAGAGCAAGTTAGCTAGAAATATAGAAACAGATAATAAGAGTTTCTACAGGTATTTAAAAGGGAAAGAGTAGTTAAGGTGAGCGTTGGTCCCTTAGAGGGTGAGACAGCAGAATTAATGATGGGAAACAAGGAAACAGCAGAAGCGTTGAGCAGGTATTTTGTATCTGTCTTTACTGTAGAAGACACAAAAAAATCACAAGAACACTTGAACATCAAGAGTAAAAGGGAGGAAGAAACTTAAAACAATCACAATCACTAGGGAACACTGGAAAAACTATTAGAATTAAAAGTAGTCAAGTCCCCTGGACCTGATGGCTTTCATCCTAGGGCCCTAAAAGAAGTGGTTGCAGAGATAGTAGATGCATTGGTTGTGGTCTTTCAAAATTCCCTAGCTTCTGGAAAGGTCCCAGCAGATTGAAAAATCACTAAAGTGGCACTGCTATTCAAGAAAGGAGGGAGACAGAAACAGGAAACTGCAGACCAGTAAGCCTAACACCTGTCATTGGGAAAATGCTAGAATCCATTATCAAGGAGGTAATAGCAGGAAATCATAATATAATCAGGCAGAGTCAACATGGTGTAAAAGGCAAATCATGTTTGACTAATTTATTAGAGTTGTTTGAGGAAGTAACAAGCAAGGTGGATAAAGGGGAACCTGTAGATGTGATGTACTTGGATTTCCAAAAGGCATTTGACAAGGAGCCACATCAAAGGTTACTGTACAAAATAAGATCTCATAGTGCAGGCCATAACATATTAGCATGGATAGACTACTATTAGCTAACAGGAAATGAAGAGTAGAGATAAATTGGTCATTTCTAGGTTCGCAAGATGTAACTAGTGGAGTGCCACCGGGATCAGTGCTGGGGCCTCAACTATTTGCAATCTATATTAGTGACTTGGATGGAGGGATCAAATGTTTCGTAGCTAAGTTTGCTAATGACACAAAGACAGGTAGGAAAATAAGTTGTCAAGGGGACATAAAGGCCTGAATTTTCACTCCCGGTTTGGGAGTGCAGAGTCAAGAGAATTCCTGGCTCCATGAGCCCAGCTCCTGAGAAACAGCCCCAGAAATTCTGATTTTCATTCCCCGGGGCAGGTCTGCTGACCCTAGAAACTGTTGTGAAGCAGTATGGGGCTGTCGGGTGCAGAGATGGTTTAGGTGAAAGGCCAGCCTTGGTGATCCCAGCCGTGAAACAAACAATAAAAGGAACAACCCACAGCCCTCTCGTTCTTACCCCCTCACCTTCACACGCTCCACATACCCCATCCATACCAACCCATGTCACCTCATGCCCCCCACCCTCCCCATGACCCTCATACCTTCCATGCCAACCTATGCACCCCATCTACTCCATTACACCTCATTTCGTCCATGCCAACCTATCTATCTCCCTCCACCCATCCCCATTGCCCTATATAGTCCCTATGCTAATCTATGCACCCCACCTACAACTCCATGGCCCTTTATAGTGCCTTTGCCAACTTAATGCCAACTCATGCCAACCCATGCCCCACCCATTACCCTTTGTTTATACTCTCCATGTCAACTCACTCAGAATCCACCATGGGCTGACCTCAGGACGCATGCTGAGAGAAAACAAAATAAAGTTCTAAGTGCCTGCTTCCATTGATAAAAACCCATTCACTATATTTATGTTCGTTCAACCACTGAAGCCCTTACAACAACAAGCATTTGTATTCATGGCTCCACATTAAAGACTTTATAAGCACTTAGAGCTGTCAATCAACTGTGAACTGACAGGCATCCCAGTGATAATGATAGGTTGTTAAAATAGCCATGTAGCACAAATCCTATAATGACAATGATAGGTTGTGAAATCAGTCATGTAGCACAAATCCTATAATGGTAACCCTCAGGATTATATCAACAGACAGAGTGATATAGCAAGCACTGTTTTTTTTAACCTGCAGACTTTTTTTAATGTAAGGGCCAGGAGATTTAAATCCCTTGACAGCTTTATATCTCCCTTGACAGTTCCTTTGATAGCTTGACAGCTCCCTTGACAGTTTCATTGACAGTTCCCGTGACAACTAGACAGCCTTGACAGTTCTCTTGACAGCTTGACGGTTCCAATGAATTTATCCACTTTTTAAGCACATCCCTGTCTACTTTTAACAATCCCAAAGGGCAACTGACCTCTCCCAAAGGCCACTTACCTCTCCCACCTTATCTCTTCTCAAGGTATCCCTGGACCTATTCAAAAAAGGATCCCACTTCTCTGAAGAACTCCACTAACCTTAGACTGATCAGTCCAAAGTGCACAAATCGTATTTTGGACATCCCACTAACCAAAATTGGTTCTGACTGAAGGCAGCTGCACATGTGAACAAAGTGCAACCAGCCCCATTCTCCACCCCACCCCCACCGTGAAAATGGTGGGGGCCAGTTTTGGGGGTGGGATTTCTACATTCCAGCCTCCAGTACCATTTTTCCTAAGATGCAAAAATGCTGGCCAAAGAGTCTACAAAGGGATTTAGATAGGTTAAGTGAGTGGACAAAAGTTTGGCAGCTGGAATATAATGAGGGAAAATGTGAACATGTCCTCTTTGGCTGGAAGAATAGAAAAATAGTATACTTTTTGTATGGAGAGACACTGCAGAACTTTAGGGCACAGAGGGATCTGGGTGTCATGAATCAGAAAAAGTTGGTATGCAGATGCCGCAAGTGATTAGGAAGGCAAATGGAATGTTGGCCTTTGTTACAAGGGGAATCAAGAGTAAAAGTAGGGAAGTGTTGCTGCGTTATACATGTCCTTAGTTAGACCACATCTGGAGAACTATGTACAGTTTTGCTCTCCTTACTTAAGAGAGGACATAATTGCATTAGAAGCAGTTCAACAAAGGTTCACGTGACTGATTCCTGGGCCAAAGGAGTTACGAGGAAAGGTTGAACAGGTTGTGCCTATACCCACTGGAGTTTAGAAGAATGAGAGGTAATTTTATTGAAACATATAAGATCCTGATTGGAATTGACAAGGTAGATGCTGGGAGGGTGTTTCTCTTTGTGGGGGACTCTATAATTAGGGACACAATTTAAAAATTAGGGGTCTCCCTTAAAGACTGAGATAAGGAGAATCTTTTTCCTTTCACCAGATCATTAGTCTATGGCATTCTCTTCCCCAGAGAGCAGTAGGGGCTGGGTCCTGGAATATATTCAATGTCAGGTTGCATACATTTTTGATCGATGGGGAAGTCAAGGGTTATGGGGAATGGACAGGAAAGTGGAGATGAGGCCACACTTAGGTCAGCCATGATCTTATTGAATGGCGAAGCAAGCTCGAGGGGTCAAATTGTCTATTCCTAACTTCTAATTATCTAGACCATGACCCCTAGTTCTTGAGATCCCACCCAAGGGAAATATCGCCCTAGCATCTACCCTGTCAAGTCCCTTAATAATTTTATATATTCAATAAGAACTGCTCTCATTCTTCTAAATTCTAGGAAGTATAGGCCTTGTCAACTCAAAATGTATTCTTGAGAAGATATGTTCTCTCTGAAGGGAGGCAGTCTCTACAATTTTTTTGTCTGCTTGCCATTCTTTCTAGGGTAATGTATTTTTAGCTTCTCTGTTTCATTTCCTTACACAAACGTGTGTCTTAAGTAAAAATAATGTGGTGGAGGTCTAACTTCCTTTAACATGACTTGTACAAGGCTTATTCATGATCAGTACTAACCCTGTCGGCCCTTCCTGTTATCCCTTCTGTACAGTTGTGACTAAATTGAATGTCAAAAATTTTAGATGGAATTCAATATCTAAGGGCTTTCTGTAAGAATGCAAATGAAGAATAAATTCTGATTGATGATTTAAGACTGACCTTCCATACTGTTTCTGGCAGTCATGCATAAACCACACCAGAAGTGTCTAGGAGGAATTGGCAGGTAATTAATTATGTGGGAATCCTCCTAAACCCAAGTTCTAACCTGGGCGAAAGATTGGTGGAATCCCTGCTCTTGATGTCAAATCTCTGGGATTTTCATCAAAGTGACAGTGGGACATCAGGAAACCCTCTACCTCAGAGGCTTTGAATTGTTTCCTCATTTGTGATGGAAACATTCATTTGTGTGGGGTCAGAAATGCTGGAATTGTTGAAGTGAAGGAGGGAGAAGAATTTTGTGCCTCTACTAACCTGAGACCCATTAGCAACGGGCAATTATTTTTATACCTGGTTTTCTGCACAATAATGACGTGTTGTTTTGCTTCTCCTCTGCATTACTTTTTATTTCAATTGAATTTTCAGGGCTCAGATTTATAATACCTTAATATATCTTATTCACACAGTATTTCCATATTGGGCTTCTTGGTTTTTTGCTTGCTTCTACTATGTATAGATATAAGCAATGAAATAATCTGTTTCAGTTTTTGTCCCTGGGGTTTAGTTGGTTTTGGAGGGGGCAGTTGGGGAGGTGGGGAGGTGGTAGGTGCGGTGCTTTGGGAGGAGAAGCAAGAAGGCGCTGCAACAAACGAAGGGGTCTTGTTGGGTTGGGATCACTGGACTTCCTGTGAAATGCCTCTTATGTTTTTGAAATGAATTGTTTCCCGACGGCAATCCTGTATTTTAACAAATGCGAATGACTTGTAGGACAGATTTAAATGATCCCTGTTACCACCTTGCTCACTTAGCTGCCGACTAAAGAGGACAGACGCACAACAAGATCCTTGACCATAATTTTTGTCAAGGTCTTATACCACCTCTTCCAGCAACCAGCACTGTGTTGAAATTCAATTAAGTATACCTGAAATCTATTTCTGACAAGAATATCACCGGAAGAATTGAAGTGACATTATGCTGCTGAACACAAATAGCAGTAGCAAAAGCAGGAGATAAACTCCGGAAGGGGAATAATTCCGGGAACTTCGAACCGCGGAACGTCCAAGCAATTCAAGAGTCACGTCACAGGCAGTTTGTCTTCTGTCGGTTATTACAGTTCCAGCATGTGCCTTATTCATGTGACGTGAATATTCCTTTTGTTTCTGAAACGTTACAATGCTTTCCTTTCATTTTGAGTGATGTGATGTTTACAGAACCTGATTTGTGTACACACATGCAGCGACTGATCTAATCCGCTGGTGATGTTAATGCATCCGTCTGAGTGAGATCTGTGGGATGCTTTGATGGAGGAGATTCTTCTGTTTTGACATGGTTCATTTCGTGCGGGAAGGAGGGGAGCTTCCTGTAAAATGGGGAGTTGCAGGGAAGTGAAAAGCTAGGACGGCAAGTCAGAGTTTCCAGCAATAAAGAGTGAACTGGAGGATGAGAGGCAGGAGGAAAGAGGGGCACGTTCTGGTCTTTTGGTTCAAGCTGGTTTATTTTCAAGGCAACTCCTCAGGTCTGGGTGCAGTGAACCCTGCATGCACTTAATGAGGCCGGTGGCAGGAGCACAGGCAATTACTCCACTGGCATCATTAGGATGGTTCCAGTGAGCTGCAGACATCACTCGTACTCCCAGAGGCAGCTTCCCGAGGTACGCGGGAGAGTCTGGCGTCTGGGGAAAGGGGGTGGAGGGGAAGTGGTGGCTGGCAGCTAGGGTCCCATGGTTTTAACGTTGAGCCAGGAGGCTCCAAACATGTTAAGCTTAACAAAAAAAAAACTTACCTTCCAAGTTGCAACCTCCACCTCCCTCTAAGGACCTCTGGTTTGACTACTAAGTGCCAAAGGAAAATAAACTCAGCCTCCTATCTGTTTGAGGTGCACTCCCTGGATGCCTACATAACCAATATGGCAGGTGGCACACATGTGGCACCGCAGGAGACTGCATATGCCAAGCTGGTACCTCAAGCTTACAAAATGAGCTCAGCGCGATCTAATTTCCATGTGGTGGAGGCACCATTTTGCATGTCCCTTGATGAGAAATCAAGATTGCACCACAAGCATTTGATGAAATCTTCTTGAGATGCTTTCATGAGGCAGTTAAATCAAAGCCGTGAACAACTTTGTAGCTGCCCTATCTCGTCCTGGTATGTTCACGCCACGTGGCAGTGTGAAATATTGTTCCCAATGAATCAGTCAGAGGGCATAAAAATGAGAATCCGGATTCTACTGAATTGAATACTGAGTTTAGAACTGAACCCCCCAGTCTCCACTGCCTGGTGTGTGTGGTTGCAAGTACTGTTGCATGTGTTATATAGTAAATAAGCCAATGAAAGCTTGACATCAACATTTCAAGAATCTGATTTTTGATTTAGAGGAATAGGTGCAATATCTAAGGCGTGTACCTCCATAAATTGGCAGGCTATCGCTATATTTTCAGGTAAGTTGCAAATCACTAATGAGGTGAGGTCAGTGCAGAAGCCAGACGCCTCCACTTCTGCTAGCATTGAGCTGAAGCAAATTTTAACAATTCAGGATTTGACAGTGGATAGGCAGTTGAAAAGTAAAACAATCTTGTAGTTGGAAGTTCAAATTAAAAAAACTTTTTGATTTTTGCAGTTTTTAAGGGGTTAATTTTTCGATGTGCTTCATTGAGAGATGATATCTGAGCTAACATATGTTTTAAATGGTGGAAGTCAAATTGCATGTGGTTTTGTAGGGAATTTGCATTATGTACTTTCGCTGAAAGGTCCTGCTCATTGGGAGTACCGCATCAAAAAAATCGCTCCTTAGTACCAGCAAGAAATAATATCTCAGCAGCATTTTTAATCTGTGGCAAAGAGAGGACAATCATTACAAAGTGCAGGGATTCTGAGGCAGCAGTGCCCAATTTGTCATCCTAGTTTAATAAGATTTTGATGGACTCATTGTCTGCTCCGCTTTTAGTCCTACCATGGTAACGTCTGTCTTCATCTCAATTCATGACCCGTGTGATGGAAAGTTACACATTGGAACTGCATGACGATTGGCAGCTCATGCTCGTGAAATTTGCTGTCGTCAAGGCAATGGTGGATAAACAGGAAATGTCAGAATTATCTGGTCATGTATTTCAGGATCGTAACTGTGATATGCTGCATCATTGTAGGAATCGCCAACCCGGTACCAGGACAGCAGTTCCTTTTGATGCGAAGACCTCTCTTGACCCAACCGTGTGTAGTTTAGATGACACTAAGCAAACGCGGAGAGTAAGAAAAGGGCTGCTTCACCAACAGAATGACAGAACGGCGGCAGGGGCGGGGGCGAGGGGGTGGGGGGTAGTGAGAGGAAAGCAAAGTTTAGGGATGTCTGAATTTTAGAATTCCAATTCCTTTTATTACACGGCAGACTGCAAACCACAGTTTAATTAGCAGATCATTTAAACCCAGGCCGACATTCATTTCCCCTCCCCTGCCCAGTTCAGTTCACTTGCAGCAACCCTCTCAGCACCCAGGCTAAGGTCAGCCAACTCTGCACTGACTGAACATCAAACCTGCGGCTTTCCTTGTTCTGTAGGGTCAGTTATGACCTGGGCCACTCGAGGAGTGACACATCTAATCGTATAACAATCATAAAAATCTCAAGTTGTGCTGGTCCATCAAATCTGCCCCACACTTTTGATACTTGGAGCATAACCCGCCACCACTCACCTCCCAAGACCAATCCTCCCCAGCCATGTCATCTCCTGTGGAAGACAAGAAAATCCCAGAACCAATAAGGGGAAAAAAAACCTGGAAACTTCCTTTCTGACCCCCTCAGCAATTGACTAATGACAATAGGTTTACTCCCAGACTCTCCAAAATTGCTAAAAATGGAAAGTGATGCTTTATTTTTGCTTTGCCTCGCAAATGCATTTCTTCATTTATGCTACATTATTCTCTTGGCATAGAGGACAAGCTGTTCTGGAATCTCCTCCAGTGTTGTTCCACATTTAATGCCAGGATGAATAAGAATGTCGTGCAGTGGTACCCGAGTAAAAGCAGACAATTTTGTACTTGCATTTGTGGATTTATGTTGTAGAAATTAAAGCATAAACAGATTAATCTGTTCTTTTGGGGCTTCCCTCAAAGCCAGCAATTGACTTGTAACTTTAAACTTGATCAGAGTGTTATTCTGAAAGGAATGTGTCATGACAGTTCCCTTGGTGCCCTAGTTAGTAATATCCCTGCCCAGTGTTGTAGGAAGCAAGTCCGATCAAAAGCTCTCTCATTTCATCACTGCTCTGTGTTAAATTAGATGACTACAGTTGAGAATGTAGTTTGATGCTGTGACTGGTGTTAGAATTCCTGGGATTAGGAAGGGAAACATCAGCTAGGAGTTCCCAAGTGCTACCCTGTAAACACCTGCCAGAAAATGTGTGAGTATGGATTGGGTTTGAACAAGATTAGATCATCGGTATTGATTTCCATGGTCAAATGCCCTGTATCACTATGTACACTCTGATGAATGATTGCTAAGCTACTGAAGAACCCATGAATTGATACTTCAGTGAGGGTTTTACCTTCAGGAGAGAAGGGAATACCCAAAATTGGCCAAGATATCAATTGAGAAGGAATCCTGTTAGCTTATTAATCTGTAAAATATTCTGCCACAGCATCAGTTTCAATATTCTCTTCATACTGGACTGAATTGTACACACATGTTGGTGAGCAGGTTAATATTTTTGACCATGCCATCTCACATGACCTTGCTAGTTCCATTATCAATCACAGATAAACTCATTTCTAACCACATCCTTGAAACACTGTCCATTCACAAACCCCTTCCACATCCTGACCCTACTTCCTGTATAACTGCCCCTGGAAAAACTATCCCCCCAATTCACCTACAACTGCACTTTCAAAATTCCAACTGTCACGTCTTTGGCCTTCCCTATACCATAACATATCTGCAGCTTTTTGCTCAACCACTGCCTCAACTGCTCCTTTGTTGCCTGAGCCTCAGTAAAACGATGACCTTTGCTTACCCTGGCCATTTCCCCAGTACAGTCTTCACTTCTGTTCCCTTGTGTCCAGGGGATGCAGAATTGAAAGGGTTTAGCAATCCACTGCCCGGTCAAGCTGGATCACTATTGGTCCTACTCTCATCTGCTAAAGCTGCTCACTATTCCGGAATCTTCCTGGGATGCAAAGACAAACCCCAGCTTCTTTTTACTGCAAACCGTCTTCTTAAACAGTCCTTCCCTTTCTCCTCCACCTTCAGCTCCTACAATTACAAGGAGCTCATGGACTTCTTTGTCACTAAGATAGAGACCATTTGATTAGCTCCTGCTGCATCCCTCCCTTCCACTAGCCCATTGGGCCAAACTTCCTCTAAGGCTCCCCCAGCCCTTGCCTCGAAATCGCATCTTTCTCCAGTTTCTCTCTTATCTCTTTCCCCGAGCTCACATTATACATGAGACTCACCTCCTGCTCCCTCATCCCAATTCCCATTAAACTGTCGATCATCCAACTTCCCCTCCTGGACCCTATATTAGCTGATATTATTAAGTTCTTTTTCTGGTGTTGTCCTGCTCTCCTTTATATCTGCCATCATCACCTATTTTTCAAAACTCTAATCTTTCACCCCACCATCCTTGCAAACTACCGTCTCATCTCTGACCTCCATTTCCTGTCCAAAAGTTTTGAATCTGTTCCCATCTTTCCCTGAATTCCTTGTTCGAATCCCTCCAAACAGGTTTCTGCCCCTGCCACGGTACCAAAATTACTCTTACCAAAGTTACAATTGACATTCTATGTGACTGTGACAAAGGTAAACTTTCCCTCCTCACCCTTCTCAACCTGTCTGCAGCCTTTGACACAGTGGCCCACACCGTCCTTCATTAACGCCTCTCTATTGTCCAGATGAAACTAATCGTATCCAGAATATCACTTGCAATAGCTTTTCTTTCTGCCCCAATATTACTACCACTGGTGTCCCCCAAGGATCCATCCTTCTCTCCCTTCTATTTTTCATCTACATGTTGGCCCTTGGCAACATCCTATGAAAGCACAGTGTTAAGTTTTCATATGTATGCTGACCACACCCAGCTTTATCTTACAATCAGCTCTCTTGACTCCTCCACTGTTGCTAAATTATCAGACGACTTATCTGACATATCCAATAATGGATGAGCAGAAATTTCCTCCAATTAAATACTGGGAAGATGCCGTTCCCTAGCTACTGACTTCATCCCTCTCCCTGGCAACCATCTGGGTGGAATCTTCCAGTTGCTCAGCAGCAAGAAGCTTGGTGGGCAGGAGAACTTTAATTTGCCGGGAGGCCAAAAGTCAGTTTGCCGACGACGGGATGAACTTTAGGAATTGAATTCTCGGGACCTTAAAGGCAGATCAAGCATCCAGATGAACAAGGAAGCTCTTTGCATGCATTTGCAAGCCATGCGTGCTCATTAAAAGGCCAGCTCGCTGGAATTAAGTTGCCCCTCCAAATTAAGTTGCCTGCCAATGCAAAATTAGAACATCACATTCATGACTGCATATAATTGGCATGCACCCAATGAGGTAGACTTCTTCCATGGTTAATGGTTGGTTGCAGCTGCATTGTCCTCTTTGTGGAGCATCTGTAAATGCCAGCCTATGCTTGAGACTGGGTGGTGGCAATGCAAGTTGCATGGAGGATGGCCTAGGAAGGGAGGAAGGATAGAGCAGTGGCCAAGCAAAAGTGGAAGGGTAGTGCAGCCTGTCTGGGCACCCTTTAAGTATAGCACCCCAACCTTCGACCCCATGAGGTAATGGCAGGAGTGGTGACTTCCTGCCTGCCCCACTGTGAGAACCGGTGAGCCCCTCGCCGATGCATATGTAATGAGCTGAACAGCACAAGGTCGCATATGGTCAGCTATCCCACCCCGCAACAGAAATCACCGAACTTATATGCTCGTCACCGAACTTAGATTCCAGAACTGAAGATTCCGGCCTCTGAGACTAAACCAGCCAGTTTTCAACTTGGTGTCGTATTTGACCCCGAGATGATCTTTCAAATATTAACTCCGTCATTAAGGCTGCCTATTTCCACCTCTGTAACATTGTCCCACTTCACCCCCGTCTCAGCTCTTCTGCTGGCAAAACCTTCATTCATGTCGTTTTCACCACCAGACTTGACATTTCCAACACATTCCTGGCCGACCACCCACATTCTACCTTTTGAGGCCATCCAAAACTCTGCTGCCTGAGTCTTAACTTGCAGCGAGTCTCATTTTCTTGTTACTCTTGTGCTCTCTGAGCTACACCGGCTGTCGGTCAAGCAACGTATTAATTTAAAAATGTTTATTTACCCTTGTTTCCAAATCCCACCATGAGCTTGCCCCTCCCTATATCTGAAATCTCCTCCAGTCCCACATCGCTCCGAGATATCTCCCCTCCTTTAATTCTGGCCTCCTGTTCATTGCCAATTTTAATCACAATTGGTGGCTGAGCCTTCAGTCGTCTAGGTCCTTAAGCTGTGGAATACCAGCCCCCCCCCCACACATCTTTACCTCACTTTCCTCCTTCAAGACACTCCTTAAAACCTACCTCTTTGTTCAAACTTTTGGTTGTCTGTCCTATTATCTACTTATGTGGCTCAGTGTCATATTTTGTTTTATAACGCTCCCGTGAAGCGCTTGGCACATTTAATTATGGTAAAGACGTTATATAATTATAAGTTGTTTTCTGAAAAATAACTGTGAACAACAGTTGAATGTGCAAGAGTAGCATTATTCAAAGTAGCATTATTCCATTAGCTAGTTATGTCGGTTCTTAACTGCTGAATACGAGGTGAACAAAAGAGTTGTTCTTGAAGTTATTAACATTGATTGTGAGGCCTGAAGTTACAAATAATGGCGGCTCTGTTCTCGTGTGTGTGGGAAGAGGGCTTGATGTAAATTTAGCTGCGGACTGAGAAATATTTCATGAAGCACTTTAATGTAGACAAGTTGCATTGCTAATAATTCATCTGCTGTTCCAAAGAGACATCTTTCACATTTATGGAAGGCATGCATGGATGTATTCAAGCTAATATTCTTGAATCTTTTTTATTCCTCATACATTTTTGCAAATCATTTAGCAATGGTGTATGTTCTTTGAGCTGCACTGTTTGACCTTGTTGAATTCTTAATGTATTTGTGTAGTGCTTGGAAAGGCTGGCCAACCAATTGCATTTATCACTCTATTCCACTCAGCATGTTTTTTTATATAGATTGACTGAATGGGGAACGGATTCTGTTTTAATTTAAGGTATGAGTGCAAGTTAAATGTTTAATAGAGTGTATTCAAATCTTTTTGGAAAAAGAACACTTAGACAAGGTGGCATATCTTAAAGCAGATTTTCAGAAAAAATTCCGACTAACTTGGATCCCAAGTTTCAAGTTATTGACTTTTGCCCTGTCTCATATTTTAATGTTGTTACTGGAGAGCATTCATAAACTGACTTCTTTACTTATCAATTTTCTCCATCCTTCTTCCCCCCCCACCGAAGGCATTCACTGCTTTCTTGTAGGGTCAATTCTATGGTTCAGTGGTTGCCCTTCAGTCTCTTGCCCCTTACCCACCTGGCCATTAGTCATATCCTGTATGAGCCTAAACAGTGGATGTCCAATGAGCAACTCCACAATGGGTGACATAAAAGCTAAACCCGATCCTAGCCTCACCAGAATTTCACCTTCGTGTTTTTCTCCAGTGTTTATTCATTCGCAGTCAGTGGTGCCAAGAACATTAATATAGTCTCCTCCCCATCTTGTTCTTCCACCACATTAGCTGAGATCAACGGACTCCACACAGACTGGTTGTTAAGTGGGACCTTTGTCCTCTGTGTGGCATTCTATACTCACTAAATTAAACTTGTTACATCATGGAGGGAGACACAATTCAGCTCTTTGATGTAGAATTGCACAAATTTTCTTCAGAAAACAATGTATTCCAGCATTAATTTTGCTCTACTTTTGAGAATTTGGTATAAGGTTATGTCTGGCTTATTGGATCACCCCTGCAGATCAGCAGATCTTAGTAGGGGAGGCAATGGTTAATGTTAGGCCATCCCATGCGGCATCCCTCTCTCCTGTCACTGCTGCCCACTCAGGCCTCCAACTAAAATTACAGATCGGGCCCTGATATTTAAAGGAGGACCCATTCTCTTCCTGTGAGTACCCCTCTGAACAGGTTAACATCAGTACATGGTGGGAAGGCTGTAGGATCAGAAGGAGTGTATTGCAAACCTCAATTTAACTGTCCACCCCTGCCCAGCTTTCATGGATAGGTTGGCAGAGTTACAATCTGAGTCTATTGGCTAAATATTTGTGTGCCCTGATTTTTGGGTGCGAGGGTCATGATTAATGACCTGTGCCTGTTCCCAAATGAGATGGATAGCATGCAAATTTGGCGCATCCACCTCACACCAATGATTGTGGTGTGCAGCCAACTGGTCCCGTGCTGTTGGTTTTCTTCCTGTGCTGCTGGTTGTCTCTGCACTCAGCAGAAGGCCAAACAACGTAGTACACATGCCATGCGGTGTAACCAGCCTGGTCTTCTTAAAGGCAGCTATTCCCCTTAGAGGGAAGCTGCGCTGAATAATATGGCTGGAATTTATGTGATGGAAAAGTGAACTCTAGGACAGAGAGTGGGGTCCAGGGAGGCGGGTCTGGAGTTGAAAGCATTAGTGGTGGAGTTTGACAGGAGGAGAAATGCCATAGTTTCACGGTGGAGCCAGACACTCAAGGACCACCCTCATTGAGAGACCAGTTTGTGGGCCGGGATTTTCCAGCCCCATCATAGCGGGACCCAGAGTGGGAAATTTGGCGGTCCAGCCAAAAGCCCATTGATTTCCGGTGGGACTGGACAACCCCGGCCGTGGGCAGGGCTGGAAAATCCCACCCAAGGTATCTGGACAAAGGTAGCAGTGCCCCAAGAAATCTAATGACCTCACATGGGAAGTCAAGATCAGTGAATGCATCTTCATATAACATTTCCTGCCCTCCACACCACCAACCTCTCTTGGTGCAACCTCCTCTATGTTAAGGAAACTAAACGCAGATTGGGTGACTGCTTTGTGGAACACCTTTGCTCAGTCCGCAAGCATGACTCAGACCTCCCTGTCACTTGCCATTTCAATTCACCATCTTGCTCTCATGCCCACATGTCCATCCTTGGCCTGCTGCAATGTTCCAGTGAAGCTCAATGCAAACTGGAGGAACAGCATCTCATCTTCCAGTTAGGCACTTGACAGCCTTCTGGACTTAACATTGAGTTCAACAACTTCAGACCATGCACTCTGCGCTCCATTTTGATCTTTTTTTGAAAAAAGTTTTTCTCAACCCCCTCCCTCCAGAGGGCCATCTGTAACTTGCTCCTATGTTTTACTTTCACAGAGCGCTGACCCTTGACCTGCTATTAACACATTCTGCTCTCTGCCTTTATGCCACTATTGGCACCTTCTTTAGTCTTTAACATTACCATTAACACTCCTTTGTCTCGTGTCCATGACATCTTTATCAAATCTCCCCTGTGCTCCCACCTATCCCTGACCTCCTATTTTGCTCCACCTGCTTCACCCCCTGCCTTCAACAGTATAAAATCCATAACATTTCTAGCTGTCGTCAGCTCTGGAGTAGAGAGTTGGGACTTGAAACATTAACTCTTTCTCTCTCCATAGATGCTGCCAGACCTGCTGAGTTTTTCCAGCGTTTTCCTTTTTTATCTCTCATGATGCTCAATGCACTACACCCCCATCACTTACCCAGCAGTACTCCCTGGTAGTCAGGACATGCCTTATATCCAGATACTTGCCCTCACCCTCAGCTCCCCACACTACCAGGCTCACACCCACCTCTCAATGCCTCCACATATCTCCAGCTATTCAGTTGTGGCAGGCACATCATCCAAACACATTGCTACACAATCACTAACATTCTGCCTTCTCTCGCAAAATAAGGTGGCACGCAACAGAAGGAAGCAGAGCAGAACTGGCGGGAGACAAGGATTCCTGCATCTTGTGAGTCTTATGAAGGAAATAGCTTTCAGCATTATGGTTCCGGCTGTGATGCCTGGAGTCACATCAACCGGTTGGCTGTATGCCATCAGAATAGTGTTGTTTCAAAGTCTTCTAGCGTGCAGAGAGAACACCCCTGCATTCATCCTTCCCCTCATAGAACCCTCTGCAGGCCACCTGGGAAGTGTCTGATGGCACACTGCACTCCAGAGGAATGGCGGCACTATGGGAAGGAATTTTGTGCCTGATGCATTTGTTTTAACCATTGGCAATATTGTTGGAGCTGGAAGGAGGAACAGAGTTACGGAGCATGACAGCATAAAGGCCATAATATAAATTCTAACCAAGCTGTAAGCTTGAGTTCCAATTTCTGAGGCATATTGAATTTTTTTTTTGCTCTCCAGAATATATCTTTATATGTGGACCGAGCAGCCGTGCTTTCTTTATGGACTATCACCTTATATCTATTGGCACTAGCGCACACTTGGACATATCAGCAGCGCTTTGAATTTCGGAGGAATTTGCAGTATCCTGCATGCATGACATGGTACTTGTCTTATTTTCTATACCCTACGTTATGTGTCAACAAAAGGAGACGGACTTGTGTACGTCAGTATTAAAAGTGTCTTTCGGTGTGTCACCATAGTTTTGCATGCATCTGGCTTTGGAATATTGGACTTACTCACAATGTTAAATAACAACTTACATTGTTAATAGACCGCACCCTTCTGCAGTGAGTTTATATAAAGTATTTAAACCCCTGCTGAGCATTATGAAACTTGTAGATGTAGAACAGTTGTGAATTAAACCGTGTCAAGACCAAAAACTTGTTATTGATGTCACCCTCCCACTTTTGCTTTCAGCTTTAAGTTTGAACTTACACCTACTCACAGCAGCTTGGCATTTATTGGCAGTTTTTCCTCCATGTTACACCCAGTAAATGCTGCCAATGCTTTCAGCAAGTGTCTGCCTCAAAAGCATGAAATCGCACAGCAAGTTCCATATTCTTCTGGGGGTCCGTGTGGGGAAGTTGAAAGAAGTTTGAGTAATGGTGCTCAGTATTTTGAGCTAAAGGGGCTGAGCTGTATTATTTTGCTGTACTCTTTGAGGAGCCTGACCTTTACTTGCCAGTATTATGGCTGCAACTATCTCAACACAAAGTGAATGCATGTATCCAGAGATTGAATTGTTCGTCAAGGTAAGGTTTTATTCATAAAAACAGACTAAAATTGTGATTTCTATACATTTCAATATCTTAAACATCCTTGGCGACATCATTTTGGGTGAATTATATGTTGAACTCTATTTAATTGTGAACAGTGTTTGTCTTTCAGTGCACGCCACACTAGTTACCCTGCTCTTTGCTTTCAAATGAAATAGTTGCTTATGGAAATATTCCTCAAAGCTAAATAACTTTCTGGAAAGGAAAAGGGTTGCTTAGTAGTTGGGCAAAAATTTAATATTAAAATACTGAAGTATTGGCTCTGGGCTGTTTACGTGTAGAAAATCTGTTCAATATCTAACCATGATTCCTTTTTGAGTTGCAGTTATGTTAACCCTTTGTTGTAATTTGATTTTTCTTCTGAGATGAAACACTGGCTGTTTGAGTTTCAATTAGTTCTAAAGCACTGCGAGTCCACATAGTGAAATTCCTGCATTTTGATGCTACTCACTGACAATAGTCCTTGCATTTTGAAAGAGCCCTACAGTTATGTAAGATTTATTAGAGCAGTCTACTCCCACTAGTAAGACTCTGGATGACGTTACTATAGAAGTCATGGCTCAGTTTCTAGCAATCTTGCCTCTGAGTCACAATTTCACACCCAACTTCAGGATTTGAGCACAAAATCAAGACAAGCTTCAGTGTGGTACTAAGGGGGTGCTGCACTGTTGAAGGTGCCGTCTTTTGGATGAGACATTAAAATAAGGTTTCGTCTGCCATCTCAGGTGGAATTAAAAGATCCCTTGACACTATTTTGTCCTGGTTCAATGTTTATTTCTTAAACGACATCACAAAAAATAGATAACTTGGCCACTACCACATTGCTATTTGTGGGAGTTTTGCTGTGTGCAAATTAGCTGCATTTCCAAGGCTACACTTCAAAAAGTACTTCATCGGCTGATAAAGTGCTTTGAGATGTTTGATGGTCATGGAAGTTGCTATATAAACCCACGTCTTTCCTTAAGGTTCACCAATAAATTACACTTGTTTGCTAGTGATACATTAGTTGAAAAAAACCTTGTCTCCCTTAGCTATTCAGTTCACTGCTTAGCCAAATTCTTTTAAAACTTTTTATCAGTCTACATTACACAAAATTTATTCAATTGCTTGGAAATGCTCTTGTAGAGTGGCTTTAGTGCTGCTTTATGGGACTGTAATCATGCAATACATGGCACCGGCCTACATAAGGAGATATCGGGCCCAGTGACCAAGCTTGGTCAAACAGGTAGGTTTTAAAGAGCATTTTTTTTTCTTTATTCTTTCATGGGATGTGGGTGTCACTGGCAAAGCCAACATTTGTTGCCCTTCCCTAATTGCCCTTGAATTGAGAGGCTTGCTCAGCCATTTTAGAGAATAGTTATGAGTCACCACATTGCTGCGAGTATTGAGTCACATGTAGGCCAGATCAAGGTAAGGATGGCAGATTTCCTTCCCTAAAGGTCATTAGTAAACCAGATGGGTTTTTACGACAATTGACAATGGCGGTGGGGGGGGGGTTTCATGGTCACCATTACTGAGACGCTTTTTAATTCCAGATTTTTAAATTGAATTTAAATTCAATGAACCTTCAATGAGGTAAGAGAGGTAGAGACACAGAGAGATTTCGGAGGGAATTCTAGAGCTTAGGGCTGAGGCAGTTGAAGGCACATTCAACAATGGTGGGGTGAGGAAATTGGGAATGCAAAGAGGCAAATATTGGAGGCACACAGTGATCTTAGAGTGTTCTGGGGCCACAGGAGGCTATAGAAATCAAGAGGGGCAAGACAGCGGAGGGATTTGAATACATGGATAGAAATTTGAATGTAGGCCAACAAGACCAGGAGTGGTAGGTGAACAGGACTTGGTGGCTCAAGTTAAGATATAGGAGGCAGAGCTTTGACTTGCATTTATATAGTGATTTCTACTACCTCAAAATGTCCCAATGTGCTTTACAGCTGACGAAATGCTTTTGAAATGTAGTCACTGTTTTAATGTAGGGAAACGTGGCAGCTAGTTTGCTCACAGCAGGATCCCACAAGCAGCAATGAGATAACGAGAAGACAATATGTTGTGGTGATGTTGGTTGAAGGATAACGGTTGGCTAGGACATGAGCTGAAGTTTACAGAGGGTGAAAGGCGGAGACCGGCCAGGAGTCAAGGCTAATTTGAGACCGACCACGACTCATTTGAGAAGTGACCATTTTTTCTTCCATAATGTTTCTCTAATTCTGCTGCAGAATATTCAACCATTAAGACTTCATAGAAAGTTATCTTTACAATGGTGCATGAGTCCATTTTGGAAGAGATGTGTCCTGCCCAGAAAGGTTCTGGGTAATAAGAAATCTCAACCACTGTTTATGGCTTTCTGTAAGATCTTGAATATGTTGTGGTCATCATCCAACTAACAACTGTTCAGAAAAAGGCAAGGTGATGGCCGTTAATGACCTTTATTTATATTGTGTTGTACAGGCTGGTGGTGACGGGGAAAGCATTGGAAACTGCCCATTTTCCCAGCGGCTGTTTATGATCCTTTGGCTAAAAGGCGTGATATTTAATGTCACAACAGTTGATCTAAAGAGGTAAACATTTTACAACCTGAGACTGATTGGCCTTATTTGCTAATGGTTGGGTATTAAATGCTAACAGATGGATCAGTTTAAAGTCCGAATTTGTTCTTGTGGAGATGTATTCAATTTCACCACCTCACAAATGGTACAGCTAAAATTGTGAGGCTGAGGTAATCTCTGCTTAAAGACACCTTTTCACGATGGGAATGCAGCTGACCATATGGTCTTGCAGCATCAGGTGTACTCCATAGAGTAAATGAGCCCAAGTTCAAGGAACGTTGGTATGTGGTAAGTGTAACAAGATTGGGAAGCAATGAGGTGATTATTTCAAAGATTTCCACCACTGAGATTCAGTTTGTGTGATGTCTGGGTGTGTGGAAAACCAGTGGATAGAGATTGATTGTTATAGAATTGATAAGTGGGGAAGTTATGCTAAAGTTATATCGAACCCTGGTGAGACCACACTTAGGCCTGGATTTTATCATTGGTGGGCGGGCATGATCAGTGGGCCCGGGACTGGTCGGGAAACAGGCCCCCGCCCACGATTGGCTCACGACGGAGATTTCGCACTGGCCAGCCAATTAAGGCCCGCCCAGCATGAAATGCAGCTTTCCAATGGTTGGGAAGGGCTGAGCGAGGGTGGGGGCCAATCAGACGCCGGGCCCATTGGTGACCTCGCGGGCGGCTTAAAACAGCACCGGAAGCTCCTTGAAGGCTGCCAGGGAAGAACATTTCTTGAGACTTCTGCAGAAGCTATGTCCTCAGCAACGGTTGGAGACAGCAGGCAGGAGGGCAGGGCAGGCCCGGTGGCCACTGGCAGGCCCTCCCCCACTCCCAGGTTTTCGGACAAGTGTCTCGCGGTGCTGCTGGAGGAGGTGCCTGCCAGGAGGGTCACCCTCATCCCCAGAGATGGCAGCAGGAGGCCACCACTCCAGACCAAAAAACCTTGCGAGGAGGTGGCAGCCAAGGTCAGCAGCCATGATGTTGTGTGGTGCACATGGGTGTAGTGTCGCCAAAGATTCAATGACGTGCTGCGCTCAGGAAGGGAGAGTACCGCGTTGGTATGGATCAGTGTGGAGAAGTGTTAAGGGCTGGCTGCTCCCCCCATGGAGCTCAGGGATGTTAGAGTCTGAGTGCCAACTGTCAATGTTGCCAGAGCTGGCTAAGAGGGTGAGCCCTGGATGCTTGGACTGAGTGCCTTGTGGCTCGGATGTGCCCTGCAAGGTGTTCCTCAGCTGGGGTTGGCCAGGCTGCAATGGTGCTGCAGGTAGAGAGGGGACTAATCAATGCTCCTCTGTCCTTTCAGGAGAAGACAACCCATAACAACATTGAGAGGTCACAAACAGGCAGAGGCCTCCAAAACCTGACGAGATTTGAGCAGGACGCCACGCACCTCGGTCAGCCGGTCGCAGAGAGGCTGGGGTGTCGGATGAAGGTAAGAGCGCAGTGTGCAGAGATGAAAGTTTTGACATGAGCCTCAGAATTGGAGGCCCCATTGCTCATTGACAGACGAGTGCACCATGACGCAGATCTCCATTGTGTCACCAGGGTGCCTGGCATGCACAGTGACACTGTGATGACTTAAACTAATGACATGTTGTTCTCCCTTAGGTTCACCAGCAGGCACCCAATCGCAGGACCCCGGAGAGCCACTCCTGACACCAGAAGCCCGCCAGGCTCCAGATGCACCTGCATCATACCTGCTCTCTGAACCAGGCACCAGAGCAGATACAGCACCTCGGTGGGAGTTACATCTTCGGCTAGAAAGGTGCACAGCAGTGAAGGCACATCACACTTGCTTGAGGTGCAAGTGGAGGCAGCGAGTGCCCAGGGCACTGGCAGTCAGAGGACTTCTGGAGACCAGGACGATGCGGAGTCAAAGGCAGATGATGAGCCTCTGGAGTCGTCCATTGGGCGGCAGATGCTGGATGTGCGGGAGGATCTGGCGTAGATCCGTGAGGGTGCGTGCCATGGTCCCTGTTGTGGAGGAGTCCATGCAGAGCATAAGCACTGTGTTGACCCTCATGACTGAGCACACTGCCTCCTCCATTGAGAGAGTGGCCATGGAACAGAATGAGGGGTTCCTGGGGTTGCACTCGGACCTGCAAATCCTCACACAGGCAATAGCCTCAGGTGGTCAGTGACAGCGTGGGAGATGGATGAGGCACCCAGTATCCCAGCAGGGTGCCCATCCATCAATGGCAAGCAGGGCGGTGCAGAGCAACCTCACATAGGCACACAAGCTGCTTGTTGTCTCTGCGGGTTCCTCTCTGGGCACTCTGGATGATGACAGCAGCTCCTCTGCCCCTCTGCCAGTGACCACGAGGCTGCAGTGACTGGGGAGATGACTGGCACTGGCTGCTCCCTCCCAGGCAGGGTCAGCATGGGCTCCACGGGCCAGAGGACGACCGCCAAGGTCATCAAGGCCAACAAGACAGCAGGGTCAGCAGGCTGTCTCAAATGCTGCTGCCAGTGAGGGGCAGCACCAAGAAATAGCACCGGTAAACATAAATTTAAGGCACCGTGAGCACAAGAGGGACTGGCCATGGGTGATCTTCTATTTTGTAATGTTTTGTTTCTATTTACTGGTGTGAAAATGAACACCAGAGATGGTCATGTTAATTTTTTTTTGATTGTGAGAAGTACATAAGTTTTGTTTTTGTCATAATGGCCTGAGTGCGCTTCACCTTTTTCTTTCCTGGTGCAGGGTACACCAGTATGTAATGCTGGACATGAACTTTATTACACAGGCACTGAGCGGACTTTGGGTTCAAATGAAAGGGCCATTTCAGACATCCAGAACGGAGGCAGCATCCCTGACATGAGGTGGAAGCAGGTCTTTGGCAGCCTAGCTGAAGGAATGTTGGGTCAAGGTGTCCCTGATGTCCCTGCCTCCCTGAAGAATTCAGCGGTCTGCCTCCATGCCCTCAGTGTTTTCTTCACTGTGCTCCTCTTCTGACTCACTACTGGATTTATCCTCTGTGGCCTGTGGAGCTGCAACAAGATCCCATTCCTCCATTGGGTCCCCCTTTGCCAGTGTCAGATTGTGGAGAGCGAAACATGCAACCACTATCAGTGACACACGCTCTGGGGGGCATTGTAGTGCACCCCTTGAATGGTCCAGACATTGGAAGCGCATCTCCAGAAGACCTAAGGTCCTCTCTATCACTACCCTTGTGGAGGCATGACTCACATAATAACGCTGCTCAGCCTCTCTTCTTGGGTGGCAGAGAGACATCATGGGCCACCTTTTCAACGGATAGCCCTTGTCACCCAGCAGCCATCCATCCAGTTGGGCTGGAGCACTGAATAGCCTTGGCAGCTGGGAGTGTCTCAGGATATAAGCGTCATGGGAGCTGCAAAGGTGCACAGTCTTGCAGAACCTGCGACCAGTGGTTACAAACTACCTGGTCGTTCATCGAGTGGAAGCCCTTCCTGTTGACGAAGGCACCCGGCTGACCCGCTGGTGCCTTGATGGCCACATGTGTGCAGCCGATTGCACCCTGGATGCAGGGAAGCCCAGCAATCACTGCAAACCCTCTGGCTCGCTCAGCCTGGCTGGCCTTGCCAGTGTGAAAATGAATAAATGTCATTATCCGCCTGAACAGAGCTCCTCTCAACAGCTTGACGCAACTGTGGACAGCTGATTGGGACATTCCACAAAGACCCCCCACTGACCCCGGAAAGAGATGGAGGCATAGCAGTTGAGGGCCACTGTGACCTTCAGAGCCACTGGTGGGGTATCCAGCCACAAAGTTGGAGGTGATCTCAGACCTAATCATCTGACAGATGGAGGTCACAGCCTCCTTTGGCATTGCAGCTCGGACATACTGAGGTAGCTGCATCGCTGCCCGTAAACCCTGGCAGCAGGATAGTGGCATCTTCTGGGCCCCTTCCACTTTGGACTACCTGCTGGCCCTGTGCCCCTTGTGCCTGCGCCTCTCCTCCCACAGGATACTCCCCTAGAAGCTGCATTGGGTCACCTGACCTCCTCTCCCTTCTGCCCCTCTCTTCCTCCACAGAGGAGGTGCCTCCAGCAGAGACCACAATCCCCAATACTGGGCTTTCAGAAGGCTGTCTGATGCTTGAAAGGGTCCACATGGTCAAAGTCCTCTGGGTGCCTTGGAGACACCAATGAGTCCTGAAATGAAGCCTGGACATGCTAAGAATGAAGCTCAGAACAGAGATGAAGCTGTCAAGTTCAAATAAGCAACCAGCAGCAAATTATTTCCTATACTCCTCACTACTCACCCTTGCATTGCTGCTGACCCTTTTTATCCTGCCCTTGGATGAGGTTTTGCAAAATGTGGGCTACTCGCCTGCCCATTTTGC
Source organism: Carcharodon carcharias (assembly GCF_017639515.1). Taxonomy (NCBI): domain Eukaryota; kingdom Metazoa; phylum Chordata; class Chondrichthyes; order Lamniformes; family Lamnidae; genus Carcharodon; species Carcharodon carcharias. The sequence continues at coordinate 27,474,200 of NC_054484.1, forward strand.
CCATGTGATGAGCGCAAAATCACATGGGCAATGTAAAATATGGATTTAAGTGGATTTGTAATGGCTTTAAGTGGCCTTTTAATTGATGGCAGGCATGGCTCCGATATCTTCTCACCTGAATCTACCATCTTATGCTCTATTCCCTTTTCCCTCAAATATTTGTCTGGTTTCCCCTTCAATGCATCTACACTATTTGCCTGTGGTAAGAAGTTTCACATTCTCACCAGTCACTGGGTGAAGAAGTTTTTTTTGAATTCCCTATTGGATTTCCTGGTGACTATCTTATATTGATGGCCTTATGTTATGCTTTTCTCCACAAGAAATAGTTACGTGACCCCCGAGCCCTTAAGTACTGTAAACTGCAGGGCTAAGGGCCAGGTGCAGGAAGGTGGGATTAGAAAGGGCACCTGGGTGTCCTCCGGCTAGCATGCACAAGATAGGCCAAATGGCCTCCTTCTGTGCTGTAACTTTTCTATGGTTCTATGGTTCTAAGAGGAACTTATCTCTTTCTATCCACTCTATCAAAACGTTTCATAATCTTAAATATCTCTATTAGGTCTCCCTTCAGCTTTCTTTTTTCAAGAGTAAAGAGGCCCAGCTTGTCAATCCTTACCTGATATTTCTGGCATCATCCTTGTAAATTGATGTGCCCGCCATCAATTAAGAGGCCACTTAAGGCCATTAAAAATCCACTCGATCCATAATTTACATTGCCCGTGTGATTTTGCAAGACCTAACGATGGCACATGGGATGATGTCGGGATGCTCGCCCAACGTCTTCTCACGCTATTGTACGCCCGATCAGGTTGGGCATGAGCCCACCCACGAGGAGCAAAATTCTGCCCTTAGAGTACTGATTGCAGCCCTGGTCACCATATTATAGAAAGGATTTAGAGGCAGTGGAGAGCGTGCAGAGAATATTTACAAGGATGATACCAGAAATGTGTGGGTGTACATATCTGGAAAGGATTGACAAGCTGGGCCTCTTTTCTCTTGAAAAAAGAAAGCCGAAGGGAGACCTAATAGAGATATTTAAGATTATGAAAGGTTTTGATAGAGTGGATAGAACGGGATGGCTTCCTCTTAGAACCATAGAACCATAGAAAAGTTACAGCACAGAAGGAGGCCATTTGGCCTATCTTGTCCATGCTAGCCGGAGGACACCCAGGTGCCCTTTCTAATCCCACCTTCCTGCACCCAGCCCTTAGCCCTGCAGTTTACAGTACTTAAGGGCTCGGGGGTCATGTAACTATTTCTTGTGGAGAAGGGCATAACATAAGGCCATCAATATAAGATAGTCACCAGGAAATCCAATAGGGAATTCAAAAAAAACTTCTTCACCCAAAGACTGGTGAGAATGTGAAACTTCTTCACACAGGGAGTCGTTGAAAATAGTGTAGATGCTTTGAAGGGGAAACCAGACATTTGAAGAAAAAGGGATTAGAGCATAAGATAGTAGATTCAGATGAGAAGATAGGGGAGGAGGCTTGAGTAGAGCATAAGCACGAGCATGGACTGGTTGGGCTGAATGGCCTGATTCTGTGGCGTATATCCAATGTAATCCTATGTAATCCTACTTAATATTAAGTCGGCAGCCCCATTGTCAGTGTATCATGTGATTACCAGGATAGCAAAAGACTAACAAAATGGACCATGGTCTCTTTATTGTTTAACAATTCCTGTGTTTGTAGTTGATACCATTGTATTTCCATGAATTGATAGACTTGTGATTCTGCCTTTTGGTATGAGATTGATCTCTGTACCCAGAGTCAGTCCTATGGTATGCTGTCCATTGTGTCTCTAGATTAAAATGGAACCCAAAAGCGACCGTCTTCCAACACCTGAATGTAAAAACAGAGGAACAGCACACAATGGCACAATTCATAGTGCAAAATAATGCAGTAAGATGCAGAACTAACTCCCCAGATGATGATACTTGTATTGTCCAATGATGGAATGCAACCTCGTAGACCAGAGAGGTCCCAGGTTCGACCTTGCTCTGTACTTTTAGTTGGTTTCAATTGCGGGGAGAGGGAGTGTGATGGCGTTACAATTTCCCTTATTGTTTTCAGACAACCGCAGTTGCATTTTACTGGTTGTTTGCAAAATCGTTTACAGGAAATGTCTTACCTCCTCTTGTGTACAGAATGTTTTTCACTCGTTGCATTGTCCCTGCAGAAGCTTGAATAGTTTAAGTGCAGGCAAACCAGGCTTGTCAAGTCTCAGTCATTCCCGTTTTAAAATATAACCTCCGCCAATGTACAGTCTACATGAGGTTCTTTCAGTACCTTGAATTCTTGGATCATTTGAATTTATTTTTTGTGTAGGGATGGGTTTGAGTTCGGGCAAGACTGTACCTTATTCTGCAGAAAGAAACACGGTGTGTTTAGAGAAATTCAGTTTGCCTTACCTTTTTGATCTTGACTGTCACTCCTAACAGTTTCTGTTGCAATGTAGAGCTTAAAGGCACTTGTCCTAAAAGCATGAATTACCTAAGTGGAATTAAGTTGTTGCTGGCATGCTTTTGCAGTACCTCATTACATTTTAGCCTGCTTACAAAGGATAATAGTGACATCTAGTGACAGTAATTGAGTTTTTAAAAAAATGAAATTATTTTGTGACTGGAGTTTCATTCGCTGTGCACTTGTCCTACAATCTGTTCCTCTCCCCTGAACTTCCCACTCATTCAACCCTGTCCTCTTGTGCCCCCTCCCCAAAACTCACCACTTTGACCAAGTTTCTGGTCACCTGTCTTAAATACTCCTCCTTTCACTTTTCATTATGCCTCTGTGAAGGACTGTGGGTTATTTTTCTATGTAAAAGGTGCGTTGTGTTTTGCAAGTTGCCATTAAGCTTGGAAGTTCTTTTTGTCAAATATCATTGACCATAATGACATCAGATCTAGCAGTAATTATTTGATATTGTTTGTAAGTATCAGGGTATAAAGCTACTTTGTCTGTGAAATCTTGCATCTACTGTGTCCCTACAGGAAGCCTGCTGACCTGCAAAATCTGGCCCCTGGTACCAATCCTCCATTTTTGACCTTCAATGGAGAAGTCAAAACAGATGTTAACAAGATAGAAGAGTTTCTAGAAGATAAATTGGTGCCACCAAGGTCTGTCTCTGAATGTTGTGCCTGAAATCAATAAAAGTGGTAGAATACTTAACAATATACAACTGAGTAATTCAAGAAAGGTCCCTCAGCCCAATTTGGTGGAGCATATTTATAGATTAACAAAACCAAAGTCCTCATTAAGAAAAAGATAAGGAGACAGCATCTTGCAAGACCTTTTCCTCCACCCTTCAACTCAAAACGCTATACTCCTCAATTTGCTGGAAGTGCGAGATCTGATATCGAAACAATGAAAGCAACGAGGACTACCAATCTGTCTCCCCAGCCAATGAGATTTAAGGATTGAGAAATAGAACAATGGAGAATGATGATGAATTAGAGTCAATTCTGATACAGAAAGCGAAATAAAGCAAGAAGAAGAAAGATCGTGTAAAAGAGAGAAATAAATAGAAAGGAAAGTAAGAGAAGAATTTAAAAATGTAAATTTGGAATTTTTAAAATCACAGAGAAGCATTTATTACATACAGGGATAAAAGAAAAAAGACTTGCATTTATATGGTATCTTTACGACCATTGGACATTCCAAAGCACTTCACAGCCAATGAAGCACTTTTGAAGTGTTGGCACTGTTGTAATGTAGGAAATGTGACAACCAATTTGCGCACAGCAAATTCCCACAAACTGCAAAATGATAATGACCAGCTAAGTCTCAACAGTTTAGATTATACCCCTTCTGGGTCAGAGAGATTCATTGACGTTGCATTAATAATGATCAATTTGTTGAAAAGGTATGTGTGCTGTTAAATATGCACTCTAATTTTCCACAGCAAGTTTCATTGTTTTGCAAGTCCAACCAGCTCTTTAAAATAAAGGAGCGGTTAAGGACAAGATACTGCTTCTGCAAAGCAACCAGCAGAGCGGAGTAAATCATGGACATTCGCAACTCATGGTCTATCTCTTTATCCCCTTGAACTTGCTGGCCGAGTTGTGCATTAATAACATGGTGCATCGTAAACCCAGCATTATTTTTCCAGCAAGATTCAGTCCAATAAAATCCAAGCAGCTCCTCACTGCAGTACTGATCCACACATAGCGTCAAATTTCCAGCGTCAGTCTCTAGTTAGTCACACTTGCATTAGAGATGCGACCTTTGACTTCAGAGTCCTCCAGTTAAGAGGAATTGGCAACATTCTGGTTCCTAGTTGCTGTCCAATGACTGCTCTGCTGGAAGCTTATATGATGACAATGAGTGAGTGGTTATGGATCTTGCGTCAAGTATGCCAATATGGTGCAGTGCCCTACCAGTAAGTAAAAAAAGTATTGCCCAAAGGTATTTGTTCTGAAGAACGTGTAATGACAACAGTGTGCTTTCCAGGTATCCAAAGCTTTCTGCCATACATCCCGAATCGAATTCAGCAGGAAATGATGTATTTGCCAAGTTCTCAGCATACATTAAGAATGTCAGGAAAGATGCAAATGAAAGTAAGTAAGATGACTACAGCCGTGGGAAATAATAAAACAAAGTATTGGAGATACACAGCCTGTGAGTCAGTACTTGTAAAGAGAAAAAAAATCAGGGGATGATGATTTGGCTGTGTGCTCCTTGGTGAGCTATTTTGCTTTTCATTTGACTACAACTGCTCACATACAGCCATTATTTCTTAAATGGAAACAGAAAGTGCTGGAAAAGCTCAGCAGGTCTGGCGCCATCTGTGGAGAGAGAAACAGAGTTAACGTTTCAAGTCCTGCCTCTTTGGAACATTATTTCTCCAATTGATAAAGAAAACTGGTGAAGAGGATTGACCATATATATGTTCCTTGTGTTTAGGGTGAAAGATATCAGTGCTGGTGAATGGAGCTTTCTCCATATGGTAACCCAAACCCCTCCCACTGGTATTATAGAAACAGGGGTAGACCACTCAACCTCGAGTCTGCTTTGTCATTCAATCATGGTTGATCTTACCACAACCCCACTTACCTGCTTTAATTCCTTACCCTTTGACAGCCTTCCCTAACAAACAGCTTTCAATCTCTGTCTTGAAAGCCCCAATTAGCCTAGTATCCACAGCCTTTTCAGGGAGACACTTACTTCCAGGTCGGATGTGGCTTAGCGTAGATGTAGAAGAAAGCAGCCTGTGCTCCACCCCAACAATGTATCTTAATGTCAACCTTAGCAAAGCACAGCTACTGCATCTATTTTATATTTTTCAGACCAGTGATCCTCCCTGATATTTTATTATAGTAGGAAAAGTGTGCAAATGGTGGTAACCACAAAGAAAAGGTGGGTAAAAGAATATCTGAATTTTCAATTTCCCTTGCTTATGTCTGTCTCATTGATGTTATGCGTTAATTACATTGTTAGTGTTTGTTGATGTCAATTACATTGTTCAGATTAAGAGAAACAGGTGATGGGTATTAATTGTCTTTGAGAAGATATAAATAGGGGATAGCTGAGGCACTGGGTGGAATGGAAAGAGACCGGTGAGACTGAACAAGTCAATAAACTCTTTTGATAAAGAAAAGCTCTGTGTCTTGGTTTCAGCTTCACCAATTGGCTTGGATCCTATTTACAATATAATCTAGCATTTGGCAATGTACCTTCCACCTGGAGGTGCACAGCCTGTTGTATGTCACTTGATGACGAACAACATTGATGAGTGATATTGCTTTTACCCCAATTATACAGAGTAACACAGTATATGGCATCAGAGTGTCTCAGGGTTGAGATAATTATTGATAAGCTTTCCTCTAATATTATATGATATTGGAGTTTCGTTGAAGTTTAGAAGAATGAGAGGCGACTTTATCGAAACATATAAGCTTTTTAGGAGGCTTGACAGGGTAGGTGCTGAGGTTTCCTTTGTGGAAGAGTCTAGGACCAGAGAGCATAACCTCAGCGAAAGGGGTCACCCATTTAAAACAGACATGAGGAGGAATTTCTTCTCCAGAGAGTAGTGAATCTGTGGAGTTCTTTACTGCAGAGGGCTGCAGAAGCTGGGTCGTTAAGTATATTCAAGGCTGAGATAGACAGAATTTTAATCAGTAAGGGAATCAAGGAGTATAGGGAAAAGGCAGGAAAATGGAGTTAAGGATTATCAGATCAGCCATGATCTCATTGGATGATGGAGCAGGCCCAATGGCCTACTTCTGCTCCTTTATATTGGGGTCTTATGGTCTTATATCTCTACCCTTCATTATGTTCTTGGGAAACTTAGTTGACTGTTCTACATGAAATTTGTTTGTTTCTGTTTGACTCCACCAAATGGCTTCAGGGCATATTGGAGGTCTGCCATTAAGTGGCTAAAGGTGTATGACCATACTGTACAACATTTCTGTATGTTGTAGAAATGTATTCCTAGCCCAAGGAATGCAATGGCATTTACTGTTCTGCTGACCTCCGAGTAGAATCTTCCTTGATCGCATAAAACAGATAGATCTCAGGTCAGTGGAGTTTTTAGCCCGTGTTTGGGGTAGGACTTTATTGGCTGGCATAGGAGAATTATTGTGAAGAGGAGAAGGGGGGGAAGGGGGGAAACTAAGCAAGAAGAACCAGAAGGGAAGGAAATATAGTGCAAGAATGAAGGTGGGTCAGATTACTTCAGAGAAAAGTAATGAAGAAAGGTGCAGAAGATCTGTACAGAGCCAGGTGTTTTAGGTTTCTCACTTGGTGCTATTTCTTTCCTTGTTTCTCTTTATTTCTGATGCCTACAATCACTTTTCCCTCATTTATTCAGGTTTGGAAAAGGCCTTATTGAAAGCTCTGAAGAAATTAGATGATTATTTAAACACACCTTTACCTGAAGAAATTGATGCTAATAGCACAGAGGAAGACATTTGTTCTAACAGAAAATACCTCGATGGAGATTACTTGACCTTGGCAGATTGTAATCTCCTGCCAAAGCTTCACATTATCAAGGTTTGTTTTGATTTCTGTTAACACTGGATGAAGGTTGAGTGCATATTTAATTATGATCACGGTAGTGTCCTGTATAAAAGCCCTGTATTTTTTTTGGAAATAAATTGAGCATGAAATTATAGAATAGTACAACACAAAAGGAGACCATTCTATTCACCGAGTCTGTGTCAGCTCTTTCAAAGAGCAGTCTGGCTAGGGTCTGGTTCGTCCCACTCTCCTGCTCTTTCTCTATTTCCCTGTGGGGAGTCCAGAACAAGGGGGCATAACTATAAAATTAGATCATGGCATTGCCTTTTCCCAGTTTCTCCATCTCCATCATATCTGTTCTGGTGATGCAACATTCCACAACGGTGCTTCTGATATGTCTTTTTTCCTCCACGCAGTATTCCTCCCACTCTCAACCGGGTCTGACCCATTTCCCGCATTTCTGCCCTCACCCCTTCCCCTCCCTCCCGGAACCACGATGGGGCTCCCCTTGTCCTCACTTTCCAGCCCACCAGCCTCCGTAGTCAAAGGGTCATTTCGCCATTTCCGCCTTCTCCAGTATGGAACACATCTGCCCCTCCCTCCCCGATCAGCATTCCAAAGAGTTCCCTGTGCAACACTCCTCTATCACCCTTAACACCTCGTTCCCTTCCCACGGCACCTTCCCACACTGGGGAGAAGGTGTAACACCTGCCCTTTTACCTTCTCTCTCCTCACTGTCCAAGGCCCCAAGTGCACCTTCCAGGTGAAACAACAATTCACTTGTACTCCTCTTAATTTAGTATATTGAATTCGCTGCTCACAATATGGTCTCCTCTACATTTGGGAGAACAAAATGCAGATTGGGTGACCACTTTGTGGAACACCTCCACTCAGTCCGCAAGCATAATCCTGAGTTTCTGGTTGCTTACCATTTTAATTCACCACCGTGGTCTCATTCTCACCTTTCTGTTCCTGGCCTGCTGCAGTGTTCCAGTGAAGCTCACCGAAAGCTTAAGCAACAGCATCTCATCTTTCGATTAGGCATCTGACCGCCTTCTGGGCTCGACATTGACTCAACAATTTCAGATCATGAACTCTGTCCTCCATTTTGATTTTTTTTGCCATGTGCTGTTCTGAATCTTCATTTTCATGTTTTGGTTTCGGACAGAGCTGTTTATTATTCTGCCATTCACACTCACTCTGGACAAATGCTTTGTTTCTTTATTACCACTGTTGCCACTCATTTTGCCTTTTGTTCCATAACATCCTTGTCATTTAATCTCTCCTCCCCTCTACCCTATCCCACGACATTGAATCCATCACACGTCGAACTAGGTTTACAAAGTGGGTAGTTGATAAAACTTACTCAGAACTGCTGTGTGTGGGTCGGTGAGATTTGCAGGGTTCTGGTGGTTGTGTCAAGCACACTGGATCAGACTTCCCGACTACAGCCAAGCATTACAAAAAAAGTGTACTACAAGCTGAAAAAGGGGTAGCTATACCCTTTAATTCCAAAAGTAAACATTTTGATTGTGTTGTATGTAAAGCTTATTCTTGCACTGCTGGAAGAAAGCTACAACACCGCTGTGCTAAAGCTGGCGGTGGGGAAAGCAGAAAAGAGAAACACTTTTGGGCTGAAAATTCACAAGCCAAAACCTAGATAACTTTTGCAATTGCGCCATCCTAGATAGACATCTCCCTCCACAGATGTTGCCAGACCAGCTGTGTATTTCCAGCACTTTCTGATTTTACACCCCCCCGAAGCTGTTGAAGCTGGGGGTCAATTGGAAATTTCAAAACTGAGATTGATGGATTTTGTTTTTGCTAATCAAGAGTATTAAGGGTTACAGAGTCAAGGAAGGTAGATTCATTTAAGATACGGATCAGCCATGATCTAATTGAATATTGGTACAGGCTTAAGGGGCTGAATGGCCTGCTCCTGATTCTATTTAAAGCATCAACATACACCAGACAGACCTGCAGACTTTCTGAAATTGTTAAGTGAGGGGGCATTTTGTGCTGCGGGCTCAGATATATTGAGGAACTGCTTTAAAATGTATCTAAGCACATTTCAATTTGGACATTTGCAGCCTGCTGAGAGTTATCCCAACAACTTGGTCTGGAACTGAATTAAAAGGACAAATGTGCTTGATCCAATTCCTCGCACATCATTTACATTTTAACAGCACATTTGTTTGTGTTAAGCTTCTTGCCTGTATATCAAGAATATCAATCAAGTGCATGTTTTGTCTTTTTTCTTCATCTAGCTTGTAGCAATGAAATACCGAAATTTTGAAATCCCAGCGGAAATGACTGGAATTTGGAGATACCTGAACAATGCTTACGAAAGGGAGGAATTTGTAAACACGTGCCCTGCTAATCGTGAGATTCAGATTGCATATTTAGATGTTGCAAAGAGAATGAAATAAATCCATTTAGACAGCTCAGAATGCACATATGATGTCTTGCATGTTAGAGTGAGTGCAGTATTTTGCTAATAATGATCAGTTTCCAAAATGTTTAACAATGTTGCACATTTTTCACTCTTTGTACTTGGAGCATAATTAAAGATGATCATAATGCGATGATATTGGTTTATGTTAATGTATGGGTGATCATTTTATTGAAAAAGCGGAATAGTTAAGAGAGGTGTAATACTGGCAAAAACGCAAACAGGTAATTCACTGCCCTATTCAAAAATGTGTTTGTAAAAACTTAGTAGCCTATATTATAGAGTTGATTTTCCAGGCAACTTTTCTTGGTGAACACACTTAACTTTATTTACAAGACAGCAGCAGCAACAATATGTGGGCATCAAACTCTATAAGTAAAGAACTCTCCTCCTAGAGGTTCCCCACACTGCTAACCCATTGGTTTACACAGATCATGTGATCTTATAACAGGGCTATTCTTAAAGCTACAGTCCTACATTTCTTAAAACTATAATTATTACATTCCTCCTTTAACTTTTCTGTACATTTTGTGTTTACAAGGATATTTATCTCATGTTATTACAGTATTTACACAGGTCATGAAATTACAAGTTGTCTTTCAGGTGGTTTCCTGATCCATGTGGAATGTTGTAGCTCCACGATTTCAGATTCTTTTGCAGGAAACACATTCCCTGGAACCGTGTTAATGTCAGGTACCTCATTAGGCACAGGCAGTTCAGTGTCTTCCCCTCTGACAGAGAGACTGGGCATGTATGCCCTTGGTTGAGCAAGTTCAACAGGAACTTGCAGGTTCAACAATGGTTACAGGTGGAGCATCATTTTGTTGGGGTATCTCCCTTCTTCTTAAATGATCCACGTGCTTACGGGTGACCTGGCCCTCCACTTCCACGTGATATGACAATGGTCCAGTCACAGAGCTTACTTTACCAGGTAACCACTTCAGTCCTCCACCGAAGTTCCTTACATTTATTGCTTCTCCAACAGTAAATTGTCGCTCACGACTATGCAAACCATGAATCGCTTTTTGGTTCCCTTAACTTTTCTCCACCTTCCCCTCCAAATTGGGAAGTATTGAGCTCAGTCTTGTTTGAGGATGGTGCCTTGGTAAAAAGATAGAGGCATTTTCAGAACTCTTGGGGAAGCCAATGGTGTGAACTGGTGCTTCTGTCACTGGATTGACTTCTGATTGACCACTGTTCATGTATGGCAATTCTGGTATTTGCACTTGAACAAATGGCACAGTCATGGGTTGCCTCTGATCCCAAGTACTAGAATAATTTACAAAATCAGGATGTTGAGCAAAAGGGACAAAAGTCTGTTCAAGCTTATTAATGGATGTATTTACCTTGCGTTCAGGTCCAGCACATTCATCATAATGGCTTATCTGAGGCACTAAGTGCTGCTCAGATAAATGCTTTGTTATAGTAGAAACGGGAGACCATCCTTTTTTCAACTGACACTCCTCTAATTGCTTCCTGATTTCTCCCACTGATTTTTTAATGATTTTCAGAAAAATTCTTCAGCCTTTTTTTCACTGTTCTTGTATCGGTTCCTTCAGATGGCTTTACCTGTGGATGAATTCCTTTTGTGACCGGTGTGTTGTAACAAGGTCCTCCCTCTGTCCATTCAGCTGTTGCTGCAATTCTTTCAAATGGTTTTGTTGAATCCAAACATCTACTGATGAAGTACGCAACCTCTCTCGATCCCTCAAAGCTTCAGTATGTCTTGTCAAGGTTGTGGGTAGCATTGAGTGTTTCAAAAAGCTTCCCCCTTAAATTTCTGATGTTCCCAGCTGACCTCCTTGGGACTTGGATTGATCCAGCAACATCCCCATTTACCTTACTTGTGGCAGCCCTTGCTGTAGCTCAACCTTACCTGGGGCAGAATTTTATGCTGATCGGGCGGGCGCGCACCCCACCCGATCGGATGTGAAATCGTGCGGGATGACGTTGGGCGAGCGTCCCAACGTCATCCCACACACACACAATGTTTCGGTCAGCGGGCACCACAGGTGTCAGAGCTGTGCCCGCCATCAATTAAGAGGCCAGTTAAAAGGCCATTGATACTGTGCGATTTTGAGTTCGTCGCACGGGCAAAATGGACAGGCGGCAGCCGACAATTTGCAAAACCTCATCCAAGGGCAGGATAAAAAGGATCAGCAGCATTACCAGTGTGAGTAGTGTCTGTCAGACGATTGGGCCTGAGATCAGCTCCGACTGTGTGGGTGGACACCCCATGCCTGTGGCTCTGAAGGTCACAGACGCCCTCAACTTCTGTGCCTCTGGCTCTTTCCAGGGGTCAATGGGGGATCTGTGTGGAGTCTCCAGATCAGCTGTCCATAGCTACGTCAGGCTGGTAACAGAAGCTCTGTTCAGGTGAACATGGACTTTCCTTCATTTCTGATGAACAAGGCCAGCCAGGCTGAGCGAGCCAGAGGCTTTGCAGAGATTGCTGGGTTTCCGCTGCCTCCAGATGCAATTGACTGCACACTTATGGCCATCAAGGCGCCAGCAGGTCAGCCGAGTGCCTTTGTTAATAGGAAGGCATTCCACTCCATGAACATGCATATCGTATGAGACCACTGGACGCTGATTCTGCAAGCCTTCTTATATCTGTTGGCCTCCTCCTGGAAACTTGAATATTGCTGCATCTTCTCTGCCAATTGGTTCTTCAATTTGCTTAGAAAGGTGTTAAATTCTTCCTGTTTCTCTTCGTTTTTTTCCGGAGGCACAACCTTTGACCTGAGAGATCCTTGTAGTGTGTGAAGGTCTTTTAAAAGGCTTTCCTTTTCTTTGCAAACCTCCTTTGCTTCATTTTGAATCCTGTCATTCAGCTGAATCTCCTTGGGTTTCTTCTGTTGTTTTCCAATGTCGTTGTTTAAGACAGTCTTCATTTCTTCAAGTTGCTGAATGTTTTTTTCATCCTTTGTGGTCCTTGGACTCTCCAGGCTCTTTCTGAAATACTTTGCCTCGTTCCTTTTTCAACTCTTCCAGCTTCCTTTTGAAATCTCACTGGCCAATCAAGGTTAATTTCCCCCAACTAATTTCGACCTAGAAGACTTGGTCCTCTATCTTCTAACACCATCACATCTACATGTGTCGATTGGTGTCTATAATAAACAGTTACACTGGTCTTTGCCTGTGTAAGTTTTCAACTTGGCAGATGTTTGATCCAAATTTAATTGTTGATCACCTTTATTTAAATATCTGAAAGTGTGTTCTCCTGTGTGTTGAAGCACCCGTGTCTACTTCCATTTTTAAGGGTTTACCATTCACTTGCACTGTGGCAATAATTGGTTCTGTCTTCCAAACTTTCATGTTGAATAATGAATAAATGTCAGAATTGGTTGTTTCTGGCTCTTCTACACAATATACATCACCCGGACTTCAAATGTTGTCTGGAAACCTGTTTAAATCTTGCTTTGTGATGTTTCAATATGTGTCCACTTCTGTGACAAAAAGAAGACTACATTTTTAAATGGCCAATTGTTAGGAGAATGATTGTTTCCATATCGATAAAAATTAGTTTTTGACTTTGCTGCTAAGCTGTTTCCTCTAAGTTTTCGGTTAGCGGGGGCTGTTTCCCGCTTGTGGTGGAGCCCTGGCTTTTTGCAGCACTTTCGGCTGACTGTTCCTGCCCAATGGGAGGAGAACGACACCATTTTGCGCCCCTTGAATCGCTTGTGAATCCCTTACAGTGTTTTTCATTGCCAGCGCTATCTCTAACACTTCCTTAAAATCAAGATTCACTTCAGCCAGTAATCTTCTCTAAATAGTGTCTCCCAGCATGCCACATACTAAACGGCCCCTGAGCATTTCATTTAAGGTTTCATCAAAATCACAATATTCCATTAGTTGTTTTAGTTTTGCCACGTAGGTAGCAATGGTCTCCCCCAGGGCTCTATTCTGTGAATTGAACCTGAACTTCTGCATTGTGACAGAGGGCTTGGGGTTGAAAATGTCCCTTAACAATGTCTACTAATTCATTGAAAGTCTTTGAATCTGGAACACTAGGGCTGTCAAGCTTTGAATTAAACTGTAGGTCTTGCTCCCACAAATACTTAGGAGAATTGCTCTCTTTTCCTCCCCCATGATTTCACTGGCTTGAAAGGAGAATTAAGACATTCTATATATTGAGACCAGTCATCTGTGGCTGGTTCAAAGAGATCAATTCTGCCAAACTGTGGCATCCTGGATGAGTATATCTTCCTTTCTTCTTAATGAACTTAGATACTCACAATTGCTGGGCAAGGGACAGCACCGGATCTGACTTATCCTTATCGCCAGTTTGTTATAGAGTTGATTTCCTAGGCAACTATTCTTGGTGGACACATTTAAAGTAATTTACAAGACAGCAACAGCAACTACACATGTGCATCAAACTATATAACTAAAGGAGAGCTCCCTCCTGGAGGTTCCCTGCACTGCTAACCCATCGGTTTACACAGATCATGTGATCTTACAACACACGATTAGTCTTAAAGCTACAGTCCTACATTTCTCAAAACTATAATTACTACACCTAGGAACAGGAGGAGGCCCTCGAACCTGTTCCACTATTCAGTGAGACCATAGCTGATTTGCAACCTAATCCCATATGCCTCCCTTTCCTCCATATCCCTTAATACTTTTAATTAACAAAAACCTGTCAGCCTCTGTTTTAAAATTAACAATTGAGCTAGCATCAATTGCCATTTGTGAGAGAATTCCTAACATCTACCACCCTTTGGACTGGATTTTACCAGCCCACTGGGGAAGGGCTAGGAGGTAGGAGGGCCTGTAAAATGGCAAGGAAGGCGGGGGAGGTGGGGCGGGGGGGTGGGGGGTGGGGTGTGGTGGGGGTGGTTGCCCATTGTCTTCCCCACTGCTATATTTTACCTGCAGTGGGGAAGATAGAGGAAAGCCCTCCCACCCAGAGGCCAATCAAGTCACTTAAGAGGCCAAATAAAGGCCTCTTCCTACCACCACTGGAATTTTACCAGCAGTGGGTACCAGCCCTCAGCTGTGTGGGAAAACTGCCTGCCACTGGGTTCAGAGGGGAAGGGATGGGGAGCATCTCATTTGGGCACACTTTAGCCCACAGTCGGGGGTGGGGGGGCCTGTCAGCAATGGCTGCGCCCGTGGTAATGATGCTGCCTGCCCTTACCAACTGCCTCTCCCTCCCACCGTCCCCACTGTCTGCCCTTCACCAGGGTCTGCCTGACTGGAGCTCTTCCATGATGTCCTCTTCTTCTTTCAGGTGCAGTCTTGCTATGATGGGAATGCTATTAACTTTACCTGTACATCTGAGGTAGAGAATTGCAATCATTTGGTTTAGTTTACTATGAAACAACTGGTATTTTGTGTTCCCTTTGCAATTATAAGATGACACACGTGATAAATTGAATGTTGAACAATTTTTACTTTTCTATTAGCACTTTGGAGTTTACGTTTCATTTTACTTTCTCCTGTTGAAGTTCACAGCACATTTTTTAAAAAATTCATTCATGAGATGTGGACATTGCTGGCTAGGCCAGTGTTTATTGCCCACCCCTAATTACCCTTGAGAAGGTGATAATGAGCTGCTTTCTTGACCCACTGGAATCCATGTGGTGTAGGCACACCCATAGTGCTGTTAGGGAGGGAGTTCCAGGATTTCCAGGACCTCCGCCCCTCAAGCACTGGAACCACTGGCCCTCGGGCACTAGCCACTGGTGACATTACACCTGGAAGAAGAAGAGAACATCATGGAATTGTCAAACAGGTTTGAGGCACTTGCAGCCTGTGTGGATGAAAATGAGTTCTGCAAAGTGGATGAGCTGACTGGCCATGGCACTGTGGTATAGGAAGTCATTCAAGTGGGGGGACAAAAAAGGAACGTAGTGGCAGTAGTGGACAGTATAGTGAGGGGGATTGGCACTGTTCTCTGCAGCAAAGAGTGAGAGTCCAGATAGCTATGTTGCCTGCCCAGTGCCAGGGTTTGGGGCATCTGCTCAGGGCTGGAGAGGAACCTGCAGTGGGAGGGGCAGAATCTAGTTGTTGTGGTCCATGTAGGTACCATGGAAATAGGTAGAACTAGGAAAAAGGTTCTGCAAAGTCAGTATGAGGAGCTAGGTACTAAATTAAATAGTGGAACCTCAAAGGCAATAATCCCTGGATTATTACCTGAGCCACGTGCAAATTGGCTTAGGCTCAATTAAGATTAGAAAGAAGGATGCATGGCTCAAAGATTGGTGTGGGAGAAGTGGGTTCCGGTTTGTGGGGCACTGGCATTAGTACTGGGGAAAGTGCGGGCTGTATCACTGGGACAGTTTACACCTGAACCATGGTGGGATGAGTGTCTTTGCAAATCGCACAACTAGGGAAGTAGATAGGGTTTTAAACTAAACAAGAGAAGTGAGGGATCAAGCTTGGGTAGAGGTAACAATTCAAGGTGTAGAGTCAAGGCAGGAGAGAAAAATAGTAATATGAGAAATGAGGGTCATAGAATGGCAGGAAGGGACAGAGAGAAAAAACCTAAGAATACATCAACAGTCAAATGTTACAAAGGTAACAAAAAGACAAAACTGAAGGCTCTCTATCTGAATGCGCATAGCATTACTAACAAAGTAAATTAATTAAAGGCCCACATTGAAGTAAATAAATATGATCTGATAGCAATTGCAGGGATATGGCTGTAGGACGACAAAGATTGGGCCTTTAATAATGAGTGGCGTTTGACATTCAAGAAGAATAGGTAGTTAGGTAAAGGTGGAGGGGTAGCATTGTTAATCAAAGAGGGAATTGGTGCAATAGTTAGAAATGACCTTGGTTCAGGAGATCAGGATATAGAATCAGTTTGGGTGGAGATGAGGAATAGTAGGGGAAAAAAGTCACTAGTAGGACTGGTCCACAGGCCCCCTAACTGTAGCCACAGTCTAGGACAAAGTATTCAAGAGAAAATATTGTGTGCTTGTGATAAAGGGATGGCAATAATCATGGGTGATTTCAATCTACATATAAATTGGAAAAAATCAGATTGGCAGTAGTAGCCCTGATGAAGAGTTCTTAGAATGCTTTTGAAGTAGGTTCTTAGAGCAGCATGTTCTGGAACCAATCGGAGAGCTGGTTATATTAGACTTGGCATTATGTAATCTGGCAGGACTAATTGATGACCTCAGAGTGAAGGCACCCCTAGGTAGCAGTGACCACAATATGATTGAATTTTACATTCAGTTTGAAAGGGAGAAGAGTGGGTCTAAGACTAGTATTTTAACTTAAATAATGGCAACTTTGTGGGCATAAAAGCTGAGCTAGCTAAAGTGAACTGGGAAACTAGGTTAGACAATAGATCAATAGAGAAGCAGTGGCAGATATTTAAAGGGATATTTCAGAGTATTCAGAATAAGTACATTCCTATTATAAAGAAAACTTTTAAGGGGAGGACCCACCATCTGTGTTTAACTAAAGAAGTTAAGGAAAGCATCAATCTTAAGGAAAAAGCATACAACTCTGCAAAGATGAGTAGCAGGATAGATGATTGGTCAGAATATAAAGAACGGCAGAGGATGACTAAAAGGTTAACCAGGAGCAAGAAGTTAGAGTATGAGAGGAAGCTAGTCTGTGCTGGCCTCAACTTTTTATGATTTACATCAATGACTTAGATGAGGAGAGAGAAGGCATGGTAGCTAAATTTGCAGATGACACAAAGATAGGTAGAAAAGTATGTTGTGAAGAGGATATGAGGAGGTTATAGATGGCTATAGATAGGTTGAGTGAGTGGGCAAAGATCTGGCAAATGGAGTATAATGTGGAAAAATGTGAAGTTGTTCACTTTGGCAGGAAGAACAAAAAAGCAGAGTATTACTTAAATGGAGAATGGCTGCATAATTCTGGGGTGCAGAGGGATCTAGGTGTTCCAGTACATGAGTCACAAAAAGTTAGTATGCAGGCACAGCAAGTAATTAAGAAGACTAATGGAATGCTATCCTTTATTATGGGAGGGATTGAACATAAAATTAAGGATGTTATGCTTCAGTTACACAGGGCATTGGTGAGACCACACCTCAAATACTGTGTGCAGTTTTGGTCTCCTTATTTAAGGAAGGATGTAAATGCATTAGAGGCGGTTAAGAGGAGGTTTCCTAGATTGATACCTGGAATGAGTGGGTTGTCTTATGAGGAAAGATTGGACACATTGGGCTTGTTTCCACTGGAGTTTAGAAAAGTGAGGGGTGATTTGATTAAAGTATACAAGATCCTGAATGGTCTTGACAAGGTGGACATAGAAAGGATGCTTCCTCTTGTGGGTCAGATTGGAACTAGGGGTCAACACTTTAAAATTAAGAGTCGCGCTTTTAGGACAGAGATGATGAGAATTTTTTTCTCTCAGAGGGTTGTGTGAATTTGGAATTCTCTGCCTCAGTAGGTGGTGGAACCAGGGTCATTGAATATTTTTAAGGCAGAGGTAGATAGATTCTTGTTAGGCAAGGGAAGCAAAGGTTATCGAGAGTAGATGGGAATGTGGAATTCGAAACACAAGATCAGCCATGATCTTATTGAATGGCAGAGCAGGCTTGGGGGGCTGAATGGTCTACTCCTGTTCCTATTTCTTATGTTCTTCAATGTTCTTGTGCTGTTGAAAAAAAGAGATGGTCGGGTGGAATAAAAAAGGAAGGTCAGGGATAGGTTAAATGGCAGGAGATTAATTTAAGATGTCATAGAACAAAAGGCAAAGAGAGTGGGAATGGCAGTAATAAAGGAATGAAGTATTGGTCCAGTAGGTTCGGTTCGCCATCTTGTTCCCTTGCTTGCACTTCTGGCCTTGGCCAGAATGAAGCCCAAGGCAAGCTGGAGGTACAGCGCCTCGTCTTTTGGTTAGGCACTTTACAAGTCTCCTGGACTCAACATTGAGTTCAACAACCTCAGGCCATGAACTCTGTCTTCCATTTTGTATTTTTTTCCTCTGGTGCCAGTCTGTATCTTGTTCTCATGTTTTGCTTTCAGATAGCACTGACCTTTATTCTGCTATTAATATCTACTCCAGACCTGCTGAGTTTTTTTCTAGCAGTTTCTGTTTTTATTTCAGATCTCCAACATCTGCAGTATTTTGCCTATATAATATTAATAAGGCCCTGGCCCTAATTTCTGAGTAACTCGGGCCTCTCATTTGGGGTATGTGTGGTGCCTATTTCAGCCCTAAAATTGCCCCAAAGGGAATTTTAACCACATGGAATTTCAGTAGGTGTTGGGAGTGAAACCAGGAGTGATGACCGGCTTTTGGACTAGTTGAAATTTATAGGTGGTGAAGAATGGGAGGCCATCTGGCAGTATTTTAGAGTAGATGAGTTTGGAGGTGAAAATGACTTGTATCTGATTTTCAGTGAGATGGCTGAGGTAGGAGCGGGATGGCAGTGTTGCAGAGATGACAGCAAGCCATCTTAGTGATGGTTAGATTATGGGGTTTAAAGCTCAACTCAGGGTTGAGCAGAATTGCAAGATTATGGATGGTATGATTCAGCCAGAGGCATTGGCTATGAAGGAGTATAGAGACAGTGGCAAGGGAGCAGAGTTTGTGGCAGGGGCTGAAAATTTTGGCTTTGTTACTCCTGATGAATTTGAACCTACATGTTGGATGGACCCCTCCCAAGCCTTGACATCTCCCCGAATTACATCCCAATTCTGCTTTTGCGGCGCCACCTGCCTTGCAAACTATTCGGCCTCCTATCACGTTAAATCCCTCTTGGTCTGTAAAATGTCCGACAGCGCCTTGTCGAGCACACTGACTATAATGTGGCCGCGGATTCACCCTCATTTTAAAGCCCTGTAGCTGCAACTACTGGCCAGTCTGTACAAGTCATTAATCAATGAATTGATGGATTCACCCAACCTCAATGACCAGGTTCTTCTTAGGCCTGAAGTAATAATCGAAGGCTCTCAAAACCTCCTCGCCAGACACCAAGGTCTCTTTGATTCCTTGTCTTGCCAGGACATCATCAGATATGGCCCCAATCGCATATAAAAGTGTACTGACCTGGTGTTTTTTTGTGCCTTCGCTTGTAAGCACAAAATTGTTCAGTACCACTCAAACCATTAGCTCCAGAGATCCTGCCACCATCCTTGCTTCAGCTCCTTGATGTGCTTGAAGGGCTGTGGAAGGGGTAATGGCTGTTCAATGGCTGCCAACATCATGAATGGTTCATTCATCCTTCCCCACCAAGGTACGTCTTATTTTGCATGTCCTTGTGAAGACAAGCTGTTCCTAGGTCTTCACCCATGGGTAACCAATCTGTGGTCTCAGTTTTCTCCAGCATCGCCACCTTGTTTTGGTCTGCCATCATGGTTTGTACTTGTTGCCTTTACTTGTATTTTCTTGTGGCTTGACGAGGTTTCTCTTGCTCTATGAGTGACTTTGAGATGGTCAGTATTTAGTTTTTCTTGAAACTATTTATTTAGAACTATCTACATCCAAGATCTCTTGGTATCTTACATTATTCTCTGGACAAAGGCTGTTCTGTGTCTCATTCCCTTATGAGTCTCTTGGTCATCTGACCCTGATGTCATGCTTACATCATCATTAACATCATTGTCTAATTAACATAATCATTAACTCTTTACTCCACAGAAGTTGTGACTCAACCAGGACTTGATGTTAGATACCCAATCATAAATCATTGAGGTCCTTAAAGGGATGAGAGGGATAGTATAGAAGTCAAGTTAGGTATTATCAATGTACATGCAAAAAACTTCTTCGGTGGCCCTGGATGAAGTGCACCATGTAAGGAAGGAACAGAAAAGAACCAAAGATAGATTCTTGCAAGATCCTGTAGTCAGGAAAAGATAACCATTTAAGAAATGCACTGGCTGTATTTGGATAGGAAGTACTTGAGCTGCAATGGCAGTCCCACAGACATGGATGGTAAAGAGGAGGCACTGAAGAAGTATGCTGTAGTTCATTGATCTGAATGCTGTGGGAAAGCTGAGGAGAGATAATGCACTGACTACAAACTCCAGTTCTCCCTCCATAACCAGCTAACGGTTTCCCCACATTGCTCTTAGATATGAGATCATAATTTTTGTGTCTCTCATTTTTCCCTTTCTGTCCCCCAGTACTACACCCATCTGTCTACTCCAGTCTATGTTTCACTATTGTCGCTTCCACATCATACTGTCCTTCTCCATAAAGTTAATTGCCCACTCCCTTGACTTCTTTCAAATGAATTCCTGACTCATTTTAGTGTATACATGTCACTTTCCTTTCTTGATCTGCTACTTCAACACTCTCCCAGTTGGTTGGATGAAAAGTTGGACCCCTGAGCTGCCATGTTCTAAAGTAGAACTTTATTGGTTCTCTTGGTCCTACAGTTCCCCTTCCCTTCCTATGGGACCAACTCCAATACATCTTCCCCATCCCTCTGCCAAATTACACGAAGTCAAGAGTAGGGAAGCTAGCCCCAGAGCAAATGATTAGCTAGACCTGGGGTTTTTGATTAGAAAGAGGGAAGAATTCTTCTTATTTATTTATTTTTGCTTGATTTGAAGTCTTTCTTTGGGAGGAATATGCTATTTAGGGGGTCAATTAGCTCAGTTGGCTAAGAGTGTGGTGTGGATTCACACCAACAGCATGGGTTCAATCCTGCGCTTGTCCCATGGTTATGCAATGGCATAAGCCATGATTAATAATCCTTAGTGGACTGCAGCAAAGGGTGAAAGCAGAGAAACACCATGTACCCCTCACCCACTGCAGCTGCCAGGTTACCTAAACGTCTTGGATCCTCCCGCCTCTGGAATCATGCAAAAGCAGACGAGAGTGGGAACAACAGCACACATCCTTCCTCCACTATAATCAATTCCTTAGCGTAGATTTAGCTGTAACAAATGTGACCTTTGAAGTCACTGACAGGTTCGACATACTCAAACACCGAGGAGTCCACCATTGCTACTAAATATGGCATTTGGTAACCTTTATCTTATCTTCTAAGTGATTCCTCTTGAACTATAATTAACATTTTACCATAAATGTGGTTTGTACTTTTCACATTTTGGTATAGTTTACTTTGGGGCAAAAAAACCTATTTGTTTTTCATAATACATCAGCCTCTAGCAGTGGGTTTTACTCCCTGAATGTGGAACATACATGAATAGTATTTCTATCAATCATTTAATATTTAGTATTTTCCCGAGTCACAGATGCTGAAATTGAACGATTATGTGATTTAAAAAATTATAATTGTATCAAATTATATTTATTATAGTTGTATAGCTGTTGCACTAGTTCCCAAAATAAATGGATGTGATAAGTTTGCATCATCCTCATGGAGTGCTTTATATTTCACAAAGCCTTTTGCCTGTGTTTCACTTTATATTTGAGTGAAAGCTGAACAGATGTGCACCATGAAGTGGATATCTTGATTACAGTGTATGGTGGGTGCAGTTGATGTACTTTCCCCAGAAGAAGGGAGAATGGGGAGGTTAAGTTACTTCAAGCCAATATTTGGGGAGGGAAATTTTAAAAATGGGAAGATATGACAATGATAGAAAATCAAAATAGCATTGGCAGAAAAAGATGTTGCAGTGCAAGTGTAACTTGCCACATCAGGAACTGGTTTCCATAGCAACAAATGGAAAAAGAAGTGATGTTTCACTCAGCTGTCGCTCAATAGTTTGCTTTATAAAAAAGGCAGTTTTATAGTTCCTGGAAGCTTCCATCCCCTGTATGGAAGAAATGCCTTCACGCACTTTCTGGCTGAGACTTGATGTAAAAGCTAAAATTTCTATGCCTAAGTAAATTCACATGGTGTAGAAAGTATTCACAAGGGAGTCCGCTTAGTTTGAAGGATAAATGTCAGGATTTTGTATCAAGGAAACCACATTAGGATCCAAAAGTTAATATTATGTTTATATATAGTGTCTAGAGTACTTTGAAAACCAAGTGCTTAAGCTAACTTGATAAGAAAAAGTAAACTTTTATTTCAATAGGGTATTTTAAATACACATATTTAACTATATTCTTCAAGTATAGTTTTTTACACAAGGCAGAAAAGTAGGCTGCTTAGAATTTTATTCTGTTATCTAAAAGATAATGTTGAAAGATTTAAAGGCAAAACTTTCAATGTCAAATGGTTTTATTTCCTTGGTCACCGATTTGGTTCGTCCAAACTGCAGTTAATCTGGTGTTCTCTAGTTGCAGTATTTCCAAAAACAAGCTGAAAAGTCAAGATAAAGCTTTTCAATAATCTGAACATTTTATGTTATAAGAAAACCATTATACAATTTTTAAAACTAAAGATAAAAATTATTAATGATAAAAGTCCTTGTTTGCTCCTAATAGTTTTCTCAAGAACACTTTTAACATTATGCTTGTACTTTTGAAGAACATAACTCCAGCCAGCCAAGGGGCTTTGTTAACTGAGGGAACATGGTGGAGGGTGGAATTTTTTACTAGGTGGGGTTTTACCACACAAAGCACGGTTTTTCACATTTGTCTTGAAGCCAAAAGGCACCTTATGAATAATTTGAGGGATAAAAAAGGTGTGAATGTGATACTCTGGTGGGTAATAATAAACATCATTTTGAAGGGACAGGAAACATCTAGGGCAGAATCTTCAGGTTGGTGAGCAGGGGAGGGCCCTGCTCGCCAATGCGTAAAATGATACAGGGTGATGTTGGGCATGTGTTCCGACGTCACCGCGAGTCATTCTGATCCTCAGTTCGGCAGGCGCGCAGTGGAGTCGGCTGCGCACCCACCGAACTGTCAAGTACCTATTATGGCCATTTAAAAACTAATTAACGTAATTAATTGAGTTGCCCGTCCAACCTTAAGGTTGGCGGACATGCGAAAAGCCCAGGCGGCCTTCGCATTTATCATGAAACCTCATCCATGGGCGGGATGAGGTTTCATGAAGAGTTTATAAATTAAATAAATTTTTAAATAAAGTTCATTGACATGTCCCAGCTCATGTGACACTGTCACATGAAGGGACATGTCTTAAGTTTTTTTTCATGTCTAAAATTTTTAAAAATCACACTAATCTCCCTGAGGTAGCTCTGTGCCTCAGGAAGATTTCTGCACTCTTTTGCGCGCATGTGTGGAAGAGCACGGGCCCCGACTCAGCCTACTCCCCCTGCCTGCACAGGGAGCACTCAGTACTTCTGGGTCCGCATCACGCTGGGTGGACCTTAACTGGCCCACCCACGCGAAATGGCAGCGCCCAGCCGATCGCGGGCAGCGATCAGCTGCACACTCACCCACGTCCACTCCCGCCCAACTCCCCCCCCCACCCCCGACAAGGAGAAAATTCTCCCCCTAGTGAAATTCTGAAGATCAAAATACTGCGAGTAAAAGCCATAGTTTTACAATCCAGCAGAACTTTACTGAACCATGATGTGAGATGTGACAGAAGGGTGGAATGAGTTACAGAACTCTCCATGCCAGCTAGAATAACATCTGTTATTTCAGTGGCTCAGATACATAGTCCAGGACTATGTGTTGAGGGATGGACTAAAACTTGGGACAGCTGCCGCAGAGGCTCAATAGGTACAGGACACTGTCTCAGGTCTACCTGCCATGGTATACTGAGGAGCTGGAACCTGTGTAAAACCTTTCAGGGGGCAGAGTGGGGGTTATCTTTGTTATGCAATGTATATTATAAATATTACAGGCAATTGCAAATATATTGAGGCACCTTAGAGTGCCACATGCTGTATGGAAAGAACTGGAACTGTATTGCATTTCTGGTAAGGTAAAATTTGAGCTGCTTTGGGATGTAATTTTACATCTTTTTATGAATAAAGTACATTTTTGGTGAAAAGAAGATAGGGAGGCAGAGAGAATGTAGTGATTGGACCAGGAAAAGGTAACAAAGAATTTTCAATGTCTGTCCTAGCTGACTGACTTTTAATTGCCAAGTAAGACTTGGGCTAGTTTAAAATTAGATACTGGATAGATACAAGAGAGTGCCTAAAAGGACTTAGTGGTGACAAGATTTACAATGTAAGAGGATGAGATTGAATTAGCTGAATTATTTGTATGACTTGTAAATACAGCTGAGGTGACTAAAAAAGTTCAGGATTGCAAAGGACTTGCCATTTGCTAAGGTTCTGTTTGGGCACTCTGTAATAGAGAAGGAAGATGCTAGCTGAGGTTTCCCTGCTGAACTCTATCCATTGACAGCTGCTAGAAGTGTGCAAGCACTGTTAAAATTCAGCTGCAATGTCCCCTGCTGGCAACACACGATTGAGAAGGGATGAGCAAGATACTATGGGGCACCCATGGAACCACATCCCAGCAAGAAGTTACTGCTGTCAAGAGGGGAGGGTGATATGCGAGAAAATAAAAGTTGCCATAAAATCTAGCAGAGATCATCTGTCTCACTTACCACGCTTGTTCGATTTCTTCCCAGGTTGCTTCTTTGTTTTTTTAGGATCTTTCTCCCTCAAAGGATTGGCAGCCAATGGTTCATCTTTCATTTCTCTTTCCTTATCAGGAAGCAGATAGTCATCTTGAGTTTCTTCAGCAAATTCCTACAGAGTGATCAAGCCAAGTTTCTAAATTTAAGAGATGCTTAAGTTTCAGTATTTAATTCTAAGAGGGAAGAAGCTCCGGTAAAGGGGATCATTGTATTGTGGAAGGAGAGGTGTGATGAACCGAACCTATCAATGACATCACATCCATGTGTCACAATTCTGTATTTGATACAAATTATAGGACCTTTTATAGATTTATAAGACACAAAGAAGCTGAAAACTAAACTTTAGCCCTTTCAGTGATAAGGTTGTGATGAAGATTAATGAGTGGTGCAATCAACTTATATATTTCCTAAGTTCTTGTATTTATTATATGGTTCATGAAAGCCATTCCCAGTCTCATGCTGGCTTTCTCTCTAAAGCTACCCCCTGCTGCTTCTCATTCCTAACCGCAAGATGTCTCAACCTCAAGATGTCAGTCTTCCTGATTCCTTCTAAATCACAATCACTCCTGAGGCAAACGCAATGTTTGAAAGAGAGACTTAAGTGAAGAGAAGGAAGGAAAGAGACAGAATGAATCAGAGGCCAGCATCAAGGTGCACAGATGACAACGACAGAAGTTTGTGTTACAGTGAGAGGAGGGCAAACAAAATGGCAGGCAGACCTAGCAAGTGGGAAACAAACGAGGACAATTATAGGGAAAGAGTAACCTTTTATTTCAACATTTGTCCACAAAACCATAAGACTGTAAGACATAGGAGCAGAAGTAGGCCACTCAGCCCATTGAGTCTGCTCTGCCATTCAGTGAGATCATGGCTCATTTGATAATCCTCAACTCCACTTTCCTGCCTTTCCCCCAGAGCCATTGATTCCCTCAGTGATTAAAAATCTGTCTACCTCAGCCTTGAATATACTTAATGAACCAGCCTCTATATCCCTCTGTGGTAAAGAATTCCACAGATTGACTACCCTCTGAGAGAAGAAATTCCTCCTCACCTCTATTTTAAATGGGCGCCCCCTTATTCTGAGATTATGCCCTCTGGTCCTAGACTCTTCCACAAGGGGAAGCAACCTCTCAGCATCTACCCTGTCAAGCCCCCTAAGAATTTTATATGTTTCAATCAGGTCGCCTCTCATTCTTCTAAATTCCAATGAGTACAGGCCCAAACTTCTCAACCTCTCCTCATAAGAAATTGCCTCCATATCTGGGATCAACCTAGTGAACCTTCTCTGGACTGCCTCCAATGCCAGTATATCTTTCCTTAGATAAGGGGACCAAAACTGTTCACAGGATTCTAGGTGTGGGCTAACTAGTGCCTTGTATAGTTTTAGCAAGACTTCCCTATTTTTATACACTATTCCCTTTGAAATAAAGGCCAACATTCCATTTGCCTTACCTATTACCTGTTGAACTTGTATGTTAGCTTTTTGGGATTCATGCACAAAGACTCCCAAATTCCTCTGTGCTGTAGCCTTCTGCAGTCTTTCTCCATTTAAATAATATTCAGCTCCTCTATTCTTCCCACCAAAGGGCATAACCTCACATTTTCCCACAGTATATTCCATCTGCCAAATCTCTGCCCACTCACTTAACCTGTCTATATCTCTCTGTCGACTCCTTGTGTCATCCTCACCACTTGCCTTCCCTCCCATTTTTGTGTCATCTGCAAACTTGGTGATAGTACATTCACTTCCCTCATCTAAATCTTTAGTAAAAATTGTAAATAATTGAGGCCCCAGCACTGATCCCTGTGGTACTCCGCTTGTTACAGGTTGCCATCCCAAAAATGTCCTCCTTATCCTAACTCTCTGTCTTCTATTAGTTAGCCAATCCTCTATCCAACATAATAATATACTACCCCCAACACTATGGGCTCTTATCCTATTAAGTAGCCTTATGTGTAGTACCTTATTGAACGCCTTTTGGAAATCCAAATATGTTACGTCTACTGGATCCTCTTTATCTATCCTGCTTGTTATCTCTTCAAAGAATTCTAATAAATTTGTTGAGCATGATTTCCCCTTCATGAAGCCATGCTGACTTTGCTTGATTAGGTTATGTCTTTCTAAATGCTCTGTTATTACATTCTTTTTAATAGACTCCAATATTTTCCCAATGACAGGTGCTAAGCTAACTGGCCTATAGCTACCTGTTTTTGTCTCCCTCCCTTTTTGAATAACGGTGTTACATTGGCCATTTTCCAATCCTCTGGGACTTTTCCAGAACCTAAGGATTCTTGGAAGATTACTACCAGTGCATCCAGTATCTCTGTAGCTACTTCCTTTAATATCCTAGGATGCAACCCATCAGGTCCAGGGGACTTATCGGCCTTTAGCCCCATTAGTTTCCCTAGTACTTTTTCTCTACATAAACAGAATATCGGCAACATCAACTTATATTTAGATAGTGGCTTTAATATAAAAAATATCACGGTACTCAGAGCATGATAATCAAATAAAAATGAACTCTGTGACAAATGTTACATGGAGTAACCAAAACTTGGTCAAAGAGAAGGACCTTAAATGGGGAAAGGCAGGTGGCAAAGCATAGGGTTTGGCGAAGGAATTCCAGAGTGTGGGTTATAGGCATATCTGACAGCATTACTGCCTATACTGAGGCAAAGAGGATGTGGGGAAGTAGGTGAGAGTGAGTGCTCAAGAGGCCAAAGTCAGAGCAACTGAGAGTTTGAGGGGAGGGCAGGAGGAATTAAGATAGGAATGAGCAATTATAATTATATATTAACAAGATACAGATGAGACAGACCATTTGGACCCTCTTAGCTCATCCATTTAGAAAGATCTGAGACAAATGTACCTGTTAACATATCTAATTGTTTCTTAAATGATTCTAGGGGTTTTGCCATAGTACTATAAAGTAACTCGTCAGTCATTTTCACTCACCACTGAAAAGTCTAAGGCTATGGAAATTGGGCTCTATAGCGCTGCTGCTGCCAGCACTAGTGAAACCCTGAAGCATTAAATGGCACGGATCGTCCTTCTAGTCACTTCTGGTGTGGCCGGTGCAGCACCCCATGCTGAAACTTAGACTGCGCAGGTCCACTGAATGCCCTGTGCTAATCACTCACAGCTCAACATGTGTCCAACTGCACTAGAGACACCCAGTTATTTAAAAGGTCACCTATCCAACTTGCAGGTGAGTTGCTTTTGATTTATTTCTGCCATTGAATAGTTGTTGGAAGTGCTGTGGCTTGTTTTTGAGCAAGCTTGTGCATCCATTCAGGGACAAGTGCAACTACTTCCCTATGAATTCCCCACTAAATGAAAAGTGCCATAGTTGGCTTTGGATTGACGTTGGATATAAATAAAAATGCAAGAAGGAATAACTCTAATACTGTTTGATTCTCAATGCCCCTCAAAGGCAAAGCTTATATCACCAATACAGGGAAACAGCACCCTTGTCCTTCTTCATTCAAAACAATTTACTTTGCAATCATTGTCATGGCTGTAAGAAGGCATCTTTACCAAGTAAAACTCACCTATCTATTCATATTGTGCATTGTTTGCACTATTCATTATATAATCTATTATACGTATAGCATATTGTATATTAAGACCCATATATTATCTATCGCTTAGAGAAAATATTCCCCAAAATTTGGATGTTGCCCCTCTTTACATTTGGAGCCACATGGGAACGAGAGCTCGATACTGTGCTAATGCTGGGCAAGTCTCAAAGTAAGAGAACACAGAGCAAACATTTCCTCATGTTCATCCATTTAATTTCTTACCGTGTCTCCTCTTCTCTCAGCCCTCGTCCCGGCGGCTGAAAACAAAGTTACAAAGATCTCACTGAGTAACGTTGTGGACAAAAAAATATATTTGAATGGCCTCTATTTGCTAAAGAGCCATCACCACTGCCCACCCAGGAACCCTCCTTTCAACCTCGTTTACATGAGAATTTTAATATTGTGTGCATCTCTTTCTGATTTTTTTTTGTTCTAATTGAAATCTAAAGGTGGACTCGCATAAAGTGGTGGAAAAGATTTTGTATTTAACTAGCCCCTTAGCTGGTCTCTCTGAAACATCATAAAGAGTCTCCTCTCCAGATAGACGAGTTAGGTTGGAGAGTGATTTGTGCACAGGTAATCTTGTCATTCTGTTTCAATTTTATCTTTCAGTGATGGTAACACATTGAATTAAAATAGTGATACATTAATGGCAGGTTCAGAATGGCCAGTGTTTCTGTTTATCCCTGAATATAACCCTTTGGTAAATGGGGCAGAGCGACCCCAGTTGAGTGGCTCCCCATATACTCTCTATTGTGTATCTTTAACATTCCTTCTTTTACTTGGATCTGTATCTCAGCAATCGAGTTATTTTAAACACTCAAACCCAAAGCATTATTTACTTATTCCTAAATCTCAGGACAAATGGAATTCGAACAGCTTCCATCCCATCTCTCTTTCACTCGGTCCCTGTCTTTCTTTTGAACTCATGCATTGCTCCTCTCTGTGTCTGATGCTTTGAAATCTATATAATTCTCTTCAGCATTTCCCCCATCAACTCAAATTTTAACCTGTCCAAATAGATTTCTTTTGAATGTTTTTGAAGGTCAATTTCCTCATATTGCTTTTTTTTTGTCACTGGCTAAGGCACACTTGTAGAATCAATTTACTTCCAAACTGAAAATGAGAGCGATTCAATAATGCAGCAAAACGAATTAACCTAATTAATAAATTGCACAGGCAAGATTCCATGTGTTGTCCTCTCTCACCCTCTGGCACACCCTCTCACACACACATCCTCTCACCCTCCGGCACACCCTCTCACACACACATCCTCTCACCCTCCAGCACACTCTCTCACACACACATCCTCACCCTCCAGCACACTCTCCCACATACAAGCCCTCTCTCCCTCACTCTCCCCAACACACACCCTCTCTCCCTTGCTTGCTCCCACTCACGTCTTCTCTCTCACAGACATATTCTCCTTCACTCTCTCCCAAAGACACACACATTTCCTCACTCTCTCCCACACACACATCCTCTCTTCCTCACACTCCTCGTCCCCCGCCCTCCAACAGCTCCCCAGACAGACCTCTGCTTCTCGTTATCTGGGTTCGGATCCTGCCATTCGCATCTTTGCGCGCTTGGTCAAAAATAGTCAGGAACTTCATAATGTTTTTCCGTCCCTCCGACGTTAATTCACCCACAACAGCGGGCCTCACGATGTCTTTTGGAAACAATCATATATATATATATATACACACACATATATAAAGGTTACAACATTTAAACTCTGACACAGTTTGTAATCATAATTTGTAAAAACTTAACATCTCTTAAGAATCATTATGTTGCATTGTGTTTCTATCGAATTCGTTCACTCGGAGACTTCCTCACTCCTCAAGTTGAGGAATTTGAAAACCGCTTGTTAAGGAAAATGAAAACGTACCGGCTAATCTGCGGTTTCCCACTGCGGACTCACCCTGGCGGCGCTGCACTTGGTCAGAAGACACGGGGTTCGACTGAACACGACGAGCCACTGAAAGCACAATGATGAAAAGACTCAGCAAGACCTTAGGGCTCATTCTACCTCACTTCGGTTCCTTTTCTTAGTCTCTGGTTGTGTGCGCCTTTCAACAAGGCTTGTCAGGTCTAGTCTCAGTCTCCTTTCCATTTACCAAGGTCCCCATATTTAAACCCTTTGGGTCATCACTCACCGGGAGAGAGAGAAAGAAAACTCAATCAAATCACATTTTACAAATCTGTACCTTGACATTTGGCGCTGTGATTTTTTTTTCTAAATCTGTCCATGGCCTTTTGCAACACGTTGCAAATGGAACTCCCGCGTCACACCTCTTGTCTAGCCGAGAGCAAACACATTGCGTTTGCGTTATCGTTGATTGAACAGGGCAATCTTACAAATATTTAGGTAAACTCTCGCTCACTCGGTAAAGGAAGAAGCCCAGTGCTATCTGCATTCAGAATGATCGAGCTATCCGCTCCGATTGTCTCCAGCGTGCGTGTTAATGCCCATGTTTAATTACAGAGTTGTCTTCGAACTTGTGGGTGACGTTAGTGGTTGGCATAGCAAGTGCAAAAGGCAGCAGGATAAATAATAAACCTCAATAGGAGCCGTTTGCCCTATTTATTCGAAATCAAAACTGGGGGCGAAGGTGAGAACTGAGAGGCTGGACAACGAATGAGAAAATGGTTGTCACACAAAAGTCGCCGGCTTCTCTTCACAGTTCACTGCGACTGAGTAACGAGATATTGGATATAATTCCAAATTGTCCCCCTTCAATGTTCATTGGACTGGAATTATATGGTCAAGAAACGGAAAGTAGTTTTTTTTTGGGGGGGGGGTGGGGGGACAAGGAAAAGGGGCATTTTAAAATAATCAAAGACTAAATGAATTCGATGTAAGATGGGGATAATATCGGACCGAAATCTCAATTCGTTACAATTAGAAAAGCGACGGGTTGGGAATTCACATTTGCATTTTGCAGCAATGTGTAAAAGACAAGGTCATGAGTGATGCCCAAAGATGTGACCTTGATTGTGTTTTGGGGCGAGTCTGTTTCTCAAATCGGGATGACCTGTTCCTCACCTCGGCCACTCTTGATGCCCGGACCTGCTCGTTTCTGATCAACCCTTTGATCGGTCAGAGAGAGGACGTCCCCCGAACACCTGCACGGAAATAGGTGCTGCAGTGTAACCTTGGCGCAGCTAGAGTGCAGTGGCGTGAATGTGTCATCTCCTGCCCGCCGATTCATCCTTAAACTAATAGATGGCAAAGAAACATCTTAGAGAGTAGGAGAAGTCATCAGCGTATTCATCAGCATATACCTGCTATTATCACATTCTGCTTTCTTACCTTAATGCCACTATCAGCACCTCCTTTAGCCCATACCACTACCACTTACACTCCCTTTGTCCTTTCTTTCCATGACAGCTTTGCCAATCTCTCCTTTGCCCCCACCCCCGCCTATCGTTGGCCTTCTATCCAGCTTCACATGCTCCATCCCCCCAAACAGTAAAAATTTCATCACATTTTTACTTCTCCTTAGATCTAAAGAAGTCATACAGACTTGAAATGTTAACTCTTTTTTTCTCTCCACAGATGCTGTTAGACCTGCTGAGTTTTTCCAGTATTTTCTGTTTTTGTAGCATATTCAGACAGCCGATTTGCAAACAGTTGAGATGGAAATGGATAGGAACTGGTTGGTAGGCGGGTTGGATGGTCAGGACAGATGATGGGTGTCTGAATCAAATAAGAGCCATGTGATTCCACGCTGAGCCTTGTTGGAAAGGCATTTGCATTGAATGTTCTCAGGGGATGTGGTTGTTACTGGTTTGGGGTTATATTGGTAAAGGGTGAAAGGTTGCAAGTTAATTTGTGGTGAATGTTGTTGGGAATGCCTATCGCCCACATTTTTCCTGATCATGTTCTGAAAGAGCCGAATTTGAGACCATTGTAGTTGAGTTGATTCCAGTGCTGCTGCTTGTGGGACATGCTATTGGGAAGCTGACTGCCATGTCTTCCCACGTCACAACAGCGACTGCACTTCCAAAGCACTTCTTAGATTGTGAAGTACCTTGGGAGGTCATGATAATAAAGTTATTTTTAATCAGATCATTGGATAATAATGAGGGCACTCACCATATCTTCCTGAATCTTGCAAAGAGCAGCAAATACAATGCCAACAGATCATTTCGGATAGATTTCTTAAAAGATTAATCATCGGCTTCTGAAGACATAGCAAGATAATGAAACAGAGTAATATCATAAAACCCAATAAAAGAGAACCTATCCATAAGGAATTATTGTATCCTCTTCAGAATGAAGATAGAAAGGGAAAAGGAAAGAAACACTCCTGAATATGACAAAATTGTGAAGAAAATAAAGAATTCATGTAGGCAGGCTAAAGGGAAATGGTCTAATGCATGAGATGTGTGATAGAGTATTAGAGCTGGGAAGAGATCACAAAATGAGAGCTATACACCAGAAGGTGAAATCTTTGGCAGATAAAAAGGAAGGGATAACAACAGATAGTGAGTTCATAAAAGACAGAGATGGTAAAATGTTGTTTGAAAGGGATGCTGTAAGAAAAAGATGGACAGCATATATGTGAATTGGACAATGATCCAAGTCGAGGAGGTCCCCAAGATATAGAAGCAAATGAAGGACCAAACATTATGATGTCAAAGGTAAAGAATGCTTTTCAATTGATGAGTACAGGAAAAGCTCCAGGCATGGATGAAGTACAAACAGAACATCTAAAATTTGGAGAAACAGAATTAGACATGAAAACAGAAATTTGTGATCAAAAATATACCAAAAGATATTTTTCCAAGTGACTTGGGAGATTCATTATTTGCTCAGTTACTCAAGAAACCTAAAGTAATGGAGTGCAATTATTTAAAACTATAAACTTAATGAGTCATCACATTAATGTGATCTTGAAAATCATAACAGAAATAAATAATAACACATTTGAAGCAGAAGTTGGTGAAAAGCAATCTAGATTTAGACCTGGAGTAGGAAAAAGGGAGGGAATATTTAACCTAAGAACAATCTTCGACAAATACCTGGAAGTAAACAAGAACATTTACATATGCATCAGAGACTACGTAAAAAAAAATTGATTGTATCTATGACCAAAATTTAATAGGCATGCTGCTGAATGTGACATTGACAGTAAAGATGTGAGATTTATCCAGAGCCTATATTGGGACCAAATAGTGAGCAGGAGGCTAGAAGAGAGAAAATCAGATATGTTTCAAGTGAAGAGAGGAGTACGACAAGGTTGTGTACTGTCGCCAAAATTATTCAACCTGTACACAGAACAAATATTCAGAGAACTGGATGTACTTCCAGGGTAAAAATCAGAAACTTGCAGAATCAGAAGAGGCTCTTCAAAATATTGTGCATTAAGTGAAATCTAGGAGTTGGAAAAATGGCTTGAGTATGAACACCAAAAAGCCAAAAACAATGGTAGTTAGAATGATAACATTAGAAGAAAATACAGTGAAGATTGAAGTGGATGGTATCACACTGAAAACAAATAGATGGGTTTGTCTATTTACGACAAATGATAACAGAGGGTGGTAGATGCGATGCCAAAGTCAGAAGAAGGATAGAGATAGTCAGAAGTAATTTTGAGGAGATGAAGGTTGTGTTAAAACAAGAAAACTCAAAATTGTAATAAGGGAAACTCTCATAAAATGCTACATTCTATCCACTTTCCTGTATGTCTCAATTAGTAAAGATCTGTGGAAAAAAATAGAGGCCTTTGAAATCTGGATGCTGAGACATGCGCTTAAAAATTCCATATATAGACCATAAGACAAATGAAGAGGTGCTTGAAGTTTCAAGAACATATAGGACTCTTAAAAAGCGACATCCAGAAAAGAAGATGTCAGTATTTTGGCTATTTAATCAGAGCTGAAAAGCTACAGAGATCTTTCCTAGAGGGTAAAGTGGAGGGTAGCAGAAAGAAGGGTCGACCTAGATGTAGTTGGATGTCACATGTCACAGAGTGGTTGCAGATGAGCTACGGTGGATGTGTGAGGATGGTGCAAGACAGCCAAACATGGCATAGCATGACAGCAGATCTCCTGGCAGGAGTACCCAAAGCAGTAGCAGCAGCAGCAGAATATATTATTACAGATTCTGATAACTGGATTCTGGATGAAAGCCAGCTTTGTCTACTTACAGATGTCCAAGATGCAATGAAAGAAATAGAAGACACAGAACCTGTGGCGAGAATGGACAGCCAGTGAATTAGGCTAGACTCTTCACAGGACAACCTTTAAGACGCGGTGTTGAATGTGCTTGACAACAAAGACTCATCGACCTGAAATGTTAACTTGGTTTCTCTCTCCATAGATGCCACCAGATCTGATGAGTATTTCCAGCATTTCCTCTCTTTGCTTTAGATTTCCAGTATCTGCAGTATTTTGCTGTTGTACTTGACATGAATTCCAGTTCACTCCTAGATTTTGAAACTTGTGCCAGAATTAAAGATTACAGGAGGAACCAACAGTTTGTATCCTTTGCCAGGGCCTATTAAATCAAAATAATAGGGGAATTTTCAGGAAATGTTAACGTACATTTTGTCTCAATTCATCTGAGCCCCAAATACTTGTTAAGACCCTTACAATGTACCGAGAACCAAGAGCCTGTATCTGGACTAATTTCCATATCAACCAACCATACCTGGTCCTGTAGACTATCTGACTGCTTTGAAGCATAATGAGGGAAGGTAACTTCAATTCTAACTCAGTTATCCCCAAATTTTATAAAATAAAAACAGTAATACCCCTATTTGTCGCACTTATTCCATCACACATATGCATTTTTAAAACCAAAGTTTGCCACTGCCGAATTATTACTTCATGATTTACTCTTTCTTCTCTTGAACCTGGGGACATCCTGAATCACACCTACAACTAGAGGCCTTCTCAATAGAAAAAAAAACATAAACAGCACTGCTTCGTTTCTAGTGATCAAAGAAATGAAATTTATCTTGAATATTTGGAAACAATTTGCCTTTATATAGCACCTCCTCACAGCTCTCAGTAATGTCCTAAAGTAACATGGTTACTTTGAAGTGAAGTGTAACTTTTATATGGGCAAACACATCAAGGACCCACGGGTGGCATTTTGCTCTTTGTTCTGTTGCTTCTTTACTAATATTAAAAAGATTTAAAGTTAAATTTGAAACATTCTCAATTGTGCAGCATTTGCACTTGTTACCACAAAAATATGAAACAAAATTGACATAAGACTACTTCCCTTTTTGTTCAAGTTTCCGTTCAATGACTTCAAATCGAAATGACATTATACAGTTTGTTCCGATGAGGAACACAAACCACGTTGAAATTCTATCTGCCATAGTTTTAACCAGTCACTTGACCTGCCTAAGTCCCTTTGCAAATTCCTGCCTCCATCTGCACAACTTACTGTGCCCCCTAACTTAGTGTCAACTGCAATTTCAGATAGGCATCTCTCTATTTGTTTATCCAAATCATTAAATATATCCAGAAAAACAAAGATTGGCTGGGTGGTTAACAGTGAGGTTGAGTGTCCTGGGCTACAGGAAGATATAAACGGGATGGTCAAATGGGCAGATAAGTGGCAGATGGAATTTAACCCTGAAAAGTGTGAGGTGATACACTTTGGAAGGAGTAATTTGACAAGGAAGTATTCAATGAACGGCATGACACTAGGAAGTTCTGAGCAACAAAGCTTGGTGTGCGTGTTCATAGATCTATGAAGGCGGAGGAGCATGTTAGTGGGTTGGTTAAAAAGGCATATGGGACACTTGCCTTTCTCAATCAAGGCATAGATTTAAAAAGTAAGGAGGTCATGTTGGAATTGTATAGAACCTTGGTGAGGCCACAGCTGGAGTACTGTGTGCAGTTCTGGTCACCACATTATAGGAAGGATGTGATTACACTGGAGGGGGTGCAGAGGAGATTCACAAGGATGTTGCCTGGGATGAAACATTTAAGTTATGAATAGAGGTTGGATAGACTTGGGTTATTTTTGTTGGAGCAGTTAAGACTGAGGGATGATCTGATTGAGGTGTACAAGATTATGAGGGGCATGGACAGGGTGGATAGGGAGCAGCTGTTCCCCTTAGTTGAAGAGTCAGTCACAAGGGGACATAAGTTCAAGGTGAGGGGCAAGAGGTTTAGGGGGATGTGAGGAAAAACATTTTTACCCAGAGGGTGGTGACGGTCTGGAATGCACTGCCTGGGAGGGTGGTGGAGGCTGGTTGCCTCACATCCTTTAAAAAGTAGCTGGATGAGCACTTGGCACGTCATAACATTCAAGGCTATGGGCCAAGCGCTGGTAAATGGGATTAGATAGGTAGATCAGGTGTTCTCATGTGTCAGTGCAGACTTGATGGGCCGAAGGGCCTCCTCTGCACTCTGTGATTTTGTGACTCTGTGAACCCTGAGGCCCCAGAACAGATTCCTGGGGAACACCACATGTCTCATTCCATCAATCAGAGCATGTTCTTTTATCCCTACTCTCTGTCCTCCACCTTCTAACCAATTTCCAACCCATGTTGCAAGGTTGCCTCCAATTCAATGCACTTTCATTTTTGCTAACAGTCTCTTTTGTGGAACCCTAGCAAATATCTTAGTGCACATTCCTGGCACCATCAGCTCATCTAGCTTATCCTTTCATAGAAATCTATG
The DNA here is from genome assembly GCF_017639515.1 of Carcharodon carcharias. NCBI lineage: Eukaryota > Metazoa > Chordata > Chondrichthyes > Lamniformes > Lamnidae > Carcharodon > Carcharodon carcharias. The sequence continues at coordinate 27,511,213 of NC_054484.1, forward strand.
AAGTGCGGCCCTGTCACAGCATCTAACTTTCTCTTATGTGGTTTTACTTCTACTGTCCTATGCAGAAGATCATTTGAAATATTATACATTCTTTGTATGAGCAAGTGCTCCTGACATCAGTTCTGAAGTTTTATTTACCACAGTGTATGCTCTTGGGTCATTGTCCTGCCATTGTGCTATGACTTGAAACAGTCCTCTGTATTACATTTTCTACTCCACTTAGAATCTTATATATACTCCTTTATATAAAGTTCCCTCTTGTTATTCCCTTGCAAGAGTGAAGTAGCAGAATTTTCCAACCCTTCCACATGTCTCAGATCCTGAATACCATTTCTAGGTATCCAGACTCTTTTGTGCTTTGCTCAAACAGAGATTATACTCTATTTATTTGGTAATATGAGTCAGCAATCTGGTAGCTTCATTGTTTACTGCTCGGTAATGGGCAGACATGACCAGTTTTGCATTTCCCATCATTTCCAGATCTCTCTCAGCCTCCATTAGCTAACTCAGCACCAACGTCCTTCAATAAGTTGAACAACATGCCCTCCCACCCCCTGCCAATTAATGTCTCTGGTTGCATATGTCTTCTTTATCTCTTAATAGAACACTTGTCCTCTTTGTTTTAACATAATACTTTATAGAAAACTATAGTTATAAACCTTGCTACCACATTTTTCTAGATTGGTGGAAAGCTCATTCTGTACCAGTGACTCTCTTTACTGACACATACAGAATAATTCTACTTTCTTACCTGTCTCATTATCCTTCCTGAACAGTTTAAATCCTTGTAGGTTGTACTCATATCCATCACTAGGTGTTAACCACGGTTGTCAGATTCCTAATACATCGAAGTTCCCAATTGCCACAAGTAATTCAGGTTTGCCTCTCACTATCATAGTAATTTGCCTGGTAATCTATTATTGATTTATTGTGATGATTATTGATAATGGAAAAGTGGCACTAGAAATACACTATATTAAGCTCATGTTCAATTTTATAAACATCAAGGAACAATCAGTTTTTCTTTGCATCTTACAGACTGTGTAGTTTTTAATTCCACTCTCATCAGCAGATTAAACTGATGTTAGAAAGTTGCCTCAAGGCTAAATTTAACTGGCACAGCCACCTAACAAGTGGCAATGTTAGCAGCTAGGCATAGTCCATAAAGACTTTCTGCCCAAATAAACACAGGTAAAACCTGAAGCAGTGAAATAATTGTGAAAATCTTTATCAAGTCACCTCTTAATTTTCTCAGTCTAGTACAAAAGTGCTGTATGTGATAAGTTTTATTTTATAACTAACTCCCCACTCTCATTGGTACTTTAGTCTTCTTATCGTGTCCACGAACAGTCTATGCATGGCCCAGCCAGAACTGGACACATTTTTGCACCTTGTTGTTGAATTCGGCAAGATCTGTAACAGTGCAGGGTTCCTCTAGCGATTGACATTGCAGGAGATGTTGCATAGTCTGTGGTTCAGTTCCACATTCACAAGTTGTCGGGCAGGTTGTATATTCCCATTTGTTTAGTGACATCTTTGAATGACCTACACCAGTCCTAAGTCTGTTTAGGCACTTCCAGGTTTCCCAGTTGCAATTAGCTCCTGAGGGAAGGCTTTCATCTAGTAGAATTTCCATCCCTGGGGGTTGTTCAAGACTGGCGAGCTGGTCTTTCCACAAGGCAATGCAGGCTTCAGATGGGGTTGATTGTAATGGAACAACACTGTTCATGAAGCTCTTCCTTGACTTTAGGTGGCTGGGTGGAGGTGTGTGACCATGTAGAGGGTGCCTCTCATCTGATGTTTGACGGAGTCGCTCTTTCTTGCTGGCTACCGTTCTTCTTATATCAGGGTGAGTGACATAGGCTGTTGGTCTTTGGTGGATTCAAACAACCTGTGATAAGTTGGCAGCTTGCATTCAGAACGGCATCCATCATCTTAGCATGAGTAGATCTTTCCCATGCAGGGCAGGCGTATTCAGCAGAGGAATAGCAAAGAGCAAGTGCACTGGTTCGCAATGTTTTCGAGCTTGCTCCCCATTTTGTGTTAGTGAGTTTATTCAGGATGTTGTTTCGTGTGCTCACTTTTGCCTTTGTCTTTTCTATGTGGTTCTTGAAGGTGAGGCATCTGTCAAGGGTGACTCCTAAGTAGATAGGGTGCTCGCAATGCGTCAGTGTCAGTACTTTAGTGAAATTATACTACGCTTATTTCTTCAATGTGGTTCCCACAAACTCCAAGCAATGCTCCAAGTGGAGTCGAACCAAGATTTTATTCACTCTTCACTATCGTATCCTTTGCCTTTGGGTACACAGCCAAGGATTCTACTTTTTATTGCTGAAAAAAGAGACATGTCTAAGCTTTTCATCTTGCACTCATCAGAAACTCGCAAGAATAAGGGGAAAAGAACAATTTATATTGTATGTGAAGAAAGTGCTGATTGGTTGGCAAGTGGCATTGCCATGGAGAATGCACCACTGATGGTAACTATTAACTGCCAAGCATTGTTTGTAATTTGAATCAGGCAGCTCAACCCTGATTGGTCAAGGCATTGCCCTGAGGAAGAGTCAGCGAATGGCTGTTACTTATTTTGTTTAGCTGGAACAGGTGGGTGTATGTACAGATTCTTTCTGTCTCCAAAGAACAGGGTCCTGTGTATTAATGTATGTAGCTTCCAGTACACACAAATACACCACATTGCGAGCCTGACTGACAATCTTAAATAGGCTGTCAGCATAATTCTTAGCACATTGAGGACCATAACTGGGAGGCAATGGTGTAGTGATATTGTCACTGGACTAATAATCTTGAGACCCAGAGTAATACTCTGGGGACCTAGGTTCAAATCCCACCACAGTAGATGGTGGAATTTGAATTCAATAAAAATCTGGAATTAAAAAAGTCAAATGATGACCATAAACCCACTGTTGATTGCTCTAAAAACCCATTTGGTTCACTAATGCCCTTTAGAGAAGGAAATCTGTTGTCCTTATCTGGTCTGGCCTACATGTGAATCCAGACCCACAGCAATGTGGTTGACTATGAAATGGCCTCTCAGTTGTAACAAGTCATAAAAAAGGAATAAAATCGGATGGACCACCTGGCATCGAACCTAGGCACTGGAAACGGCAAAGGCAATCACAGCCCTGTTGACCCTGCAAAGTTCTCCTTAGTTCTTATGGGGGCCAGTGCCAAAATTGGGAGAGCTGTCTCACAGACTAGTCAAGCCTGACAAAGTCACCCTCATGGAATCATACCTTATAGATAATGTCCCAGACACCACCATCACCATCCCTGGGTATGTCCTGCCCCACCAGCAGGACAGACCAAGCAGAAGTGGCGGCACAGCGGTATACAGTCAGAAGGGAGTTGCCCTGGGAGTCCTCAACCTTGACTCTGGACCCCATGAAGTCTCATGTCATCAGGTCAAACACAGGCAAGGAAACCTCCTGCTGATTACCACATACCACCCTCCATCAGCTGATGAATGTGTTCCTCCATGTTGAACATCATTTGGAGGAAGCACTGGGTGGGGGGCTTCAATGTTCATCACCAAGTGTGGCTTGGTAGCACTATTACTGACCAAGCTGGCCGAGTCCTAAATGACGTAGCTGCTAGACTGGGCCTGCGCAGATGATGAGGGAAAAACATACTCCATCCTCAGCAACCTGCCTGCCACAGATGCATCTGTCCATGACAGCATTGGTAGGAGTGACCACCGCACAGTCGTTGTGGAGACGAATTCCTATCTTCACATTGAGGAGAGCAACCTTGCCAGTCGTGAATGGTGGTGGACAATTAAACAACTCACTGGAGGAGGAGGCTCCACAAATATCCCCATCCTCAATGATGCAGGAACCCAGCACAACAGTGCAAAAGATAAGGCTGAATCATTCGAAACAATCTTCAGCCAGAAGTGCCGAGTGGATGATCCATCTCGGCCTCCTCCGGAGGTCCCCAGCATCACAGATGTCAGTCTTCAGCCAGTTCAATTCACTCCATGTGATATCAAGAAAAGGCTGAAGGCACTGGATACTGCAAAGGCTATGGGCCCTGACAATATTCCAGTAATAGTACTCCAGAACTTGCTGCGCCCCTAGCCAAGCTGTTCCAGTACAGCTACAACACTGGCATCTACCTGGCTATGTGGAAAATTGCCCAGGTATGTCCTGTACACAAAAAGCAGGACAAATCCAACCCAGCCAATTATCGCCCCATTGGTCTACTCTCGATCATCAGTAAAATAATGGAAGGGGTCATCAACAGTGCTATCAAGTGTCATTTGCTTAGCAATAACCTGAGCACTGGTGCCCAGTTTGGGTTTTGCCAGGCTTAACTCCTAACCTCATTACAGCCTTGGTTCAAACATGGACAAAAGAGCTGAACTCCCGAGATGAGGTGAGAGTGACTGCTCTTGACATCAAGGCAGCATTTGACCAAGTGCGGCATCAAGGAGCCCTAGCAAAACTGGAGTCAATGGGAATCAGGGGGAAAACTCTCCACTAGTTGGAGTCATACCTAGCACAAAGGAAGATGGTTGTGGTTGTTGGAGGTCAGTCATCTCAGCTGCAGGAGTTCCTCAGGGTAGTGTCCTAGGCCCAACCATCTTCAGCTGCTTCATCAATGACCTTCCTTCCATCATAAGGTCAGAAGTGGGGATGTTTGCTGATGATTGCTGATGTTCAGCACCATTTGCGACTCCTCAGATACCGAAGCAGTCCATGTCCAAATGCAGCAAGACCTGGACAACATCCAGGTTTGGGCTGACAAGTGGCAAGTAACATTTATGCCACACAAGTGTCAGGCAATGACCATCTCCAACAAGAGAGAATCCAACCATCACCACTTGATGTTCAATGGCATTACCATCACTGAATCCCCCACTATCAACATCCTGGGGGTTACCATTGACCAGAAACTGAACTGGAGTAGCCATATAAATACTGTGGCTACAAGAGCAGGTCAGAGGCTAGGAATCGTGCAACAAGTAACTCACCTCCTGCCTTCCCAAAGCCTGTCCACCATCTACAAGGCGCAAGTCAGGAGTGTGATGGAAAACTCCCCACTTGCCTGGATGAGTGCAGCTCCCACAACACTGAAGAAGCTGGACACCATCCAGGACAAAGCAGTCCACTTAATTGGCACCAGATCTTACTCCCTCCAACACCGACGCACAGTAGCAGCAGTGTGTACCACCTACAAGATGCACTGCAGGAATTCACCAAGGCTCCTTAGATAATACCTTCCAAATCGTCGACCACTACCACCTAGAAGGACAAGGGCAGCAGATAGATGGAAACACCACCACCTGGAAGATCCCCTCCAAGTCACTCATCATCCTGACTTGGAATTATGCCGCCGTTTCTTCACTGTTGCTGGGTCAAAATCCTGGAACTCCATTCCCTAACTGCACTTTGGGTGTACCTACACCACATGGACTGCAGCAGTTCAAGAAGGCAGCTCACCACCACCTCCTCAAAGGGAACTAGTGATGGGCAATAAATGCTGGCCCAGCCAGCAAAGCCCACATCCCATAAATGAACTAAAAAAATAGAAAAAAAATTTAACAAATGCTGTCCAATCGCGGAATCACATCTAATCTTGGACACTGTGTCCTGGGTTTTGCAAGCACAGGCTGGTTGGGTACGGCTCATACCTTGCCCGTTGTGAACAGCGGCTGGGACATGCCATTTGATACAATCCGCCAGTCTTTGGGATGTACGGCCTACATACCTAGCATCACACTGGCACTGAAATTCATACACCACATTACTCATTTGTGTGATAGGCAGAACATCTTTTTAGCTTGACAGCAGCATCCCGTTAGTGGCGAATACCACTCATGTTGCTATTGCATTGCAACAGCGTGAAACAGCTAGCGTCGCCTGTTGCTCAAATTTTTGTGATACCTTGCTCATCCAGGGTAATCTGAGGTAGACTGGGCACTTTTCAGGGCAGAAAGTGACCGCCTTAGGTCCTTTCATGAGTTTGTGTGATATACAGTGTGAAATGATCTGATCAGGGTAGCCATTATCCAACAGGATGCCTTTGATGCGCCCTATTTCAGCATCAAGACTGCATGGTGAGCAAATGGCTCGGGCCCTATTTACAAGGTTGTTGAAAGTAAGCTTAAAAAATGCCTGCTGGGCTTGTATAAGAGCAATGAGCCACCGCGTGATATATATGACAGGGGTTGTCCTCACATTTTGCTACATCCGTGTATGTCTAGGCTGCCCAAGACTCACGCTCCATCATATATACAACCAGTTCTGCACATCATGAATTGACCAAATGGTTGGGTGAATTGTTACACTATGTTTTGACCAAGTTTTCTGCATACACGGTGAAGAACTCCTTCACGTTTGCGAAGGCCTTACAGGACTTGCATATCAATTGCAATGCTGTGTCCATGTGCTCATTTGACATTGCTAGCCTATTCACCAATGTTCCACTTCAGGAAGCCATGGCTATTTGTGCTGCAGCACTATATCATGGCGATCTAGACTGGCCACCATTATGTGAGTCAGTATTCATTGAACCTACGAACTTGGCAACTCGTGCAGTTGACTTCAGTTTTAATAACACCGCGTATGCCCAAATAGATGGTGTTGCCATGGGATCCCCTCTAGGACCAGCTCTCACAAACATCTTTGTTGGGTTCCATGAGAAACGTGTCTTCAATGGAATGATACTCAACCTCCTACCCCTCGCATATTTCCGATATTTGGAAGATACATTTGGTATATTTAAATCTGCAGCTGCATGTAACAATTTCCTTACATATCTTAATGGGCTCCATCCTGCACTCAAATTCACCTATGAAATGGGGCAGGCAAACAAGCTCCCCTTCCTTAATGTACTAGTTGAGAAATCTGCCAGTGAGATCTCTACCGCCGTCTACCACTAGCCTACCTTCACTGGTCAATATATGTGTTGGGATTCTTACAGTTCTACACGCTATAAGATTGATCTTATCGACAATCTTGTAATTAGGGCCAGAGCCATTTGCTCACCATGCAAGCTTGATGCTGAAATAGGGTGCGTCAAAGGCACCCTACAGGATAATGGCTACTCTGTTTGGTCATTTCACGCTCTATATCACACAAACTCATGAACGGGCCTAAGGCCATTACTTTCGGCCCTGAAAAGTGCCCCGTCTACCTCAAATTATCCTGGAAGGACCAGGAACCACAAAAATTTGAGCAACAGGCGACGCTAGCTGTTTCACACTGCTACTATGCAATAGCAACATGAGTGGTATTCGCCACTAACGGGATGCTGCCATCAAGCTAAAAAGGTGTTCTGCCTATCACACAAATGAGTAATGTGGTATATGAATTTCAGTGCCAGTGTGATGCTAGGTATGTAGGCCGTAGGTCCCAAAGACTGGCAGATTCTATCAAACAGCATGTCCCAGCCACTGTTCACAACGCACAGGGTACAAACCCTATCCAACCAGCCTTTCCTTACAAAACTCAAAACACAGTATCCAACATTTGATATGATTTGATGGGGTTGGACATTTGTTAAATAATCCTCAACGTGCTAATAATGATGCTGATAACCAATTTAAGATTGTCAGTTGGATTCGCATTGCATGTATTTGCATGTATTGGAAGCTACATATATTAATACACAGGGCCCTGTTCTATGCAGACAGAAAGAACATGTACACACATTGTGCCTGTAAACAAAATAAGTAACAGCCATTTGCTGACTTATTCCTCAGGGCAATGTCTTGACCAATCAGGGTCAAGCCTGAATGGGGTTGGGGGAGTGGGTGGGTGGTGCGTAATTTGTACCATTGGCAGTGTACTGGTTTTCCGGCACAACCCCTCTCTCGGGTCATTCTTCAGGAGGCTGGTTAGGGGTGGAACTGCTACCCAGCTGCAGGTGGTATGTAGCTAACTGAGGTAATGAAAAGACCAATTACGGCCATTGAGCAGAGGTTGACTGGGGTTTTCCAGTGGCCTGCACACTCCCATGGCATAGGGAGCATGGCAGCTGCCTGGAGGCAGCCCTCCCAGTGGCAGACCAGGCACCAATGCTCCACGCTGACTCTGAGGCTCCAACCATGCCCATCTGGCCAAGCTGTGGCTGCAGGCCACTCTGTACAAGAGTTCGCCCTCCATAGTCCAGAACCTGTGGGTGGTTTTTATTTCATAACTTTTAAAAGTGCTGAGAGGGTGCCTCAAGATGAAGGTACCCTCTCTCCTCCTTACCTGCAACAGCAGTCTGCGGCCCTTTCCTTGTCAGAGAGTCTCCTATTGGCCTAGCTTCGAGACCCTGCCCGCCATTTTTAATTAGGCAGCAAACATACTGTCTGACCACTAATTGACAAAACAACCAAAATCAATGTTGAGATGCTGCACAGTATGATACACAGTACGGGGCCAGGACCCGCATTTGACCTTGACATCAGGGTCCTGACCTGAAACAGAAAGTTTTGCCTTGTATTTCTATCTACAAGGACGTTGCCTGAATCTTTCCAACGTTTTCTATTTTTATTTAAGAGGCAAAAGATTCATCTTCGGATTGAAATAGATTAGCTCTTAGATTCTTGTGCAGAGTAAATCCTCTCACATGTGACATTCCTCACTTTAATTATCAGGTAAGAGAGTGAAGGCCTCAGGCGAATGCACTTGAATGTTATTTTCCTGATGTACTGTTTCTCTGCTGCCCTCGTCTGATAGCTGCACCATACTGCACCCGAATCCTGAGTTGTTCCGAATTAAGATTTTAATATTGAGCCGTTGTCGCTTTGCGTGCAACTGGAGAGAAGCTGTTGCAATGACTTTATGCAAGGATACTTGGATGATGGACTAGCAAGATGAGGTTCACTCTCTCCTGCGTCTATTGGAACACTGGTAGGCAGAAATAGGATGTGTTTAATCCCAGAAAGCTCTTGTGTGGTTTAACTGGAGAGTGATGTGTAACACCTTGAAGAGGGAGAAAGCAACTGAAAGTTAAAGGATTTTCAAAATATATATTTTGAAGTGGGAATATAGACTAGCATCTCTGGATAGTATCCACATCCTAACCACTCTGTGTAAAAAATGTTTTCTCCGTCACCTTTGGTTTTTGCCAATACCCTTAAATTGGTATTCTCTGATTCTCGATCCTTCCTCCAATGGGAACAGTTTCTCTCTATCTTCTCTGTCCCAACCCTTCCTTACTTTGAACACCTCTAACATATCTCCTCTTAGCCTTCACTTCTCCAAGAACAACAGTCCCAGCTTTTCCAATCTATTCAGGTAACTGAAGTCCCTAACCCCTTGCAGCCATTCTTGTAAATCATCTGCACCTTCTCTAAAGGCTTTGCATCCTTCCTAGGATTGGACTCAATGTTCCAGGTGAGGCTGAACCAGTGAAAAAGAAAGGTCTTTATATAGCTCCTTTTATAACTCAGAATGCTCCTTTACAGCCAATGCAGGACATTTTTTTATTTGAAGGGTAGTCACTTTAGTAATTTAGGGAATGCCACAATCCATTGACATACAGCACGGACCCACAAACATACATGTGCTAATGGCCAAATAATCTGTTTTAGTGCTGTTGGTTGAAGGATAAATATTGGCACAGAGGCCGGAGTTAATTTCCCTGCAATTCTTTAAAGTAATGGCATGGGATCTTTTATGTCTATTTGATAGGGCAGACGTGGCCTAAGGCATTTTACAATGAGCCTGTACAGCCCAGATTTAGGAGAGAGAATAATTTTGCTAACATTCTGATGTGTTCTCAGCCTGTCTGCAGTCTTTGACACAGTTGACCATGTCATTCTCTAGTACCTCTTCAGTCATCCAGCTATCAGAAGAGGGCAGCAGTGAAACAGTACATCAGGAAAATAACATGCAAATGCATCCATCTGCTCTCGCCTTGCTCTATCTTCATCTCCCTAAAGTACCTAGAGTTTCAGTTGCAAAGGCTACTTCTTCTGCTCCTGTATTGTTACCTCTAGTGTGCTCCAAGGATCTAACTTTGGCCCCTTCCAATTGCTCGTCTATTAGCTGCCCCTCAGTGTCACCATCTGAAAACACAGCCTTAGTTTTCATGTGTACTCTAATGATACCCAGCTCTCCCTCTTCACCACCTCTTGCAACTCCACCACCATTGTTAAATTATCAGACTGCTTATCCAACACCCAGTAACGAATGAACAGAAACTTCCTCCAGCTACAACACTGGCATCTGCCCGGCAATGTGGAAAATTGCCTACGTACCTCCTGTACGCAAAAAGCAGGACAAATCCAACTTGGCCAATTACCGCCCCATCAGTCTACTCCATCATCAGTAAAGTAATGGAAGGGGTCATCAACAGGGTCATCAAGTAGTAATTGCTTAGCAGTAACCTGCTCACTGATGCTAAGTTTAGGTTCTGCCAGGGCCACTCAGCTCCTGACCTCATCACAGCCTTGCTTCAAACATGGACAAAAGAGCTGAACTCCCAAGGCAGCATTTGACCAAGGGTGGCATCAAGGAGCCCTAGCAAAATTGCAGTCAATGGGAATCAGGGGGAAAACTCCCCACTGGTTGGAATCATACCTAGCACAAAGGAAGATGGTTGTGGTTGTTGGAAGTCAATCATGTCAGTTCCAGGGCATCACTGCAGGAGTTCCTCAGGGTAGTGTCCTCAGCCCAACCATCTTTAGCTTCTTCATCAATGACCTTCCTTTCATCATAAGGTCAGAAGTGGGGATGTTCGCTGATGATTGCACAATGTTCAGCACCATTCACAATTTCCCAGATACTGAAGAATCCATGTCCAAATGCAACAAGACCTGAACAATATCCAGGCTTGGGCTGACAATTGGCAAGTAACAAATTGCCAGGTGATGCACATCTTCAACAAGACAGAATCTAACCATTGCCCCTTGACAATCAATGGTATTATGAATGCTGAATCCCCCACTATCATCCTGTGGTTACCATTGACCAGAAACTGAACTGAGCTAGCCATATAAGTACTGTGGATACAAGAGCAGGTCAGAGGCTTGGAATCCTGTGGTGAATAACCTACATCCTGACTCCCCAAAGCCTGTCCACTATCTACAAGGCACAAGCCAGGAGTGTGATGGAATACTCCCCACTTGCCTGGATGAGTGCAGCTCCCATAACACTCAAGAAGCTTTACACCATCCAGGACAAAGCAGCCCATTTGACTGGCACCCCCATCCACAAACATTCACTCCCTCCACCACCGATGCACAGTAGGAGCAGTGTGTACCATCTACAAGATGCACTGCAGAAACTCACCAAGGTTCCTTAGACAGCACCTTCAAAACCCACGACCACTACCATCTAGAAGGACAAGGGCAACAGACACATGGGAACATCACCACCTGAAAGTTCCACGCCATCCTGACTTGGAAATATATCACCATTCCTTCACTGTCACTGGGTCAAAATCCTGGAACTTCCTGCCTAACAGCACCATGAGTGTACCTACACCACATGGATTGCAGTAGTTCAAGAAGGCAGCTCACCACCACCTTCTCAAGGGCAACTAGGGATGGGCAATAAATGCTGGCCTAACCAGCAATGCCCATATCCCATGAATGAATAAAAAAAATATTGGGAAGACTGAAGCCATTGTTTTCCTTACTCATACCAAACTCAGTTCACCAGCTACAGATTCCAACCTCTCCCTGGCAAATGCCTAAGGCCAAACCAGACTGTCTGCAACCTTAATGTCACATATGGCCCAAAAATGACCTCCCAACCTCATTTTGTGCCATTGTTAAGACCACCTTTTCCCAATTATATCACATTGCCCAACATTGCTCCCGTCTCAGCTCATCTGCTGCTGAAATGATCTCTAATGCCTGTAATACCTCTAGAATTGACTATTCCAATGTGCTCATGGCTGTCCTCCCACATTCTACCCTCAGTAAACATGAAGCCATTCCAAAACTGTGCTGACTGTGTCCTAACTCTCAGCAAGTCCGTTAAAACTGATCTCTTTGGCCTAACATTTGACAACTTATGTCCTTATGTGGCTCGGCGTCATATTTGTTTTGCAATTATCTTATAAAGCACTTATGGGCATTTTGTTACGTTAAAGGCGCAAAATAAATATGTTATTGCTTTTCATCACTTCGCAACCTCTGTTGGAAAGTGCAAATTCATAGATGTCCATGGATGAGATAGATGGCAAAATTGCTTCCCCATATCAGCATGCATGTTCACGCATGAAGAATAGACATTTGGACTATGCACTGAAGGGCTCTTAGCACCTGTGGAACTGCACCCCAACACCGGTACTTCAACATCCCAATACCTGTATCCCAGCTCCTGTGGACCTGTATACTAGCACCTGTGGACCTGTATACCAGCACCCGTGCACGTGTACCCCAGAACCTGTGAATCTGTTCCTCAGCATGTGTAGATCTCTACTGCAGTACTTGCGGATCTGTACCAGAGCACCTGTGGACCTGTACCACAGCATCTGTGGACCTGTATCCTAGCACCTGTGGACCTGTACCCCAGCACCTGTGGACCTGTATTGCAGCATCTGTGGACCTGTATCCCAGCACCTGTGGACCTGTATCCTAGCACCTGTGGACCTGTATCCCTGCACCTGTGGACCTGTACCCCAGCACCTGTGGACATGTACTCTAGCACCTGTGGACCTGTGCCCCAGCACCTGTTGACCTGTACCTCAGCATCTGTGGACATGTATCCCAGCACCTGTGGATTCTTCTCGAGCACCTGTGGAACCTGGCACAGTTCAGCACATTGAAAACATGACTATGGCTGTATTATGCTGAGAGGTAAATAATATATCTTGATAAATTCACAACAAGGCTAAGAAAAATATACCAATGTTGATAAAATGTCACTTTTGTAGCCCTTAAAATGTGCCAACACATTGTGTTTACTTTTATTGTAATCAGGTTAATGGAATTTTTTTGTGGAATTAATGGAATTTTAAATTTTAAGTAAAGTGAAGATACCCAAATCAGCTATCACATTTCTGCTGCTTCAAAGCATGCAGTACTCTTATAATTACTTTTGCTCAATTTAAGTTTTGCCAAAATCCATCACCGCTCTGGAAATCACAGCTTAAACCTGTTTAGCATTTGAAATGTTGAAGTGGAAAGTTTTCTATATTGAATTGCACGCAGTTCCTTTTTACCACTGTGATGTTCCAGTCTGCCCATCTCGACCTCATTGCATGTCATGGAAGAAAGCCAAAGGGAATGTTGTTTTTTTACACAGGAAGCATATTCCAGATTATTGCTGTAGTGTGTCTGGCAGGCCCTAAGAGCATGTAGTGGGGAATGTCTGCTTGGGAGAACATAAACAGAAATGCTGCAGAGGAACGCTATAAATGTTTCATAGCTGTTGGAGCCATTAACTAATGATGTTGGTTAAGATGGCAGTGAGTTTTTTTTTGCTAGGTTGTGTTGGGGTAGCTTCTGTAGCTGGACTGACCGGCCCCCTAAACCCTGCCACCAATAAAGTTGGACACTAGAGCAACAAAAAGCGTATACAGGCCAGCTTTATGGTAGTATGCATGCCACGAAGCATAGGCAAACAAAAAATTGATGCCGCGCCTAAGGAAAAGATATTAGGATGTGTGAGAAAATGATGGTGGAAGAGGTAGGTACTACGTGGTTTTTTTAACGGTCGAGAGAGAGGGCTGCAGAAGCAAAGAGGGAAGGAATTGCAGAGTTTGGGGGTTAAAAACAGAAAATTGTGGTAAAACATAGCAGATTGGGGAGCAGCAATGGAAAGTTAACGGTGATGACCTTTCATCAGACTGGAAAAAGTCAGAGATGTAACTCATTTTAAGCAGGCACAAGAGGTAGGGGTGGGGCGAGGGCGGGATGGGGAGTGGTGGTGGTAGAAGGACAAAAGGGATCGTCTGTGATAAAGTGGCGGGCAGGAGAGATTAAATGGCCAAAGGAGTGATGGTGCAAAGGAAAAAGAGATAGTAAGGGGACAAGTAAAGAAACAGAGATGAGAGCAGGGAAGGTGTAAATGGGAAAAGCAGAATTATCACCAACCACTAACATCAAAAAAAACAAGGGCAGAGGCTGTGATCTGAAATTCTTTAACTCAATGTTGAGTCTGGAAGGCAGCGCTTAGGGCCTAGATGGCTGAAGGCACAGCTGCTAATGAGGGATTGGAGAAAGTTGGGGATGCACACGAGGTCAAGGCTAGAGGCACAGAGGCCTGAATCTTATGTTCGTTGGGCCCACATGATTGGTGGGCCCGGAAGTGGACGCGAAATGTGTTTCAGCCTACAAATACCCCCCCGAACACAATTTCACACTGGCTGGCCAATTAACAGTCAGCCAGCGTGAAACGCGTGCTGAGAAAACCTTAGAGCTGCCGGGGGTTGGGGGGATGCGACAGGGAGAGGACAGGTGCTGACAAAAATGAGGGTGGGCACTTCCAGCGAGCTCCCTGAAGGCAGACAGCTGCTGTGGAGCTGCCTCGGGGAGCTGCAGGCCTGGACCGATTAAATGACAAGAGAAAATAGTAGCAAACTGTGTCCATGCAGCATGTTCAAGCACCTTATAGCAGAACTCAAAACACATCAATCCCCAGATACCTTTTTTTTATTATATTTCACCCCGGAAATTTCAAACCACCCCTGGATCGAGGTTTCAGTGAAAATGTAAAGGCCGCCTGGCTGACTGACTCGCACACCAACCGTAAAAGTGGATGGGCCGTGAAAAATCGATTTCGATTGTTTCCTTAATGGGCTTAAGTTGTCAGCGGTCCCACTTCCGACTGCCGCGTGCGCCCGCCAAGTGAAATATCACGCGAGTGTGCAATGACATCGGGACGGGCACCCGACATCTTCTCACGTGATTTCACGCGCTGTGGGGTCCGGCGCCTGTTCCCCCCAGCCAGCGTAAAATTCTGGCCAGAGCTCCTGGTGGGTTGCGGGGATGAAGGAGGTTACAGAGATAGGAATGGTTGGAGGGATTGAACATGACGATGAGAGTTTTTAGATCCGGACCATGAGAAGCAGTCTGGATATAGGAAGTTCAGAGGGTGAGGTAGGAAATGGGGCAAAGAGAGAGCATGAGAAGAAACTGGTAGCTCACGTAAAGGGAACCTAAAAGTTTTCGATAGGAATGTAAATAGTAAAAAGGGGTAAGAGGGGTGGGGCTGACAAAGGATCAAAAAAGGGATCTATGCATACTGGCAAACAGCATGGCTGAGGTACTAAATGAGTACCTTTCATCTGCCTTTACCAAGTTCATAGTGAAAGAGGAGGTAGTTGAGACAATAGATGGGCTAAAATTTGATAAAGCCATGGCACTAGAAAGGCTGATAAGCCAGCAGGACTGGATGGGATGCCTTTAAGGATGTTTGAGGGAGGTAAGAGTGAAAATTGCAAAAGTACTGGCAATAATCTTACAATCTTCCTTAGATACAGGGGTGGTGGCTGCGGACTGGAGAATTGCAAATGTTCATAAAAGTTCTAAGGATAAACTGAGCAACTGCGGGTCAGTCAGTTTAACCTTGGTGATGAGAGGTTAAAAGCATGATTTAGAACTCTCATGTTAAAAAGGTGTTAAGTGAACTTTATGCACACGATCATATTTCATTGGCTGTGATATCAGGTCAATATGAGTGAATGTTGTATGTCATGTGACTGTGTGATATTTATTTCACCAGCTAGCCGAAAGACGCCCATGTCTCCACCAGCGATGGCCTACATGCTGAAAGTTGGCCTATTCCTCAGCACCTCCTCCTTTGAAGCTGTCTGTATGGAGATGGCTGGAGGGTCACCTCCAGTTCTCTGCCTCTCCCTGTTGTCCTGTGCTCTCTTATCCTGCAAGGAGAGAAAGAAGAGACCTATGAGTAAGAGTGCATGTTGAACAATGGATGACCAACATTTGTGGAGCGTGACTATGAGAGAGAGGTGAGATTTTACATTAAGATGAAGGCGAGAGTCGGGGGTGGATGGACAGATGGGGAATTGAGGAAGTACATAGACTGAGTGGGATGGGTGCATCTGCAAGGTAAGTTGATGTGAGGAGTGATGTTGTGGAGTAGGCTTGGAAAGGCAGGATGAGAGAGGGGGTTGTTTGGTTGACGAGCACATCAGGGTGTCGTTGAATGTGAATGTCTTCACCTTTCCTGCCCCGATTTGGTAATTAACCCTTTTCTGGCATTATTTCCAGGAGCATGGCACCACAATTCTTCTGCTGACCTCCTCAGTAATCTCCAGCCGAGCTCCCTTGCTCTCTAAGGCAGGCCCCTCCTTCTCATTGACACGCAAGAGCATTATCCTGTGGGCTTTTACACACTACAGCATCAAATCCAGGCTGATACCTGTGAGCTGCGGCGCTGCCTTGACACATTGGGAATCCATTAGCACAGTTGCTTCCTCTGTTCACCTAACTCCACATTCCTGCAACTGTTATCTTTGCAGCGTCACATTAAATATCCCAGCTGAGATAGACTCATGCGGTTGTCCTCACACCCACTCAGGCTAATCAGCCAGGAGACCCAGAAATCAGATGTAAATGTAAGGCTGGGTTAAGAAACCACTGAAAAATGCACTGCAGATACTCCTGTTTTCCCCACATGCTGCTAGGCCCCCATGCTCCCAAAGTGCTGCCACATTAAATTTCCATCCATTGTCATGTCACCATCAGCTATCCCGCATGTCAAGAATGTCTGACTGGGAGTGAGATGCCAGTATAGTCTGTGAGCTTGCAGATGGCTCATGAGCCCTATCTTATTCTTACAGACTCTCCCACAGTGAGGACTTCGGTTGTCGGCTGGTAGAGGTGATGGCAGGTGGTTGGCTCGAGCAGCTGCCCTCGCTTTCAATCTCTCGTGCCATTCTCTCTCAGTGGCTGCACTTGTTGACTGGAAGATCTTGACACCAATTTTGATGGCGGATTGTCCTTTTGGAGGCAATTGGGCATTTGCTTCCCACACTGATGTTAATAGAGTAAGCCTTCACGGAGACTTTGAGATTGCCTTTGTAACATTTCCTTTTGCCCCTGTGTGACCAGTTCCCTGGGCAGTCTTGATTTGAGCATTTGAATGACATGTCCCTTCCATCCCGGCTGATGTGAGATTATTATGTCCTCTGTACTTGACACGTCTGCATCTTGGGAGACACTCATGTTTGTTCTTTTGTCCTCCCACTTGATTTGCAACATCCTCCTCAGGCAGCATCGAAGGTATTGCTCTACAACATTGATATGACATCTATAGGCTGCCCAAGCTTCAGCACTGGGAGAACCATGGGGAGAACCATTGCCTGATAGACTTTGAGTTTATTGTAGGGCCTGATATCATCAAAAATTCGAGTATGTAATTTACCATAGGCTGAGCTAGTGCAATGGATTTGGTGATGTACCTGTTCATTGATGTCAGCTTTTTGTGTTAGAGAGCCTCCAAGATATGGGAAATGAGGGACATTTTCCAACACTGCACAATGAATCTCAATTGAAGGCACTGGATTTGATACATTTAGTGTGGGCTGTTAGAGGACGTTGGTCTTCCTGGTGTTCAAGGCAAGTTTCATGCTCTTGTAAGTTTTGGTGAATACCTGAGAACTCTGAAGAGTTCTTCCTCAGAGAGATCTCTAACTTCTGCTTCGTCAGCGTACTGTAACTCACTTGCTATTGCCTTCAGCCAGTTGAGGTTGAAGAGTTTACCATCAGTGCGATAAGCTATAACCACACTTGGTGGGAAGCTGTCAGTAGTAAGTTGCAGCATTGCTGCAAGAATGATTGAGAATAGCGCTGGTGCAATGGTGCATACCCTGTTTGATGCATGTTTTGACAGAGGTCTGTGTTCGAGCCATTTCACAGAACTGTTACTTGCATATTGTCATGTAGGAGACAGATAATGTTTGTGAACTTAGCTGAGCGTCCATATTGCTGTAGCAACTTCTACAGAGCAGCTGCTTTGCCAAATCAAAGGCTTTTGTGAGATGGAAGAAAGCCACGTACAAAGGGATGTTCTGCTCTCTGCACTTTTCCTGATGTTGGTGCGCTGTGACATTAATGTTAATTGTTCTTCTGGCAGGTCAGAAGCCACACTGGGACTCTGGAAGGACCTCCTCTGCAACTGACAAGAGGTGATCAAGAAGTATTCTAGCTAGGACCTTACCAACAGTTGAAAGAAATGCAATATCACTGTATTTGCTACAGTTCAATTTGTCTCCTTTATTGAAGATTGCTACCTTCATGGCATCTCTAAGTTCACTTTGAATTTCTTCATTTTGTCAGAGCTTCACATATAGGGCATGTATCTACCTGAGAGATCCTTGAGATCCTGAGGATTCCTTGAGCTTGGTGTCTTTTAACTTTCTGCTTACCTGTCAGTTTCTTTTGGGAGCTGTCACAAGCACTAACACCAAGTGAATGCCAGTGATAGGATCAACATTTGTTGGCTGTAATCATTGATCCCTGATCCTGTCTGGTCTGTTAGATACCAGTGCTTCCACCTTAGATGTTGCCAGGATGTCTTGAAACTTTTTTTTGGTGGAAAAGAGTGTTAATGATCACAAGATTGTGTTCAGCACACAGGATAAGGAAGCGTACACCATTGGGATTGGACTTTCCAACTTTATGCTTTCCAATGGTGTGAGGCCAAAGACCGTGGCTGGCATTGAAATTATTGAGAAGTATGAGCTTTGACTGTGATGGTAGGGCTCCCAGGGTTGCGTCTGGGTTGGAGTAAAAGGTTTCTTTCACTTTGACCTTGGAGTTCAAGGTAGGCACATAAGCACTGATGAAGGTGGCAGATTGATCGCCTTTGAGGTTATAAAATGCTCATTGATCTCATAGGGGATTCATGGAGTCTCTTCATGTGTTTGCTTTTAATGGCAAAGCCGACTCTGTGAATTCTGCCTTCTAGTGATTTCTCTTTCCAGAAGAAAGTATAGCCACCTTTAAGTTCTCTGCTTTGTCCCTCATCTGCTCAATGAGTCTCGCTAAGTGTAACTATATGCCTAGGCTTTAGAGCTCACACATTACTATCATTGTTCATCTCCCAGGTTGTTCTGAGTTATCCATTAATGACCGTGATATTCCAGGATCCTATCTTGATTGTTTCTGCGTGTTTTGATCAGTAGTGAGTGATCTTGCTGGCTGCAGTTTTCCAGCCGGCTTTGGAGTGAAGCAGGCTATTTTTAGGACACCTTTTCTAGCCCCTTTCCCTAGTGGGATGAGCAGAGCTAATCCTGAAGAGGACTGCTCAGGCACAGCTAAAAACATCGAACCACCCTTCTGCCTCGATTAGGAGTGGAGCGATTAACTGGGAACTGCCACTTTTATTGTCAGGTTGTGGCTAGAAGCTCCCAGGCATCACAATCTTGCCCCCATCATCACTAGCTGATCACCAAAGGACTTGAGGAAATATACCATCCATTGAAGGGCCTGCGTGATGTGTCTTTTAGAGTATCTTGGTGGGGATTGCCTGGTTTCAGTGATCGGGCGAGCCTGTATAATTCAGAACAATGCCCTGCTGCAACCTTCCATCCACCTTCACAACCATCAGCCGAACCACTGTTGAAGGGTTTTGTTGCGGTAGGACTTGTGGAATGGTGGCCTTTGCTCTTCTTGTCACGGCGGGGGGGGAGCTGTAAGGTAGGTTTATGGGGGTTTTGAATGATGTAGAAACACCACCCTCTACCTCACCCCACCCCAAACACCCTGTCACTGCAGTCCCCAACTGTTTATTCGTCAGGAGAGGCTCTGCCTATTTTGTAGTTGGCTTCCATAATCTGGAGGTGGCGTCACTATCTGCCACCCACCAATGCAATTGGTAGCTGCAGCTTTCCCCAGTTAGTGTCTGATGAATATGCATGAGAAAGATCCCGAAAACTAGAGCTTCTTTTAAAAAAAAATCCAATTTGCACTGGTTTAGGTTTTAGTGCAGTTTATTGTCCGTTTATGCACAGATGCAGAGTCCTTTAATATATGTGTAATCATTAGCATAAAAACCTTTATATACTTCAAGAACAAGATATTTTATTGATTCTGTCTTTTGCTTAATTCTATCTTTTAACTTAATGAATAACTTGGTAACATTTCTCTGTGGTTTACGAGGCTGCAAATCAGGAGATAGCCATAGAATTTTATTTTTCTTAAATTTGCACCTTTCACTGTGTCTGTAGCGGAAATCTTCAGGCTTGATCCCTGTTGCACTAGACAAGCCTTTTTAGTTGGGTCCAAGTGCATATTATGATGCGCTTTCATTGTTTGCAGATGTGTTTGAATGATGTTTTATAACTTCCATCCGCCTCATTCACTTTGGCATTAAATGGAAATTCTTTGGACGTCTTTCGAAGGAGAGGGCTGAATGTGAAGATTAAGCGCTGACAGACTATCTGCCGTTTTGCACTCCAAAATGGACAATGACTATAAAAAGCTACTGACATTTTTCGTGGTATTTTGGTTCATTACTGGCCTCTAATCATGCTAATGTGTGGAACATGTGACTAAATGGATCAAACACTCAATTCTGGGAATGTTCATCAGCATTCCTAAAACATGTGATGAACTAAACCATTACAAACCATGGCGCGTGTGTTTATAGAGAACATGTATTTTCCAGTAATATTTATCCATATCCTGAAAAACTATTTTCTTGCCAACTCTGGCAAAAAGATTTTAAAATTGAATAAAATATGATGGGATTAGTTAAGCATATGTATGAATGGTCAGCACACATTCTTTGATTTCAGACTGCAAACAAGGGACATTCCTGAACTAATCCTATATTACGTTAACTCTCTGGAAGCATATTCCCTAACGGAACATATAATCAAGGAAATGCATCAGTCTGATCTGGTGAGATGAAAATGCTGGAAGACTCAGCAGTTCAGACAGCATCTGTGGAGGGAAAACCAGAGTTAATGTTTCAGGTCAATGACCCTTCATTTGATGATAGTGTTGGCCCTTTCCAATTTGAACTTCTTACACAAATTCACTTCAGATATTCAGTCCAACAACTAGTCTTAAGGTAGGTGACATGCCGCAACCTTTTAGATTGTATAAGGGCAAACGTCGAGATGGAGATTTCTTAAAGTACATCAAAATTGTCAAAGCACGTTGAAATGCCAGAATCCATTATGTCTTAGCTCTGTTTGATCATGCTTTGAAAAGTAACAAATTAGGTTTCTTAAACTGGTTTTTAAGGTGATGCAGAATCCAGTGATACAAATGTTCATTTTCATTTGGAGGTTGATTCACAACGGTCAACAACATACACAGGTCATTATTGATTGCCAGACCGAGGATTATAGGAGTTGCTTCATGGAAGGAAGCTGGCAAGCATTGAGGACAACAATTGTTTTCTCTCTGCCTGGCCAGCATTGCTGTTCTGTAAAAGGTGGAACTCCACAGACACAATATCAATGAATCACTTAAACCAGAGAAATCAAGAAACCAGCAAAACCCAGCAATCGGATTGGTTGAATAAAAACCTCAAGATTTGTAGTGTTTTTAAGTGACATAAAAAAAAGGTGGAAATGTACAATATGTTAATGTTGGTTTAATGTTTCTCTTTGAGACGGCATGAAGCATCAGCAATAGCTGTCCTGTAATCGTCCATTAAGTTGATGTAAGTAAACATTGATCTGGCTCATGTTTTATTGCAGCATGTAACATCTTTCCTTTCTTGTCTCTCAGATTAGCTTAATTCGCCTCAGATCCCCACTCATGGTCCTTGCCATTATATCATTGGCTAAGCCACGTTTGGAGAACTCATCCTCCTGAGTCCTGGGGGCACACTATCACTTGACAAGGGGACATGGGTTTGGGAGCGTGAGAGGAGTTAAATCTCCCAAAAAGTGATGTTGGGTTAGGATCCGGACATCATCCTGTCACTTCTATGTTTCACCTGGGTATCTTTGTAGATGGGTGGGGAATCCCCCCTGCAGTTGCAAGGTAAGTAATTATAACTTGCAAATCATCAACTGCGATTTCAACCAAGCCTTCTGGCTTTAACAGCCAATGACTGTATTTCCTGAGTTATTTGCAACATGCCAGGGTCATAGCACTTCTTCTGAGAGAGTGCTTTCCATGCTTGGCAGGTGGTTTCCAACTTTTTAGTGACTAGTACTTCACTCCCATTAATCTGCACTTTCCTGCTGTCAGCCTTCACTACGATGTGCAAGCAGCCCCTACAGCTCTACCTTGGACGTCTGCTGGGGAACAAGAGGAGCAGCAACACCAACACCAGCAGCAACACCGGCCACCTTCTCCTCAGCCACATATTTCTCCATAGGGCAAATGGGATGAGCATCAAAATCCAGCTTGATGGAGGTGAGACCCCCAACACAGGATCTACAGGCAGGAAGTCAGCTTTCCCAACATGTCTAAGACCCAGTGCCTCAGGGGGCTCCAGTTTTCATGGCAGATTGTTGCTGACATCTGCAGCCTCCTGGAACAAGACCTCCTTCCCTGTAGCTCGGGTGGCCCTGCAATGCTAGAGGCCATTAAGGTGCCCATCAGTGGAGGGACACACCCCTCTACCCTCCCACCCCGCCCTCAACAGTGCTTTTCCTCTTGCCAGGTGCTGTGCTCTCTTCTGCTGTGAGGAGAGAAAGCAGAGAGGCATGAATGATCCTAATGGTTTTTGGAGAGTGGAGGGAAGGACAATATTTTTGGAGGGTGACTGTGAGGCATGAGTGCAAGAATGCTCTAGGCTGCAGTTAAGTGTTAGTGTTGGCTGCATGGATATGAGGGGATACCTGGAGAGAGAGGAATGGATGGAGCTGCATGGTGAGTTGTCCTGAGGAGTGTTGTTTGGGAGCTTGCTGGGAAGGTCAGAGTGTGGGTCTTGGCGTGTGACGCCATCCACTGTTCTTATCCTCACAAGCTCCTGGATCCTCTTGGTGCTTGTCTCCATGTTGGAAGGACCGCATCCCTACTGCTGACTTCATTGGCCACTTTTGGTTCTTCCTCCAGTTCTTGGGAGAACTCACCTCATTCAGTGCCTCAGGTCACGCTGTAAAATCTCGATGTATGAAACAGAGATCTGGAAGGCAGCCTTCCAAGGTGCCCTCTCCACTCCATTAAAGAGCCATGGCAATTGCCTTAAATGGGCTCCCGACTTGCAACCAGCCTCCCAGCTGCAGGCAGGTCCATTACATTGAAATTCCGCCCCCAGATTCTGTCTTATCCATTAACAATCTGTTTTCTATAATCGCTGTGTTTGAAAAAAGTGAAACCATGGTAACACATTAGGATTAATAATAAAATAACATAATAAAATTCTGGGCGGCTTGGGCTTAATACCAGGAAAAATGTAGAGGGATAGATTTTTCTTGCATGGTTTGATAATGGACTGGAGAGCCAACTCTTAAAAGCTTCAACTCCCGGTGTATAATTGAAGTTCTTATGGGAGGCTGCAGCACTAGAGAAGGCTGCGCTTTGGTCAAGGGTTCATGTGTATGGCATATTCCTGGTCCTTTCACTCAAGCTATTGTCCCATCCAAGGGAGGGATTTTCTGTGCCTGCCAGCATCGGGTGTGTTCGATGGCGTGAGCAGACTATATGGGAAGATTGGTTTCACGATGGCATGAAACTAGTTCGCGATTGTCCACTCAGCCTGCTGATGGGCCGTGTTTCCCGCTATAGGACATCGGGAACCTCATTGTAACACATCAGCATATAATTATTAGACCAGGCGGAAAAACACTCCGATGTGTTTCACAACAGCATATAAAAGGCGTGCACTTGGTGGTCTGCACTTTGAGGGGAGCTCAGAGGTGAGTGCACAGTAACATTGTGCTGTGCTCGCCAGGGTCTCCTGTTGTACTTCAAGCTTGAAGGTCATGGAGGGGTCAGGGTTAAGGGCAGTCCAGACATTGAGGTGACCTGTGGAGGGGAGAGGGGGTGGTCAAGGCCAGCCCAGCTGCTGAGGTGACCTGTGAGGGAGGCAGGCAAGGGTAGACCTGCTGTTGAATATAGCACACAAGCATTCAGGGTGGAGGGGTAAGGGGGTGAGAGAAGTGGACGTGCATTCGGGAAACCCGTATAAAATGACCAATCCTCTACAACTGAGACAGTTCAAGGGCAGCCATATTGATATGATTGGAGTCGGTCTTCTAGCTTATCAGCCCAGTCAAGCAATGCAGAGGCATCAAAGTGCCACCAAGCACTCAAGAGCTTTTCACCACCAACACCACCCCGTCCCTCCGGCACAGGCCTCAAATTCATGAGTGTTTTAGTGGACTGCAGAACAGTTGGACAACTGCACACGTTGTACAATCTCTTCGCCAAAGCTGGCCATGGAACAGTCACTGGCAGAAGTTCTCACAGACCTTTGCAATGTCAGCATCCAGGTTTGGACCAGTCTCCCCCGTGGTTCATGCTAACAGCGCAGCCTTTCAGTGCGGGTTAGGAGAATGCCTGAGCTGAGAGCACAGCATGTAGTCCAATGGGCAAAGCTGCCACCAATCGGTCGGGTGGAGTGGGCCGGAGGTGGTGGGGTTTCGGACAGCCATGCAGCACGTTAATCTCTGGTAATCCAGCTGGTGGCCAGCACTCTCTGGAAAGCGTTAAGAGGCCTTCACACTTAACCAGGCCAGGTGCTCAGTACACCCATGCTAACCATGTGTCTTTCATCCTGCAGGAGGGAGTACATCAGGATCATGGAGCCTGGTGAACTAGCTCTCTGCCTGATGGCCTACAGAGAGCAATGACAATGGAGGAGAGAGCGACTGAGGCTCCTGGTGTGCAGGGGCCGGAGCAGCAGCTTCAGGAAGAAGGGGCGGCTGGGGCTCCCACACACACAGCTGAAGAGCCACAACAAGGCATCGGTGGTTGGCACCTAGTGACACACAGGGTCTTTAAATGGTGCCTGTTAGTTCTGCAGATGACTGAGAACCAGTGTCACCGAAGACTGTGCATGTTCCGGGAACTGATCAGTCACATCTGCCAGTTACTGCAGGATTTGGCACCATGGGAACATGGAGGGCATCCACTGCCAGTGGCTGTGAAAGTGACCATGGCGCTCAATTTCTACACCAGTGGCTGCTTTCAGGGCTCCACAGGTGAGTTCTGTGGGATATCACAAGCCCCCACCCACATGCATTCATGAGGTCACGGATGCCATCTTCATGAACTTTGTGCATTTCGCCTGGGATCAGGACAGCCAGGATGCAAGAGCAAACAGAAACAGAAAATGCTGGAAAAACTCAGCAGGTCTAACAACATCCATGGAGAGAAAAACAGAGTTAACGTTTCGAGTCCATATGACTCTCCTTCAGGGCTGCTCTGAAGAAGAGTCATACGGAGCTGAAACGTTAACTCTGTTTTTCTCTCTACAGATGCTGTTAGACGTGCTGAGTTTTTCCAGCATTTTCCGTTTTTGTTTCAGATTTCCAGCATCCGCAGCATTTTGCTTTTATCAGGATGCATGAGCAATTGGATTCGCCCAGACCTCGGGTTTCTCACAGGTGCTGGGTGCGATCGACTGCACTCATGTGGCACTCAGATCTCCATCGCAACACATGGTGAACTACATTAACCACAAGAGGTTCCATTCACTGAATGTGCAGCTGGTGTGCGACCACCAAAAATGCATCCTGCAGGTGTGCGCTCAGTTTGCAGGGAGTGTGCACGACACCTACATCCTCAGCCGGTCACAGATCCCTGACGTCTTCCAGGATCCACAGAAGCTGCAGGGATGGCTCCTCGGGGACATGGGCTACCCACAGAGGACGTGGCTGATGATACCTGTGCAGCAGCTTCAGACTGCAGCAGAGTGAAGGTATAATAAGGCTCATGCTGCAACTCGCATCTTAGTGGAGCAAACCATTGGGATGCTGAAGATAAGGTTCCGGTGCCTGGACCGGTCTGGTGGAGCCCTGCAATACGCTGCACAGAGGATGTCATGCATCGTCATGGCTTACTGCGCCCTTTACAACCTGCCACTGCAACGGGAACAGGAACAAGCTGAGGAGGAGATGGACAAGCTGGAGGTCTCCTCTGATGAGGAGGTTACTGATGGGGATGAGGGTGAGGAGGTGGTTGGGTGCGATGATGACAGGAATGAGGCCCTCACGCTGGCTAGATGATGCAGGGGCGCTCGGGAGGCCCTCATGGCTGCTAGATTTGTGGAGAACAATGATGACATGCAGTGAGTGACCCCATAGATTTTCAGACTGCATTTGTGAATGTTTAACTCCAGTCTGGCCTATGGCAGTGAGAACACCCTCTGTGAGAATGCTCCTGTCACTGAGACACAGTGGAGGCCCTACTAGCCATTCAATTGCAGGAGAGTGAGGGCACTCCATAAATCTTCATATAGCCTCTGAGAGTGTCTGACTCCCAACTGGTCGAGCGCAGCTCTCTTGCGCTCTGTGATCAGGGACACATCATAGAGACGCAGTCATGAAACTTTAGAAGCACCTGATCTTTTGTCAGCCTTCAGCACCTGAGCCCTTCAGGTGCACAGCATCACTAGTCATAGATGCTGAAGAGATGGGGGCCAGCCCCACCTTAAAGGTGCTGACAGCACACAGAGAGAATGAGAGAACTCTATGACACCTGCCCACTACATTCTGGCAGCAGTGACAAATACCATCGAAGTGCAGGAATCAGTAATGTTTTGAGAGAGTGTGAGGCTGGACCATCACTTTGGCCTGAAGGCTGCACAGAGTACAGGGAAGAGGCCCTGGACTAAGACACCTGCCTTTAGCTTGTGCAGAAATGTTTCACATAGACTCACCTTTACCTTAGGGAGAAGGTGCACATCTGACCCACTTATGCGTAAAATGATGTCGCTGCACAGTCGCGCGATATTTCGGTTGGTGGGCGCACACAGGAATCGGCAACACGACTGCCGGCAATTAAAAAACCTGTTAAGGCCATTAGCAGCCTTATGGTTGACGGGCAGGCGAAAAGGCCAAGCGACCTCTGCACTCTTTTGGGAACCTCATCCACGGGTGGGATGAGGTTTCCAACTTCAAATTAAAATGAAATGAAAATTTTAAATTTCATGTACAACATGTCCCTACTCATGTGACAGAGTCAAGGATGTTATGGAATGGCTGCAGGGCATTCTGAAGGGGGAGGGTGAACAGCCAGAGGTCGTGGTCCATGTTGGGACCAATGGTTTACCAGAATGTTGCCTGGGCTGGAGGGTCTGTGCTATGAGGAAAGATTGGATAGGCTGGGGTTGTTTTCCTTGGGACAGCAAAGGTTGAGAGGGGACCTGATAGAGGTCAATAAGGTTATGAAATAATGGACAGGAAGGCACTTTTTCCACGAGTATAGGGGTCAATAACCAGGTGGCATGGGTTAAGGTAAGAGGTAGAAGGCTAAGAGGAGCTTTGAGGAGAAGCTTTTTCACCCAGAGGGTGGTGGGAGTCTGGAACTCGCTGCCTGAAAGGGTGATTAAGTCAGAAACTCTCATAACATTTAAGAAGTATTTAGATATTCACAGAGTCACAAGAGGGGACACGTTTTGCAACATTTTTAAAATATTTGTTATTTTTGTCATGACTCTTCATCTCTCTGAGGCAGGTCTGTGCCTCAGGGAGATTCTGGAGTGTGCACTTGCACGCATGCATGAAGTTCACACTCGCCCCATTCACCCTCCTCACACCACCGCACAGACACGCTGAGCGCTGCCACTCGCGTTTCATGCAGGGTGGGCCTTAACTGGCCCGCCAGTGTGAAATCGTGGTCCAGCCCCCATCGTGGGCAGCGGTTGGCTTCTTGAGCGGCCCCGCCCACCACCAGACAAGAGCAAAATTTTGCCCTTAGATTCATAGTTTACAGCACAGAAGGAGGCCATTCGACCAATCATGTATGCACCGGTCAACAAAGATCTGACTACACTAATCCCATTGTCCAGTGCTTGGTGCATAGCCTAGAGGCTATGGCAATGCAAGTGAATATCTAAATATTTTTAAATGTTATGAGAGTTTCTGACTTAACCATCCTTTCAGGCAGTGAGCTCCAGATTCTCATCACCCTCTGGGTACCTTCCTATCCAACCTATCATAACCTTATACACCTCTATCAGGTCCCCTCCCAACCTTTGCTGTCCCAAGGAAAACAACCCCAGCCTATCCAATCTTTCCTCATAGCTCAGACCCTCCAGCCCAGGCAACATCCTGGTAACCAATTGGTCCCAACATGGACCATGACCTCTGGCTCTTCACCCTCCCCCTTCAGAATGCCCTGCAGCCATTCCATGACATTCTTGACTCTGGCACCCGGGAGGCGACATATCATCCTGGAGTCATGTCTACAACCATAGCAGCACCTGCCTACTCCCTTCACTAACAAATCCCCTACCATTATTAGCCTATCATACTGCTTCCTCCCCCCCTGAGCAGCTGGACCACCCACAGTGCCATAGCCTTTGCTCTGGTTGGCCCACACAGAGGAACCGTCATTCACACCGTTTTCCAAGGCCAAAACATGGTTTTCAAGCGAGGTCCACTTCAGGGTTCCCTCACTACTTGCCTGGTCCCCTTCTTCTGTCTGGTAGTCACCCATTCCCTCTCTGCTTGCACTTCCTTTCACTGCAGGGTGACCACGTCCTGAAAGGTGCTATCCACAAACCTCTCAGCCTCGTGAATGCACTGTAGCGCCCCCAGCTGTCGGTCAAGCTCCAAAACCCAGAGACTGATTTGCTCCAGTTGGAGGCACCTCCTGCACACTTGGTCATCCAGGCTGCCAGGAGCGTCTAGGATTTCCCACATAGCACAGGATGTGCAAATCATGGGACTGAGCTCCCCAGACACATCTTAACTAAATAGAATATGGACCCTTGCTCTTATTTTACTCTTACTCCTACTTGAGTCTTGCTGTTTTAACCTCTCTCCTAAAATCTCGTCTTTTTAACCTCTCTCTCCTGAAGTCTCACTGTTTTTAGTGACAAGAACATTGCTCATCAGAACAAGGAACCATAGGCAGGGAGACATTCTTGGGAGTTTATTGACAATAATGAACAATATGTACAAGTGATTAACACCCATACCCTGGCTGTACAACTGTTTCTCCTTTCCTTACCCTGCCGCAACGTCTTGATGCTCCACGGACCTCCACAGCAGAGTTAGGGGCAGCCTGCTGGCTGCTACACCTTGTCTGTGATGACCTTGGCGGGTGTCCGCTGGAGGGCTGAGACTTGGAGGGCCCAGGCCTGCTTTTGGTGTCCTGCCGTGTGGCGGGGGCACCCTCTTTGGCCTGTGAAGCTGAAGCTGTTGAGGTTGCAGGAAGAGGAAATTCAAAAGGGCCGGGCACTCTCGGAGTTGCCTGGATGGATGGTGCATCTGATGATCCTCCTCCCTACGGGTGCCCGAGGGCCCCTGACTGACTCCTTGCGGAGAAGGGATAGCTGGAGTGAGATTGAGCTGCCCGGCACCCCTCTCTCGTACACAGTGTTGGAGGCCAACTTTGGCGTCAGTGATGGACTTAAGCCTGTGCAGCAATGCAGGAGTGACGGCCTGGACCAAGGCCTCCATGGCGGCCGCCATCCTATCAGTGTTGAACTTGGTGCATTGGCATATCGGTGCTATCACCTCAGCCTGAAGGTGGACAGATTCCTTCATCGTGCCTTGCAATCTGAGGAGTGCAGCAGACATTCCTTCCTGATGTTCCTGAGCTTACCTTTGCAGCTCCACCGACTGTGACATGACCAAGTCCAGAGGCTCGTCATCTGACTCAGACTCAGCAAATTTCTGGCCTCCAGCAGTCCTGCAAGTGCCAGACACTTGGGAAGTCCCTGCTGCCACTTGCTGTGGATCAGACAGTGCGAAGTGCTCACCAGCTTGTGATCCCGAGGCTACTCTAAAGCTAGGTCCCACCGAGTGTGTGGGTGGAGGGTGTGGGTGAACGCTGTGACTGGATTTCAAGGAGGGTGCCTTCAGATTCCTCTTCAGAGGTTTCTTCGGGGCTTGATTGGAGGCCCTGGGTCATGGACTCCATTGGCTGTTTCCCAGATGTGCCTGCGGAAGCAAGGACAGATAATTAGTGCATGGCAGTGGCCTGTGAAACAGGACACATCACTCACAGCATGGTTGCCTGATGGATGTTGCTCTGCTGGATCCTCACTTGGAGGAGCAGCACTGACCTCACTGTCAGCACAGGAATGGTCCAGATCCTCGCCGGCCAGCTGGATGGCTCTGTTTTCAAAGTCCTTGAGGACCTTGATTTCCAACATTCCTCCATCGGTCTGCGACCCCTCTCTCTCGTTGTGTGCCAGCTTGTCCTGCATGAATAGAGATGGAGAGAGTGTAAGCAGGATGCCTGCCAGGCCAGATGATAAGTATGCCTGGCCTGTGTGGGAGGTGAGTGGTCCCATGGACAGGATGAGGACAATGACAGTGAGTGTGAGAGTGAATGGTGATGTCCCATGAGCTGGCAGTGAGTGAGATCCCTGTGGATGTGTGATGCGTTTGTGAGCTGAGAGCGATGAGAAGGGTGACTTACCCTGGTGAACAGAGGAGATCATTCATCCCCTTCTGGCGCTGTGTTGCTGTCCTCGTTTACAGGGCATTGGCACTGACCACCGCTGCTACCAACTCCCAAGCCGTAATGGCGAGGTTGCCTACGGCCAGAGCGAGGGTGGAGGACATTGTGGTGGGACTCCACGGCATCCAAAGGCATTCCAGTGATGTGTCGCTGAACTGGGGTGGCTACAGTCTTTTTGCCTTTCAGGGTCATGTCTTTTTTGCAGCAGTTTGTTGTCTGGAAGCACTGAAATGTGTGCGCACTGCTAGACCTTAAATATGGCATGAGGCATAATGAAGCGGCGAGGTGATGGTGGACAGGCGAATGAGAATCCGCTTGTCATGGAAATGGCGTGTTTCCCGAGAGTGCATAAATAATGTGGTGGGTTTGGGACGATATGGTGTGAACACACACCATCGTGGTCGGTGGGTTAAACATCGTTTTACCCACCCGCTACCGCACTTAGTGCAAATCTGGGACGATTCTGCCCCAAGAGTGGTTTACTTTATCACTAGCTGAGAGTGCTTGTCCTTTTTCCTGTTATTATTGTCTCTGTGTCTTAGAGCTGTGGGGGTTGGCTCAGAGACAACTTGGTCAGCCATTTTTATCCTTTGGATTTGGTGAACAGACTTAAGGAAAATTAATCTGGTTCTTTTCATTTAGAAAACAGTTGAACCTTGAGCACTCCCTTTGTGTGAAACAGCAGTGTTCTTCCTCTAATCTAGTCTAATCTAACCTATCTGTTGCTCATGATGCAGTCTCCCCAACCAGGTTAATGACTATTTTGCTGAATATCTCTGGTCTGTCCACAGCTGTGGCACTGAGTTTCCAATGGCTCACTACCTTAACCTTCTCCTCTTAAATCCAGTTCCACAACCTTGTCATTGACTTCATAAATTGTGAGCTTCAAGAACAATGTTTTGTTTTTCTCTCTCGGGACCTCTGATCTGAGCAATGACTGGTAGTTTAGACATATCCCTGGCCAGGATTTTATAGCCCCTCCTACCTGGTGGGATATTACGGTCCCACCAAACTGAATGGAGATTTAAATGGCTCACCGCATCCGCTGGGTGGTGTAGTGGGGGGGGGGCGGGGGGGGGGGTGCTATAAAATCCTAGCCCTATTTTTCAAGACTGTTTTAATTTCATGCTCGCTAGCTCCCTGTCCCATCCCACCTCATCCCACCATCTCTCCCAGTTCCTCAGACCTTCCACCTTTTAGCTTATCATGCATTCCCTTGTTCCTATAATGTCTTAACCCTTGCATCCATCAATTAACTGAGATGGTCAGTTACATCATTGCACGGATGGTTCTTCTTTGGGTTTATTAAGTTATTTATTTACTCAATCCCGCACTCTATTTTCTGTCTGTATCACTATACATATCCTCCTCTTAGTTTTCTATTCTGAACAAAGTTCTGCAGCAGAAACATGACGCTGTCTGCTCTCTGGACAAACGCAGACTGACCTGCTGAGTTGAGCACTTCTTTTCTTTGTGTTTCACTTTATGAATAGAGGCTACAGTATTTTTTTCTTTATATCCATAACATGGTTAACTATCACTTTTGATGGATAATGTGACCCTGGCACTGTGGGTGTACCTACACCACATGGGCTGCAGAGGTTCAAGAAGGCAGCTCAGCACCACCTTCTCAATCAGGGGTGAGCAGCAAATGTTGGCCTCATCAGCGAAGCTCATGCCCCAAGAATGAATTGCAGAAAGTATATAATTGGTTGTGTTTTAGCGCAACTCCATGTCTTGGTAACGTTGTAAAAATAAATTAATACAAGGAAATATTTGAAAAATGACATGTGCCTTTCAAAAGTGATGCTTTCTGATTGCTACAACTGTAAAACATTCAATAGATAGAATCGCCTTTTTGGGCTTCTACTTATGAAGTTTGGATTAAACATTCAATATTTCGTGCAAAAGCAGGTTTTACTCAGTACACAGGTATGATCTGAAGATGCCAACTCGATAAACATTTTCATAAAAGCCATCTGAAAGAAGCTGTTTAATTTTCCTTTCCATTATTCTTTCTGCCTCTCCTGTCGGTGTTGACTCTTGCTGCTGTATGGTCCTTTGATTATTGGCAGAACTCTAGTTCCTAGGCCAAATGGTTTATTTTTTCATGTTAGAGAGTGAATGCCAGTGGGATGCTTGGCTGGGGTAATCCAGCTGAGCATAAGTCTAATCTTAACTGCTGTCCATACAGGCCTAAAGTAGTTATCAAGATATGGAACCTTAGCGCAGAGATGTTACGTCCAGTTCTAGTGGTCGTATTACTGCACAACTGACACTCAGGTAGAGTGGGTTCTTTGTCCCAGCTAATTGCATAAGTGTGTGAGAGACCTGAAATCGGAGGGTGACACTGTGAGTGTCACAGTGAGTAACAAATTGGGCAAACCTGAGACCAGGTCTTAGTTGTCCAAGTCTCAGTTGAGGGAGTTCACAATGGGCAGCACTAGGAAGTCTTTGTCAGCTCCCACCTGCATGTATCAAAAGAAACCAATGTTGCTAATGAAAAGTTAACAAAGAATATGTTCCCCAGGCACATTAACGTACCATTGATGTTTATTTAACCAAAACAATCCCAGTATGAAAAATACACTAGAGTCCAAAGGTTGTGGTGTCGCCTACTGATGTTATAGTTTGGGTCTGGTATGGGTTCACAACATGCTGTGCTCATAGCTGTGGTGTGGGGGAGGCATTGAGCAGAAATCAAGCAGAGAGAAAGGGAAAATAAGAGGCTCAGTCACTCCAATCCAGCTCCTTAGCTAACTACCTGTGTGAAGTGACATTAGCAGATGTGAACAAACAAGCCAACTTCTCAGCAGACTGAGAAGTGATAGAAGAACTAGAAGTGATCTTATTGAAATATACAAGATTCTGAGGGGGCTTGACAGGGTAGATGCTGAGAGAATGTTTCCTCTCATGGAGCAATCTAGAACTGGGGGAACAGTTTAAAAATAAAGGATTTACAATGGCGATAAGGAACCATTTCCTCTCTCAAAAGGTTGCTCGTCTTTGGAATTCTCTACTCCAGAGATCAGTGGAGGTTGGGTCATGGAATATGTTCAAGGCTGAGTTAAACAGATTTTAGATCTACAAGGGAATCGTGGGACAGGCGCGAAAATGGAGTTAAGGCCACAACCAGATTAGCCATGCGCTTCTTGAATGGTGGAGCAGGCTCAAGGGGCCGAATAGCCTACACCTGCTCCTGTTTCTTATGTAAGTATATGTTACAGGATATATATGAACCGCAATAGGCAATTCAGCCTCTCGAGCCTGTTGTGTCATCCAGTTGAATCATGACTGAGATAAAAACAAAAAAAATGCGGATGCTGGAAATCCAAAACAAAAACAAAAACAAAAACAGAATTACCTGGAAAAACTCAGCAGGTCTGGCAGCATCGGCAGGGAAGAAAAGAGTTGACGTTTCGAGTCCTCATGACCCTTCGACAGATCATGACTGACCTGTACCTTAACTCCATCTACCACTTTGGTTCCATAATCCCTTAAAACCCTTACCAACAAAAACCTATTGATTTAAATTTAGAAATTTTCAATTGACTCCCCTAGCCTCAGAAGCTTTCTGAGGGGAAAGAGTCCCAGATTTACACCATCCTTTGTATGAAGGAGTGGTTCCTGGGTATAGTTTGTATCTTGAAGGTCTTAAAACCAAGAAGCAAAATTAATAAAATGGGCAAGCAGAAAAATAATAGGTTAAAAACAAATAATAATAAACATAAACTGCCCTTTCATTTCATGAGGATTATTTATCCTTGCAGCAAATCATTCCACTTTGAGTCAGATGAGGGCACTCTTGCAACATGCAGTTTGGTTCTAATCTTTGGGTGCCAGGTTGATTTTTAATTTAAATCTGTGATGCACAAGGATCATTTGATCTTTTTACTATTACTGCAATTTTTAAAAAAAAGTTACATTCCAAAAACCAGAAGCAAATTTTTTTTACCATTCAGAAGAAGCATTCTAAATAAAAAATATTTTGAACTGTTTTTGGACAGCTTGGTTATATCAATTATTCATGAACTATAATTAAGTAATGCTTAGGCTCCTTGCAAGTTAGTTCCCAACAGGGGTGATGTAGAATAGCTTCCATTTAGGACTGTTTGGTGCCCTCAATGATCCATGAACAAACTCCAGGAATACTTTCATTTATGCCTCATTATGAAAGGGTTTCAAGGAGACACCACTGTGAAAATTGTTTACTTACTAATCTAGCATCCAGAAGCATTGCTACTTAGGCAAGTATGTGAGAGCTTAAATTTAATTGGTGGAAAAGGGAGAAACAGATGGAAACAAGCATATCCCTAGCCCTGAAATCTTTTGGAAATCTACAAAACACAATAGTATACAATGACTTGAGTGCTTGCAATTAAGTGCCTCTTTAAATAGTGGCCCCAGGAAGTCAGTCAGTGCCTGAAGTTGATTTGCGATGTTTTACTCAATGAGTTGGTTGATGTCTAGCCGGGGTTGAAGCTGCACTGGTGTAATGGTAGTAGTTTATTGGTACTGTCACTAGCCTAGTACTCTAGCATAATTAGGGTAATGCTCGGGGGAGTTAGGTTCAAGTCCCACTGCATGTGATGAAATTTGAATTTAATAAAAAATCTGGAATTAAATATTTAATTATGATTGTTGTAAAAACCCATCTGGTTTGCTAATGCTTTTTAGGGAGGGAAATCTGCTGTCCTTACCCGGTCTGACCCACAGCAATGACTCTGAAATGGCTGAGCAAGCTCTCAAGGGCAATTAAGGATGGGCAATAAATACTGGCCCAGCCAATGATGCTGCCCATATCCAATGGAGAAAAAGATATGCACAAAATTCTGACTTGCATTCATTCATGTGGTACCTGCTTAACCACCTTAACCAAAATAATGAGGTAACCGGTTAAAGTGATGACCACTGAAATTACAACATGGGGCAGCAAACCAAACCAATTGATTTTAAGCCCTCCATCTCATTCCATCCAGATGAGGTGGGTTAAAAATGGCTCCATTGTTTGTTTTTTGTTTCTTCGGGTGGATTTTTAGGCTGTGTGTTTGGGATTGGTTGGGGTGGGGGAAGTGGGAGAAGGGAATGGGGGGTGATGGTATACCAGGGTTATGCAATGTCAGGATTGAACTGTTCAATCAACTAGTGGTCTTTCCTTCTCCTTTATTTTGTGCAGTCATGTGCTGCATCTTGGGACATTGCTGTCATCTACGGGTGGTCTTGTAGTGCAGAGGTAGCATCCCTACCTCTAGACTAGAATCTGCAAACTCAAGTCCCCTTTCAGGACTTGGTGGCCATGGAAGATGTGTTCACAATGTGGCCAAAGAGGGTGATTATCAGCCTGCAAATCCTTCCAATATGCCTGATGGTAGTCAGTAAGATCGTGAGAGGCTCCTGGTCAGCCATACTGCCAAAGGCAAACCATTACAGCGCTTTGCCAAGCATAATCATGGACCAGTCCAATGGAAGTCCATGGCTGCCAACACCCGCTTAGGGCATGGTAGCTGAAGGATGAGGAGGCTGTCACCTACAGACTGTCGAATTTTAAAGCCATGTGAAATAATGGGTGGGGTTTTCCAGTTAATTGACTGTTGGACACTCTCCAGATTTTCCCGTCCCACCTGTGATGGTGCCCACTGCTGGCGGGACTGGAAAACCCCAGCCAATATCCTCATGAGTTTTTTTTGACAAATAAAATTTAGTTTGCATGTGAGACATCAATAAATTTTGTTGAAATGTACTATAGTGCCACTTGGTTCTGATAAGGTGATGAAAATAGTGCAAAATGTTTTGTGTAGAAAAATCTTTTGCAAACCTTTTTTCACAGATGCAGCAACCCTTTAAATGGGAGCGCATTGTATCTGGAAGATGATGCAACACAAATTTTGCCAAAAAAATTGGATTGGAGAATCATGAAAGGGAACTACACATTGTAAACTAATAAAAAAAAGTAGTTCTACACATCAATAATCAGAATATACATTATTGAATTGAATCATAACCCTGAAGTGCTTCAAATTTGACTTCACAGAATCACAGAATTGTTACAGCAAGTCTCCAAGTGAGCAATTCACTTAGTTTTCTCCCCATAACCCTGCGCATTATTCCTTTTCAGATAACAGTCTAATTCCCTTTTGAATGCTTCAATTGAGCCTGCCTCTACTACACTCTCAGGCAGTGCATTCCAGACCCTAATCACTCACGGTATGAAAAAGTTTTTTCTTATAGCGCTTTTGCTTCTTTTGCCTATCACTTTAAATGTGTCCTCTTGTCCTTGATCTTTTTATTACTCCTACTTGTCTGCAAATACCTGTTTTTTTTTCTGCCTGCTTTGAACCATATTGTGCTTAATATAACCTGCTTCCTTGCACAACACCAAGAGATGTATGTGAGGCACAAAATGAACGTCAGTGTCGTCCATTTGCTAAATACTGCTGTAACTGTTCCTGCTGTACGGATGGGAAATGACTCCCTCATTTGTGAGGCTGCAACCAAAGGGATCAAAATGGAGACAGGTAGAGAGTTGCCATTTATTTGGTGTTCATGTTGGGATTTGAGGGGATAATCTGATTACTAATAACCAAATGGAGGGAGCGATTAGTTCTGTGAGAGCCCTACCTTTCAGCTACCATCTAATTAAATGTTTTACTTTCCTACTGACCATATCAGTGGGTCATAGAATCGGATAGCACTGAATAAGGCCATTCAGTGCACCGTGCCTGTGCCAGCTCTTTGGAAGTGCTCTTTCCTACAAATGTTTCCATTTCAATTAAATAGTATATATTACACACACATATATAATACACATACAGGTTAAGATTGTGTTTTAGTGTCTAGTATTAGAAATATTATAGTACATGTGTGCCTCACGCTCGAAAAATATATCAAGTAGCCAGATAACCATGGAGAGTTTTGATCTCCTTATCTAAGGAAGGATGTATTAGCCTTATAGGCAGTGCAATAAAGGCTCGCTAGAATAATTTCTGGGATGAGGAGACTGTCCTGTGAGGAGAGGTTAAGTAGACTGAACCTATATTCTCTGGAATTTAGAAGAATGAGATGTGATCTAATTGAAAATTTTAAAATTCTTGAAAGGGTTGGTAAGGAGCTGCTGCGAGGATGTTTCTCCTGGCTTGGGAGTCTAGAACCAGAGGACATCTCATGGATGTCAGCATATAAGTCGACACTTGAAAAGTCTTGAAAAATCCCTCCAAAAACAGGATGGACTTATACGCTGGTACTGACTGATCTCCCAAAGTGCAATTCGGTGCCCATATACATTGACCCAACTCTCAGAGTGAGAGTCAATGCCAATGCACTAAGCCATTTCTCAGACTGCACCTGAATCTGCCTGTCATCACTGGGAACTTCAGTAAGTGTTTCAGGCAAAGGCACAACGGGTAACAGAACAAGATGGAAACCTCTTGTGAGAGGCAGCTTCACTCGGGCTCTGGGCTTGTCGGAGCAATGCGGTTCGGCAAGCACTCCACTGTTTCCTTTGCAGCCAGCTTTTAAGAGTCTAGGGGAATGCGGGAGCCTGGCTGATCAGGGTTGCATGCACAATCCCACACGAGGTTCATACGTACAAGGGACTGTTAAAAGGCCCGAGTTTTCAGCACCTTTCCCCAGGATTGAGACTGAGGACGAATTTGACTGAGAAATTGCATTCCTTTTGATCAATTTGTGAGAGTTAGCATGTCTGAATGGATAATTACATTATAATAAAAACCATGAGTCTGCAATTCAGTTAGTTGATAACCGTCACTCGAGTTTGAAGAGGCTTTGAAAAAGGACTTCAAAACTAAGTGCACTCTAGGCCATGTGTAATAGTAATTCTCTGTCATGGCAAGGCTCACGATGAGAACGTACGATCTTTGTGTGAGTTCAGAGAATGACTGGTGATGGAATAAAGAGACCTGGGTTTGAAAGGAGTTTTGTAAGAGCTGTGCTGTGAATTAAGTGTGTTTGAAATTTGCACCAGCCGGAAAAACGAGGCAGATTTTTTCTTTGCAGAATAGATACATTTAAACCATTACCTGCAATATTTATGCAGGACACATGTAATATTGTAAATGCATACTGTAAATCACATCTTTGAATTATTTTGTCCTAATGAGAGCTTACAGTGTTGATGCTAATGGGTAGTGCCATTCAGCCAGTGCCAAACTGCAGCAAAATCATTGGCAAGTTTAATTGAGAAATATAGTAGTTAGCAATAAGTTACCAGGTATACATATGGCCACTGTCTGTGTAACTTCTAGTAGGCTTCCCAGATGGGCCCTATCACCACTATTTGTCGGATTTGAGTGAGGTATTGTTGAATTGGCTTCAACGACATTCCACATAGTTTCAGAGTTTCCAGGTTAGGGAGAGTAAAATCAGCCACAGTCCCTTCTCCTAATCAGTGCTATGTAACAGTAAAATGTGCATGTATGGGCATTGGGCAAGAAGGGGATTGAGCTAAGCTATGTTACTTTCATAGTCAAGGTATCAGACAGGAAGACTATTCCAACATGAGCAGACAGCTTCAAGAGAGGAGGGGGGTGAAAGTTTGGAGGGGGGGTCAGAGACAGGGGAGGAGGGATGGGAAGGAGGGAGGGGAAAAGGAGGGAGGGGAAGAGCGAGCAGGGGGAGGTGAGAAGGAGAGAGGGGTGAGACGGGAAGGGAAAGATAATAAACGATGCAAGTCAATACTTGTCCAACAAACTAATTTATTAGCCAGCCACAATATAACTATGAAATTGTTCAACAAACTTTGGTACAAAGAGTATGAATGTCAATATGTTCATCAGAAAACCTGCAGCAGTCCAGCCGCTCTGGATACCATTCACCGCGGAAGTTACCTGCTGTGCTGGAGAAAAGGTATCTGATAGCTGGGTTGCAGAGAACAGGAAGTGCTTTCTTAATGCGTGTAACTTTACACCTACAACATCTAGGTTTGAAAAACGACAACAAAAACTACAGGATTTTTGCGAATGCAATTGAGAAGTTGTTTGAAAAAAACATCTTTTGAAAGAAAAGTCTGAAGCGCAGTGGTGTCTGTACAATTACTAGCAATGATAGCTGGAAGATTTCTTTTTGAGAAAACAAACTCTTGCTTATTTACAAATATAGATACAAGAATGAGCTGATAACCTTTTTTTGCTCATCCGAATTATGTAAATTATCCAGTCTTTTCGTCAACACACTGCATACACATTTAAGACAGTTGGCATATCTTAATATTGTAAGGTAGCAAATAGACATAAGTGCACCTTATATATTGTTTTAAAGAATCAATAAGGAACTCTTGGAAACCAAAGCTTTAAATAACAAATCCCAGCTGTTTTGCCGCCTGCAGCCCGAGACCTTCCTCATTTTAATCATGTTCCAGTCTTTGAAACACTGATTTAAAGTCCTGCTTTCCCATGATCTTTTGTGTTGACCAGCAAATGAAGTAATACACTCACAATGTAAATTAAATAACATTCAACCAATTACTATTAAGCCATGACTTGTTGGCAGTTGGGTCCAGTAACCAGAGCAGAATGCAGATGGATCTGAGATCTACTGCCCCTGTGCCTGTCTTCCTCTGGTGTCTGACATGTCTGGAGCCATTTGATATTGCAGTGTTGACTGACCATCTCGCTTCTTTCAAATATATGTTTGCAAAGCTTAACAGGTCCACTGGGGTGTGAGTGCCAATTGGCAAACATCTGGAAAGGCTACTTTCTACTAGCACCATTAACAGCCACTAACTCTCAAACAACCAAAGCTTGAGGTGTCTCCTTGGGGGACACACTATCCGGCTCTGGAAGAAGGAAGAAACCAACTGAAATGAGAGCTAGAAGATGTCAATGCCTCTTCATTTTGCATCAATGCACTTTACAAGTCTGTACTGTTAACTTCACCCAAACTGGTAAACGAGTCTGCCAAGTGTATGGCTCTCAAGTCCTCTATAGATGTCACTGTGATAACTTGTTCTCTACGAACTGGCACGGAATAGCCGCTTTCAGAAAAGAGGTAATATTGGCAAGCAATTTTTGTTGTATTCTACAATACAGGAGTACATCAGTTTGTCTCAAGGATGGAAAGGAATTTGT
Source organism: Carcharodon carcharias (assembly GCF_017639515.1). NCBI lineage: Eukaryota > Metazoa > Chordata > Chondrichthyes > Lamniformes > Lamnidae > Carcharodon > Carcharodon carcharias. The sequence continues at coordinate 27,551,722 of NC_054484.1, forward strand.
GCACCTCGCCCTGCATCAAACACCCTCTGCCCTCTCCAAAAACCAATACTTTGTTAAGGACGGTGAAGCCTGGTGCTTGTCTTATCTTTCCACAGTGCCCCCACCACCCCACCACTCCCCACCCCAATGGGAGGCAGCCATCTTTTAATTTTTTTTGGAAAAAGCCAATTGGAAAGCATATAAAAATACATTTTAAATGCTAATGTTCCTGGTGCTCTTCAAGCAATCACTGTCTGCCTGGATGTAATGTGCCAGTAGAAAAGTTAAGTAGCTAACACGGGTGTTGATATGAAGCACAAAATAAGGTCAAGCTTTGCTGCATATATTTGCTGTAATTGAAAACTACCCCATTCTGTTAACAAAAGTGTTCATTGTCTTTTTGGCTATTTTTTTTTCAAAAAGGCAATTCAATTAAAAAGAAAAATATCTGCCCTGCTTGCATTACTGGCTGCACAGTAGTCAATTCGATGGAAAACTGGAGCTGTAACATTAAGAGAAAGGAAACCGATGTCAAAGAAAAAGGTAAGCTGGGGATTTCCTTTCGATCTGTAGGCAACAACATTAATTTATTTTCTCAGTGCCAATAGCAAGATGGAAAATACAAATCAGGCAAAAAAAAACTGTTTTGCTTCATACAAGGTAAGGTGCGAGACAAAAAGATTTTGTGCCACTAGATGCAAAACAATGCCAATGACCCTTCAAGGACGACAAAAACTTTGTTTGACTATACAAATTTGGCAAAGGATAACCAAATGAGCACAATATTTTCCTTTCACACTCAATGATCCCGATCAAGGCTTTCGCAGTGCCCCCAATGTTTCCAAGTCTAATGGGAATCTTGCACTTGCTTTGCCATTGATGAAGGGATTTCTAGGCTTTCTGATTGAGTTAAAGATGCTTTCATAGTCAATATGGCCGCCACACCGCTTCCTCCAGCCTTCCTGTGGTGCTCATATTTGTTGGGGAGTTGCTATGGCTCCCGTCTGCGTCCACGACATCGCTTTGATTGGGGAGATTTGGGTTGAGGAGGCTGGATCCTGTTGATGCATTAGTGCAGGGTGGTAGAATCCGGGGTGGCGACCGGTCTCCCCCCGTCATCATAGAAAACTGGTAGGACCCAGCTGAAGTGCCATAGTATAGATGGTAAGGAGAAGAGCTGGTTTGGAAGGGTCCAGTTTGACCTTGGGCAGAGCCTGGGTAAGGGGGAGGCAGGTACGTGTGGTAGCGTGCTGCAGTTGTCATGGCAGACATGCCAATTCCTATGCCAGTGGTGACGGGAGTGGGTGTGTAGGCAAAAGGTCCTGGGTAGTGCATTCGAGGATCTGCAAAGCGACCATCAGAGAGAGAAGGAAGGGCTGAGAATTGGCGGTCAATGCCCATTCTTGGGTCACCAAATGCTGTTAGATCAGAGGCACCTGCAAGGAAACATAGAGCCAGTTAGTTAACTGCTGATAATCAGTTGTTTGGTAGTACAGAACTTGAATATTTCTGAAAAGAGAGAAATGCTGCAGAAGCTTTTCGTCTGGGACTCATCAGGACAAAGGAAAGATCACAACAATTTATACTACAGGAGAAAAGGGTGCTGATTGGTTGGCAAGTTGACTCTGATTGGCCGAAGCATTGCCATGGAGAAAACAATGGGAAACTATAGCCTCCCCAAGCTCCCGAGCATGAGCTCGACTGATTATTGTGACTTGACTATTGAAGATAATCAGTCAAGCTCATTTACGCTTGCTAGAAGTGACATACATTCATACTCGGTTCTCTGCAAACAAAAGGAAATGTTCAAGCCTTGGCCCTTTTTTTGAATTACCCATGGGTAGGCAATCCATCCATGTACATGGTACCAGATAACATTTGGTGCCAGGAGACCAAAGAAAATTACTGAGGATTTTTTCAAAAGAAGAGCAGAGTTGAAACGTTGAAATACCAGAGAGGAGATTTTCTCCCCTTGAACAAACCTACTACACACCATCAAATATGAACATTTTACAGCCCCCTTGGGTTGGGGGTGGGGCCAGGGGGTGAGGAGAGTGAATTATTTGTGAATGTAAGAGAGCCAAACCATGCATAGGAACAATCTGAATGTGGAGAATGTATCAGTGACAGTGGAATAATATCCACAAGGACAGAATTTAAATTGTATGGTTAATCAGATATCCCCCACCCGCAACTGCACAGTTCAAACTCAGGAACAACATTCAATGGGCTCCTATATTGTATTTTATTTTGGACTGAGTGACATATAACCTACACCATCAGCTACCTGTGACTGAGATGAATTGTCCTTAATGGCTCTGAGATTTCAGTTTTGTAAGAATTTGGAACTGAAAAAAAACACTGGCTAATTACAGCAGAAGACATTAAACAAAATAGACAAAAACAAACTGCATTCATCCCAGAAATGCCAAGAAACGAGGACAGGTTGAAAAAAAATGCCTGCAAGATTCTAATAGGGCTGTTTGTTTCTCTTAAACAAATCCAACCTGTTATCACAGTATAAAGCAGAAAGGTCAGCTGTTCAGTTTGTTCACTCAGAATCAACTGTGGTACAACAAAGAACTTGCATCACAAATGTTCAGGTTGCTTAACTCTCCTTTGGAAAGAAAAGTCCCCAGTCTGTTATCTTAATGTAATGGGTTTTGTTAAAATTAGTGGACAAGGTAATTTAATTCAAAGATTTAATGCATTCTTACTGCTATTGCACAGCCTGATTAAAGATAGTGATTGAAGGAGTCCTCCTTCAGTGTCTGCGGTGGCTGTTGGCAGCACTCTTGCCTCTTGAGCCACATGATTCCAGGTTGGAGTCCTACTCCAGGGCTTGAGTGGAAAAAAAAATTCAAGGCGGACACTTCATTGCATTACTTGAGTCAGCGCTGCATTGTCGAAGGTGCCATCCTCTGGATGAGATCGGGTGGATGTAAAAGAGTCCATGGTATTATTTCAAAGAAGAGGATGGGTGTTATCTCTGGTTTCCTGGTCAATATTTATCCCTCAGTCAACATCACAAAAACAGATTACCTGGTCATTTTGTGGGAGTTTGTGGCATGCAACTTGGCTGCTCTGTTTCCTACATTACGTTCAAAAGTACTTAACTGGCTGTAAAGCACATGGAGACATCCGGTGGTTGTGAAAAGTGCTACATAAATGCAAGTCTTCTCCAGTGCTCCTCATACATAGTTCCCTGCCTAAGTGACAAACTCTTAGCTCTGCCCGTGAGTATTGTGGAATTCCATGTTAACTCCTTCAGCTTGAGGCTGCGATTATTTTTAATGATTCTAAGTGACAATGTTAGAAATGCAGGTCCCTTTAAGAGTGAACCAGGATAAGCTTCAGAGTAAATTGACAGTAGGTGATGCCCATTGAAGCCTGTGCTTAAGAGCTGGGTTTTTCCCTAGTAGGTGGGTTTGTTTCTGGATAGGGAGAAGATCTAGAAGGGAAGATTGGAAGCTGGTGTTTGTACTGTACTATAGTTTAACAATAAAACAGTTGTGATTCATTGAATGTCTTCTGCTTCTCTGATTTAGTAAATGGATGTTCACCTATTAAACACTAGGGATGTGGGCAGCATGGCATTTATTGGCTGTTCCAAGTTGCATGTAGTATCATGTTCTACAGAGCAGGTAAGGGTTAGTGAAACCCTTGGAATTTTATAACAATCTGGCATTTTTCATGGCCATGTTTTTTCTGGTAATTTATGGAATTTGTTGTGGGATTAGAAATGAAATGATTATGGGTTGCTTGTCCACTATAATAACCATATTATACCATATCCAGTAGTCATTAAGGTGTGTAGGAGAATTATAGGCCTCAAGATACTTTCTAATGCAAACTACGCTCAATTCACAATTGCAGTCTAGGTATAGTAAAGTTTTGTTTCAGGAATGCTATTCTAGGCAGCAAAGAGTTAAATCAGGCACACATTCAATGTAGTTCTTTTTATACAATCCACTGAAGTACAAAGTGACTAAACTGCAATGTTTTGGGAGTGCGATCTTGAAATAATTTATTGCACCATGAAACTCAGCAGTCAGGTGATAGGTCCGTGTCTGTGCCTGTGAGAGTCTGATGCTAAATTTCGAATAAAAACAAAGGGTTGGCAACCAGCAAATGATAATAAAATACATGTTGTTGGCACTTAAGGTTTGTTATTCTGCATCCCACTACAGTTTCTGGATAGCACACATTTGCTTGTTAGCATTGGCTACCAGCACTCGTTTATAGCTCTGGTGTAGACTGAGCTCATTCAAGGTGGATCTTCAATGAGGTCTGCAGCTTTCCATGAAGAATTCTCTCAAGGTGACTGAAATCATTTTGCGCATACCTACACGACTTGCACTGTTTTACCTGCACTCAAAGGATTGAATGCCTTAAGGAAATAGAGGCTGTTTTTAAGCAGCCAGTTGGACAGAGTCTTCAGTATGACTCAGATCAACGTGATCCACTGTAACTACGGTTTGGCAGCAAGATGAAAACTTTTTTTTCCACAGGTGACAAGTCCTGAAGCTGTCTGTCAGACAAGGTGTGGCAGCTTTGTGAAAGCAACCAGACTGTTAAAACAGACACGGTGAAATGAGCCAAACTATGACTTCCTCAACAATGTCTGGCAGACAGTTGTGGGCTTTAATGTATGTAGGTTTTATCTTAGTTTAATTTTTTAATGATAATTGGAAATAGAAGTGAAGATTATATTAAATATAAGCATCTGTTCTTGGACTGCATAAAGTCTCAGCTATCGAGACTTTTTTCCCTTGGGAAAGACCCTATTCTTGTTTTTCGTGTCTCACATTTCACAGAATGAACCTGTCGCCTCCTCTCATCGGTAGGAGTGCCATTCCTCTAACGCTGTTAGCTTCCTATTAGTTTGGGAAATTTTCTTACTATCAAGTCTTGATAAATTGTTGAGATTGTTCACATTTGTAAAAAGGATGTACCCCTCTGCCCACCACCTCCACCACCATCAAGCAGTAATAAGCTGTTTGGAATAAAACAGGAAGAAACATGGGAGAATGAGTCACCGCAAGTTGCTCCTGTTTATCTGGTGAGTTTTTTGAAAGCAGCCTGTAGACAGGGTCTGAACACAGCGCTAGGTAGCCCATTAAGTCACTCTCTTTGGAGTCAGCCACCACATTCTAGGAGGCTTGTGATGTTGATACCATATGTGCCTGTAACCATGGTGTAGTTTTCCCCCTCATCCCCTCAGCCTCTCTGCAGCCTCTGAAATGGTCAACCACACCATTCTTCTCCAACTCCCATGTTGTCCAGCTCGGTGTACTACCCACCCTCGAACTGGCCCTTACCTATCCAATCACAGCCAGAGTTTCTCCTGCAATGGTTTCTCTTCCTTGCCCTGCGGCATTACCGAATTGGAGTTCCCTCAAGGGCTTGAACCCTCTCCCCTCCTCTTCCTCATCTACATGCTGCCCAACATGCAACAACATTTAAAGACATAGGGGCAGCTTCCACTTGTATATGGGCAACAACCAGCTCTGCATCTCCGCCACCTTTCTCGGCCCCTCCACTGTCTCTGCTGTTAGACTACTTGGTAGATATTTGGTCCTTAGTTCCTCCAGTTAAGCACTGGGAAAACCAAGGCCGTGGTTTTTGAAGTCCCCCATTACAAAACCCGTATCCTAGCCACCAATTTCATTCTCCTCCCTATCTCAGTTTGAAACAAACTTTTCACAGCCATGACATCCAATTTGACCTCTGGCTGAACTTCCAACTCCATGTACCCTATCTGCTTCCTACTTTGTACTTCCAATGACCCTGCCTCAGCCCATCTGGAGCTGAAACTCTCATCTGTGCCTTTGTAACCACCCACGTCACTATTCCCATACTCTTTTTGGCTGCCCTTCTATCCTCTGTAAACTTCACACACTGTAAACTTCATTGTTCTGCTTGTACCCTATCCTGCAACAGTTAATGCTCACCCATCATTCAGGCCCTCACTAACTTACATTAGCTCCCAGTTCCTCAAAGTCTCCAATTTAAAATACTCAACCTCATGTTTAAGTCCCCTCATTGCTTTGCCCCTTTTTACCTCTGCAATTTCCTTCAGACCTGTGAGCAGCCCCTCCAGAGCCCTCTGCCCCGCTGACCCTGGCCTTAGTGCTTCAGCATTTGCTGCAATTCCTTCAGTCATCTAGGTTGCACATTCTGGAATTCCTTCCCTAAATCCCTCCACCTCTCCAATTCCTTTAAGCCCTCCTTAAAGCCATTCACTTTGGCCAAGCTTTTGATCACACATTCTAGTACCTGTTTCTTTGATTTGGTGTCCATTTTTGTCTGGTTAGGTCCCTACGGGGGTTTTTTCCTACATTAAAAAGAGCTACACAAATGCAAATTTTTGGCTCTTCCTTCATTTTGATTTCCATGCCCGAGACTGGTATCTAATTGAAACTATGGAAACAAACCCACATCCTACAAGGCCCTGGTACCTAAAACTGCTTATTATTTTTAAATTCATTTTGCCCAGAATAGCTCCATTAAAGGCTGAACATACAATACATTAAGGACAGCAATCTTTTCCTTTCCTCTCTGTCAGTCCACATAACCTCCAGTGCACAAATCTACCTCACAGAGTCAACCTGCTTTCAAACATATTTTTGAAGCATCTGCCCTGCACCTCACTGGCATATCCATAGAACACTCTTCATGTAACAATCCTGTTTGATCTTCTTTCTTAACGAAGTCTAGAAGGATCCAAATGATGACAGCTCTTTGCGGCTGCTGGTCTAGTCACGCATGAAATATCTCTGCTAGTTTTGCTCCAACATTAGTATCCTGCTCAAGATATAACATTCTCAGAAGTCACACAGCTCAAATCTGTGTGGTCTTATTATTTTGTTCATAGATTGTCAACAAGTGAGAAAAAAACAGGGACTTCTCCTGTTCCTCATTAAAATGAATTTCATCACCTTTAATTACTGATTTATCAAAGAATGTTTCAAAATTAAGGACTACTCCAAGGCCTTTTAAATTTATCATTAAGGTACTAATTTGCTTTAATAGACCTGCAGCATAAATACCATACTAGGTATATATTGAAATATGTCATGATGATCAGAGCTCATTAGGGTACTAAGCGTGGGTATTTGTGTTTTTAGAAGTAACTATAATTAGATAATTTGGTTTACATTAGCCAACCATCACTCCCATTTATTGTGCAACCTGCATTACCTGAAGTAAGCTCATGGGGGCAGTCTTGCCCAGTACATTTGCAGTTTCATTCTTTCTTTCCCAACAGAGCTGGTTTCATCTCCAAGGATTTGCTGCTCACCTGAAAGTCTGCTGGAAATTTCCGCTGTGATTGTTGGCATCCCACTTGCTCGCCCGGGAGAGATGGGTGTTGCAGGATGAACAGAGGGCGTAGAGATCTGCCCAAGGTAGGGGTATGATTGGTCGTAGGTCCATGGCGGAGAAGGCTGTACGTGCCTGGTATCTGTGAAGAGATGGAGGGAGGTGGAAGGAGAAAGTGTTGGTTTGTTTTACAACTGAAATCTCAGCAGAAACCTTGTAGAAAAACAAAGGACACTACTTTAACTACACCATAGCAACCACTGAAGTTTCCCTGTCTGAAATTTGACCTGAGAAAAGGTTTACTGCCTTTGTTATTCTTAGAAGTTATGTAAGGTACGTCTTTTATTAAACATGGTTTTCTGGTCAGTGCATTTCACTGCAGTTTATTCACCACTAACGAGTACCTGCATGAGATAAACTACATCAATTCTACTGCAAAAGCCTCACAAATTCCATAGTGTACTGATTAGATCTATCTAGCACATTCTCAGCAGCACAGCTGACTGTTAAAATAACCCAGCCGAAAACAACCAAAGGCACTCTGTACTTAACAAAGAGATGGAGAGGTGATGTGGTGTTATTGGAAAGTTATTCGTGGAAATTAGAAATGCGCAATTTGCTTCATAAGTGGACGAACACATCGCCAATTTTCCAGTTTACACACAAGCGCCACAAGTGCCAGTGCAAGTAAATGTCCTGTTACAGAATCTCATGTGTTGCAACAAACATATGATTTGCTCTAGCACCTGCAGTAATGGCAACTATCCATCTTGCTGGCTGTGGTGTTAAGGAACTAATGGGTGTGCGGACAACTTGAGAAAGGGGTGCAGTCACCTCCAGCTCATTCTTACACAACTACCCCCTTCACTCCCTGGGACTTACTCTCTCTGAAACTTTGACAAGGTTTACATGAGGCTGTTATGTTAAAAATCTATCCCATCCTGTCCTAAGCCCAAAGGACTGATGTTTTCTTTTTATGTAAGTCTGTTTATCTGAGTAACATTGTCAGAGCTGTCACTCTGTCAGTCTCTTGTGGATTCAAAGTCAGAGCTGAAAGGACAGTTCCCTAGGTCTCACTGTGCAACCTATCCGCTTATTTTAGTAATGAATTGGCATGAGGGGCACCCCCATTGCACTACACTTTGTATCACCTCAGATGAAATGGTCCTTTTGATGATCGGATGTTATTGTGCACACACATTACCTATTTGACATATTCTTTATGCTTTTAATGAAATCAGACCATAAAACCATAAGGCGTAGGAACAGAAGTAGGCCATTCGGCCCATCAAGTCTGCTCTGCCATTCAATGAGATCATGGCTGATCTGATAATCCTCAACTCCACTTTCCTGCCTTTTCCCCATACCCCTTGATTCCCTTACTGTTTAAAAATCTGTCTATCTCAGCCTTGAACATACTTAACAACCCAGCCTCTACAGCCTTCTGCAGTAAAGAATTCTACACATTGACTGCCCTCAGAGAAGAAATTCCTCCTCATCTCTGTTTTAAATGGGCACCCCCTTACTCTGAGATTATGCCCTCTGGTCCTAGACTGTCCCACAAGGGGAAACAACCTCTCAGCATCTACCCTGTTAAACCTCCTGAGAATCTTATATGTTTCAATAACGTTGCCTCTCATTCTTCTAAATTCCAATGAGGTACAGGCCCAACCTACTCAACCTCTCCTCATAAGAAAATCCCTCCATACCCGGATCAACCTAGTGAACCTTCTCTGGACTGCCTCCAATGCCAGTATATCTTTCCTTAGATAAGGGGCCCAAAACTGTTCACAGTATTCTAGGTGTGATCTAACTCATGCCTTGTATAGTTTTAGCAAGACTTCCCTATTTTTATATTCCATTCCTTTTGACATAAAGGCCAAGGACAGGGAAGAACAAAAATCAATACAATTGCAAAAAAATCCAATTTAATGATAGCTGTGGAATCTTGCAAGTTCTTGTCCTGGAGATGGAGGGAAAAATTTGTTTGTGCCCAAAAACAGGGAGCGGGGTGGGGTGGGGGTGGGGCTGGGGTTGGGGCACAGGGCATGATTCCTGTGCATAACTGGATAGGCGCAAGACACTCTAATATTAAGCCTCAGGCCCTCATTATCATCAAAACAGTGAGCTGCAGGCACCAAATGGGGCATCCTCCAAGCGCTCATCAGGGAATAAAGTGCTGGTCTGCCAGCATATGGCCCCGGTTAAGTTCTCAAAGGAGATTAGGAGAGGGGTGAGAGTGGGAGGGGAACAATCGGGAGGGAGAATAGAGGTGGCCAGGATTGGGGAGGGCGACCTCTTACAGTGAGTGTGAACTGCACTCTCAGTGTCAATTGTTCACACCTAAATGCACGTTCTGATTGACCCTCACTACAATTCACACTTGCGGTACAAATTGAACTGTCATGCTACATACTCATCCAAGCAAAGAATACTGAAAATTTTAAAGTCAACACTTGTTGCCAAAATGGATATAAATTTGCTCTGGGCAAAAAAAAAAATAATGCTTGTAATCCAGTAAAGTGCCACACCTAGATTCTGGCACCAAGAATGTTTCAACAGACCGCAAAAACATATTCTCATGAGCAGTGTGAGAATATCTATCGATCTATAATCCCTCCTGATATTGCCTCTTATCAGCATCTGTTCAAATATTCTCTTGAGCAGTGTGAGAATATCTATCGATCTATAATCCCTCCTGATATTGCCTCTTATCAGCATCTGTTCAAATATTCTCTTGAGCAGTGTGAGAATATCTATCGATCTATAATCCCTCCTGATATTGCCTCTTATCAACATCTGTTTAAATACGCTGGTATGCTGAGCTAATCTTGTACCAAATGTACGGGGTGTACACCAAAATATATTAATCAGAGTTTTTGATTACCAAAAGAAGTACAAGGTTTTGTACCTAGGCCTCAATTCACAAGCATCTCGCCAAAGGTGTACACGAGTCACATGGGATATTTTATCAGTTTACATCAGGCCTGTATGGTCTGTCAGTTATTCCGCTGGAAAGCAGGTAGTGCTGACTCTCCTGACCTATATCACAGGAAGTATCCAGTGCTGCCGGTGATGAGAGCAGGAGAAAGGTGATGGAAGCCTAAATTGCCAGTCTTTTTGCACAGCCCTAGATTGTGCAGGAGCCCAGCTTGGCCTGCACTTGCAGTTAGGATGCAAAAAGCGTCTCCAGCCTCCCACCCGCCTTCCCGCTGTCACTCCATGGCAGGGTCTCGCGAGCAACATGGCACTGTGGCCCGCTTCAGACCTCCACCAACTGTAGTGTCTCCGGCATTGTGCGACAGGCTGGAAATTACTTTCCAAACCCAGAAAGTTTGGCCCCAGATGTTGTGGCAGTAACACGGGCAAAACAAGTCAGCGTTAAAATTCATAACTCCTCTGAAACTGACTGCAGCTTCTGGAGTCGGCACATGTGCAGCTAAACATGGATATCCAGAAGTTGCTGTCAGTGATTCTACGCTTTTCCTGAGGATGCGCTATTCTCAGGAGTGTGATGGAATACTCTCCACTTGCCTGGATGAGTGCAGCTCCCACAACATGCAAGAAGCTTGACACCATCCAGGACAAAGCAGCCCCCTTGATTGGTGCCACATCCACAAACATTCACTCCCTCCACCACCGACACACAATGGCAGCAGCGTGTGTACCATCTACAAGATGCACTGCAGGAACTCACCAATGCTCTTTAGACAGCACCTTCCAAACCCACAACCACTACCATCTAGAAGGACAAGGGCAGCAGACACATGGGAACACCACCACCTGGAAGTTCCCCTCCAAGCCACTCACCATCCTGACTTGGAAATATATCACCGTTCCTTCACTGCCGCTGGGTCAAAATCCTGGAACTCCTTCCCTAACAGCACTGTGGGTGTACCTACACCACATGGACTGCAACGGTTCAAGAAGGCAGCTCACCACCACCTTCTCAAGGCAAGTAGGGATGGGAAATAAATGCTGGCCCAGTCAGTGACGCCCACATTCCATGAATGAATTAAAAAAGGTCTTCTGGACTGGAATCAATGAAAAATCATTGAATTGATCAGAATTTCCACTCTTATGCTATGTAAAAACCCTTGAAATAGTTTCACCTTATCGAATGAGGTGTAACTGGGATTTTAATGGCGTGCTATGTTCATAATTACTGCTAAACAGGCGCACAGTCTCTGTAAAGAAATTTTATACTTCTGGAATGACAATTATTTCCATTATGACAAGAAAGTGCACATGTTTTAAAAGTAGTGTTATTTTAAAGTTTGTTTATGATACTCAGCTTCCCCCTTAGTCTCATGTATATGCCCCAATCATTTATTTTACTATCCATAAAATTAAAAATTAAAAGTAAAGGGGTTCAGTGGCTTTTACTTCCTGGCTTGCTGTCTGTGAGAATACTTCAATGCGATTGGCTACTTATCCTGCTTGATGCCATCACTCCTGCTGAATGCAGGGCGATCTCCTCAGCAGAAACCATCACCAGGAACGAGGAGATCCACACCACAGAGATCGCTAGATCTTTGTGGACAGTTTGCTTCAGGTCAGTTGTGCTGCTGACCACAAAATTCATTCCAACTTAACAGGCTAGGGAGGACCTGGGGGGGGGTTCACAATGTTAGACCTAGGTTAGAGGTCAGGAGATGGTTTTGCTGTCCTGTGTGATGGATGCCAACTCGCTACATAGGACAGGGCCACAATGATCTCCTGGATTAGTTTTGGTTGCCTAGATTGGTTGGAGAGGAATTTCTCAGATACCCTACACCACCCCCTTTCCCTCACCGCACCCCCCCACCCCCACCCCCCCATTCCCCCTCCCCCACCCCCACCCAACTGGCCTGGGTTTTCAGCTAGTTCATCGTCTCTCCCAGGAGGTGGGCCGGAATTTTCAGGCTGCCGGGGTTTCCCGGCCTGCCACCTGAAGAGTGGGTGGAGATCGCACCGCTGGCAATACTGGCTGGCCGCAGGCATTTAATGCTCCAAGAAGCATTAGTTACCTGGAGATGTGACTTCTACCCCTCAGGCCAGGGGGAAAATTGGCCGCCAGCTCTCTCGTCCCAGAATCACCCCCAGAAGCTGCAGTGGACAGGACTTGGGCTGCTAGTCCCAGAGTCCAGGATCCAGGTGAGTGTGGGGTGGTCTCAGGGTAGTAGTGGAGCGGTTGAGCAGATGTGGGGGCAGGGATGTTGGCAGAGAGGCCCAGGGGAGGGTGGGGTTGGGTTGGGGCGGTGGGGGGGAGGGGGGGTTTGCGGGGAGACCTTGTCGGGGAGGTGGGGAGGGTGTGTGCACCTGATGTTGAAAGGAGGCCATTGATGGAGGCGCCCTCCTTCTCGCCTGAGGCCCAAACAGGGTCACTTTTCAGGCTTACCCCCCCGCCTTCTCCCGAACTCCTCCTGCCAGCATGTAAATTGAGATGGGGCAGGAAATACCCCTTCGGTGGCCATCATTTGGCGACTTAAGGGCCACATTTGGGGCAAGGGCAGGCGTGCCAGCCTAGACCCCGCCTATCCCAGCATAAAATTGCAGGGAGGTCAGGGTGGGCGGGCGGCCAGTGGGCAGGTCATCTGAGGAATTCTACGGGAGCAACCCCCCACCCCGCCCCCCAGCCCCCTCCTCCAAACCCCCCCCCCCCCTCCCCCAACCCCCCAACCCATTTGCCTGCAAACCCAATGACGGGGGAATGTGAAATTGTGCCCATGTTTTCAGGTAGGCAGGGAGTGTATAAATTGTGATCATCACACTTGAGTGGGTCAGCTGGGAGGACCACAGAGTCTTCACCTGTCCGCTAATGTTCATTCCTATAATTGTATTATTGGGACCTTTGTACCCGGAATGACTGACAACCAGAAAGTCCTAAAGTCCCCACCGTGAGGCCTGGGCCAACAGGGAAGCCTGAGTGGTCTGCAGCTCTACCTCAGTTTTCTACCCTTACCACTGGCTCTAGGCTGTGCCAGGCAGGCCCCAGGCATGAGAGTGACGCCAGTCAGGAAACCCTGCCACTTCCACCCAGCGCTGGGGTCGAGTGAGAAACTGAACTTGTACACGTATTAGATAAATATTGAATTTTTAAAAGTCTAAATGAACACATTTTCTTTTGAAGCGAGACTGTGTGGGTTGCAGACACTGTGTGGGTAATGGCTTCACAGCACCATCAATTTTCAAGGATGCAATCTTCAACAAATATGAAAAATATTTTATCATCATTTGTGGTCAAAATTCTTTTGACACACATTAAACGGCATCCACCATTTTAATGAGAGTGTTGTAATTCTGAAGGATTATTTGGTAACAACGGAGAAAACACTAAATCACCACCTCAGGCACAGACAAGATTATGACTGACTCATTGATAATAACGAAAGAATAACCATTATTTGTGTCTCCAATTCTTGGGAAAACCCTTTTGCGAATTACCTGGAAGGCTTGTCGTCAGGGTAAAGTAAATTGTTGCATTTATATACTGTCTCATCACATCCCACAAAAACATCTCAAAGTGCTTCATGTACAATAAATTACTTTCAGATACAGTGACTGTTAGCAGCCATTTTGTGCACAACAGTCCACAAGTAGCTGTAATGAATGACCAACTATCTATTTCTGGGGTAAGAAAGAATGTTGGCTAGAATTAGGAAAAGGATTCAAGACATTTATAAACGCCATAGTTAGAGATTGATGGTGCCAACACCATAGCTGTATGTGCACATATTTTCTTTATACATCAGAGCCTATGCTGAAGTTTCCTCAATAGATAGATCACTTCACTGCAGTAGTCTCTCCCATCTTTGAGAAGAGACATCCAATAAAGACTTTGTCTATCTGCTCAGTTGGATGTAAAAGATCCCATGCCACTATTCAAAAAAAAGCATGGGAGTTCTCCCAGTGCCTTGGTCAAATATTTGTCTCTCAACCGACATCACCAAAACAGATTATCTGTTCATTTATCTAATTGAAAATTGATAACGGATATAATGGGTTGGATGTAGTTGGCTTATGAGGAATGTGTAAGGGTAGCACAGGACAGACAGAGATGGAGATTCATGGCGGTCAACCTTCTGGGAAGATGATACCAATGAATGGATAAACAAATGGATCTCATTGTTGTTTATGGGACCTTATTGTGTGAAAGTTGGCTGCTGCATTTGTCTACGTTACAACAGTGGCTGTTTTTCAGAGGTAATTTAAGCTGAAAAGCCATTGGGACATTCTGAGGACACATGAGGAGCTAAATTAAAGCCAATTTGTTCTTAAGTTAGTCATAACAGTGACCAAGAATTAGATTTAAAGCTTTGCTAGGAGTCCAACACTCTATAAATATCAGACTAAGTCCATATTGTGTATGTAGAAGACAGCTTTACTAATTAACATATAAGTTGAAATTATGCTGTGGGACATGTTACACACACACACACACACACACACACACACACACACACACACACACACACACACACACACACACACACACACACACACACATAAAGCTACACACCCACATCTGAGAGAAAGATTTGTTAAACAAACATTGAAACATTGGCATTGAACCATCCCACCAACCTCACTCACTCTACATTTGAGTGGCACAGTTTGTGACATAGAAATAGCAGAAGGCTGTTCAGCTCTTTGAATCTGTTCCACCATTCAAATAGATGGTGGCTGATCTGTGCATGCCTAATGTTGGTATATAATGAACATGATCTGTGGATGAAAATAGTTAGGTACATGTTCAGAATTCCTCACATAATGACTTCCCACTCAACAGTTGCCTCATGATGGGGTGTTGAGTAGTTGTGAAGCAATTCCCCTCAGGAAAGGAGAATAAATTGGTAGGTGAGTCAACATACCCAGATTCTTATATACCTAGAAGTTGGGTTGGCAGTGCCGTCGTCAATATATCATTCACTGCTGATCTTGACTGAGAATTGCAATAATACCCATCAGAAATGGTAGTGTAGTGTTAATGTTACTGGACTAGTAATCCAGAAGCCCAGGATAATTTTCAGGGGACGTGGATTCAAACTCCACCACAGCATCTGATGGAATTAAAATTCAGTTCAGAAAATCTGGAATTGAAAGCTAATCTCAGAAATGGTGACCATAAAACTATCATCAGTTGTTCTACAAAAACATCCATCTGGTTCACTAACGTCCTTTTAGCAAAGGAAATCTGCCACCCTTACCTGGTCTGGCCTACATGTGACTCCAGACCCACAGAAATGTGTTGTCTAAATGCCCTCTGAGGTGGTCTAGGAAACCACTCAGTTCAAGGGCAATGCAGGAAGGGCAACAAATACTATTGCATTGCCAGTGAGGCTTCAGTCCCATGAAAAATATTTTTTAAAAAATCCACCTGATCTTCATTCCTAATTGATCATTTTCTTTGAAGGAAAGCATGTGTTTTTTTTTAAACTGATCCCTTTTCACAGTGTCGCAGTCTTTGGCAGTGTGAATTGCTGCTTTAGCTCTCCTGTCTTTGCCACCACCTCTATGTCCGGGGAACTATAGTGAATCTTGGCTTTCAGTGCTTCGATCAAACACCTGAAGCCTCTCCTCAAGAAATGTTTTGTTAACCGGAGCAATTGCATGGCACTGGAGCAGCTTTACATATTCCCCCCCTACCAGCTTTGTAGGCACATAACCGATGGATTGGCTAGCTCATTATTACTCACTACTTCCAACTGAAAAACAGCTTATCAGGGAGGTGCAGTAAACGCCTCTACTTATAATCGAGAGATAGGGGATAAGGGTGCTCCTGTTACAATTATGATGGATGTCAATGCTGGCAAGTCAATGCAAGTAAGGTGAATTAAACTGCTTAACTTCACTCACATGTGTACATAACAGTGCCTTTGTGGTTTCCACTAAATTTCATATCTCTGGACTGGTACATGTGCAATAGCGCTCTCAATTTTGTGGAAAATTTCGGAACACATGCAAGTACTGAAATTTGCTGAGTGTTGTCTAAAGGGTGAACACATGGCACAAGGCTCCTTGTTCACAAGTTTTTTCACAATTATTCTCCACCTCTTTTGCACAACTACTTGGGGGGAAAAAACGCAGAAAATCTTACCTTAGCACTGTGCATGATAAAAGTCTTGCGAAAAGATTCCAGTTATAATGCAAGAAAATGAGGCTTTCCCCATGATTCAGTTTACCCCAGTGATCAGCTAAGCCATAGAGACCAGCATGGGTCTGCAGGTTTGATCCTTGCAAAGCTGATCTCAGCAATGAGAGTGGGAGGAGTGCACTTAGCGCCACATTGGTTCACTTGGTAGTGGTCTCACCTTTGAGTCAGTAGGGTTTTGGTTCAAACCTCACTTCAGGGCTTGAGCATATCACATAAAATGGCTGAGGCAGTGTTGGATGGGCCAAGGTGCCCGTCTCCCTCTTCAGGTGGACTTCAAATGATCCAGCGTTCCAATTGAAAGAAGAGCAGGAAAATTTCCTTGGTGTCTTCACCAACATTCCCCACCCCCGGAACCAACCACACCAAAATAAAATTACACAACTGGCAACTGTGATTGCTTACATAACAACAACGATTGTGCTTCAAAAATAACCCATTGCTTGTGATTCAACGTCTCTGAGATGCTCTGTAGAAATGACATGGTACAATTTAATCTTTCCAACTAGCTTCAGTGCCATGACTGGGTTAAAGGGGGGACAGGAGAGCCAGCTCCTGATCATTATCCAGAGACCCCCCCTGTGTGCCCCGCTGGAAGTCTACATGTGCAGATGTTGGCTGGGCACCGTCTTTGGCAGTGGATTTGCTAATGTTTATTGTCAAGCTTTATAACCTAGTAATCTGTATTTGGATCTAGCACTGGAGGGTGCCTGGTGATTGTGAAACGGTATCATAGCAAGGAGTGAACATCTGCAAAACAGGAAGCGAGGGGAGAAAAAAACAAGCTGTTACAGAAGATGGGTGGAAGAAAATCGTGGGAGCGATAGCAATTAAAAGTAGTCTGACAGAACTTTTCAGATACAGATTGGGTGCTAGAAGATGTGCTCAAAAGGAAAGCTGCCTGCTCAGAGCATTGCTGTCTCAGATTTACTTTCTGATCTGCTATCCTCATGTTACAGGCTCATTGAGCGCCAGGAACCCTGACATTACACACGTTCACCATTTCGGTGACTATGCATTCATAAATTTGGAAGAGCCATGATGTCCTGCACCAGAAGGCTCCAGATCCTAGCCCTGATTCATGAACACATCTAAGATAGCATCAAATGTTAAAAGGCTGTTGCAGTCATTTGTCCTCTTGCAAGTTCAAGTACAAGAGAATGTGAAAATTGGGAAAAGGAAGAAGATCAGTCAGCGCACAGCAACCTCCCTCCTCTGAGAAATCTATCTGCCCCAATGTTATCAAACAAGTAACCCCCAAGTCAATTAACGTGAACTGCACTATCCCTCCCTACAGCTCCCTCGTGCTATTTGAGCCCAGGACAGAGCAGGCTTTACAATCATCCCATCATGACACTTTTTAAATGCTGAAGCATGTAGACTTGGAATAGGTTCTGCATGTTTATTCCTGCAGCTGCACTTATTCAGCAAAGGAAGTACAGAATTCATCAGTAACCTACAGGGCCCACTAAAATGTGTATCTCTGACACTGTTTGCATGGCAGAAATTGGGCCCTTTAAAGTGTATTCTTGATAATAGGAGTCCCACACACCTGCCATCAGCAGCACTCTCTCAATGTAAAAATGACATGAAGTTCATGCATGTGATGACGCCCCAGAGCAAACAATAAAAAGTCCTTGGTTTGCCCCATGTTCATTCTTTCTGTGAAGAAAGCCAGGGAGTTATCTCTACCTCAACTGCTATCATCTTCCACTCAACATAGTGTCCAAAGTGACAATTTGATGATAAAATGCTTGGATTGACAGTATATATTTTTATAATTGTTTTCAAATCCATCTCGATTAGATTCACAAAAGGGGAGTTGACAGTTTTATTCATAATTGGAGCTTTGTTTTTTTTCTCGTTAACTTTAATTCAGCCTGTTTGTTTTGTATTTCAGATATTGCGCAATGTTAATGGATTTACCTTACGATATTGTGCCAGTCACTTTGTAATTTTTTTTATCCCCCTTTTCCCTTTTCTAAATGGTACAAATATGACCCCTATGACACAGGCAACTAACAAGACACTCATTGTCTCGGGCAGGTGTTAGGTTGGAGTTGATTCGATGCCAAGACACAGATCTCAGCCAAATCTCTGAGCTGAGACAAGCACCAACCATTTGGTGCTTTTGCTGCAGCCAGTCAGAGACTCAACAATTTAAGGCTTAACACACACACATAAATCAGGCAGAGATGGTACCAGCAAACAGGCAGCCTCTTGGGCAACTAACTACCTGTAGACAGTCTGTAAAATTCAGATCATGCCTGCTTGGCTTCTTCCCTCCAGCTCAGTTGAATGAACCCCATCCAAACCCGAGTAGTAAATTACACTGAATGAACTAAGAGACTGCAAATCACAAGGCTTTTCTAAACTTCTGACATAAAACATTACTTTTAAAAATTAAATTGGTACGGTTTCTGTTTTTCTCACTGTACATCGAGCATCTACGGGATTTTATCTCATCTTGTTTTTCTCTCTTTGGCACCCAACCTTTCTGTAAAATTTAGATTGTAAGCTAAAGTAAATAAACGGTATTAGCTGAAAAATGGTCTTTGTAGAATCTGAAAAATAAACTATGATGATTACAGCCCTGAAAGCACAGCCTGGGTTACTGTCATGCACTGGTCAAACTTGTTTGTCAGAAATTCCTCCCACTGACATTTTAGTGGAGGTGTTAACCCATTTTAAATAATTTGTTTAATAGCTCTGGTGAAGTAGTAGAGAGGAATTACAGCAAACATATCAAGTAACTGTGCACTGGAATTGCAGGAGTAACATCAGGGGTCTGTTTTTTGTTTTAGTTTGAATCTATGGTTAAAAGCTACACAGCACAATTTGCCATTGCGAAACATATTGAGAGGTAAACTTTGCAAGTGAAAATGAACCACTGTGGATGCACTATTTGCAGGGATTGGGGACAGTTCATATTGGGAATGGAGATCTTCAGGTAGATCTTCAGTTATTCAAACACTTTCATGACCTTGAGATTTGACCAAACTGCTTTCCAGCCAATGAAATACTTTCAAAGTGTAGCCACTTTTCAAATGTAGGAAACACAGCAGCCAGTTTGTGCACAACAAGCTCCCTCAAACAGCAATGAGACAATGACTAGTTACTAGGTGTTGGTCGAGGGATAAATATTGACCAGGACAGCGGGGACAGCTCTCCTGCTCTTCTTCAACTGAGAAAGAAGATGTGGTACCCTCAGCTTTAATGTCTTATTTGAAAGGTGGCAACCCCAACTGTGTAGCACCCCCTCACTGAAGCGCCACCCTGGATTCTGTGCTCAGGTTTCTGGAACAGGAATTGAACCTACAAACTTTTGGCTCAGTGCTATCACTGAGTCATGGCTGCATAGCTTGATGTGTTAGTACATACAACACAGAGATTAAAAACATATGTCCAAGCTCTGTTTATGATTCAGTGGATAACCGGTGTGGTGTGTTGCTGTGCCATATAGACCATAGGATCCCAGTTCCAATTCCTGGTACAGTGCTGAGTTAGCTGAACTCAATCAGAGCAGTTGTTGGCTGCTACAACTTAGCCTCAACACTCCAATGTTGGGATGTGGGAAAATCAGCAATCTCTGATCGCAGTCCAAACCTCTACTGGGAAGTGTGCATGTGGACAGGCTACATTGTCCTCCATGATAAAATACCCTGCTGACACTCGCTGATACTTGAGGAATGAACACTTGGGAATGGTATCAAAGGACTACCGGACCAGCAGAACCACACCCCAACAAGGTCAGCTCCTTGGTGCAATAGAGGAGAGAAAAGAATTGAGAAAAAAAGTATTTCTGAAGCCCAAACACTTTCAGATACACTAAATGTCCAACCCTACCAAAGAAGTAATATATACAGCATTGCAGTAATCATATACAGTGCAATACTGCACATTGCTACAAAGACCTATTGAAAGACAAAATGTCGTTTGTTATACTGAATTTCCAGTAACTCTGAACTTATGATGTGTTACAATATCACACTGTAATTATTTTTCACCCATAAATATATTTGCAGAACTGGTAAAATTAGCTTGCTTTAGGTTGGCTTGCTCTTGAATGCCCATTCATAAAATACAACATGTCTGTTTCCTTTAGTCTTTTTACATCTGATTTAAATTATCCAATTTGAAGTCAGTACAGTGAAAAACTTGGTTTCAAAATTGCTTTTCCGTTTAAATAGAAAAAAATCCCTACAGATAAAATCTGAATCTTTTTATTAAGACATTTTTAAAATATTCTTTAAAACTCAAAACATATTGAGACTGAATAAGTAACACAAAAATGGTATGAATGTTATCTTGTCAAAACTTTTAACAAATGTTATTTTCAAATGTTCTTTCTTCTCCTAAAAGTGCAGACTCTTACCGTTTTATGATTTGATGGGTGCCAGCAGTACTGTGCTGCCATGCCCATGTAAAATGTGGATGAAAAAGTCCATATGGTTCATTTTAGTTCATGTATCTTGAAAGAAACCTACCCTTCTGACCCCTAGCACAGCATCCATAGAATCACAGAGCTTTACACCAAATAGCCCAATGTGTTTGTGTCAGCGCTGAAACTAGCAAAGAGCTAGAACAATCTAAAATTAACCCCACTCTCCTAGTTTACTCCTCAACAACCTGAATCTTTCTCTGGTCCAAATGTTTATTTACTCTTCCCTTAATGCCTTAACCTCTTCCTGTGACAAAGCATTCAACGCTCCAACAAATCTCTGTCTGAAGAATTTTCTCCAAACCTCTCTCCTCATTCTCTTGGTGACTGTTATAAATTGGTACCTGCTCCTTACTGACGTCTGAATAAGAAGAAATATTTTTTTCCTACTTATCCATCAAAACTGTTCATGAATACAGAGGCCTCTATTAAGACCCATTCCAGCCTTCTCTATTCCAGATCCAACCACCTCTTAAAAAACATCAAGATTTTTGCCTCGACTAACCAAGCTGACATTCTTTCCAAGTGCTTCTTCCAGGCATCCATTCTGAGTGCACCTTTCACTGGTTGGAACTTGTGCGTATTTTTCTCCTTTCAATTTAAACTGAAGTAGTCTTCCAGATTTGCCTTCTCAATACGATCTCAATATGATCTTTTTAGCTCAATGACCTCAGCCGTCTCCTTTGATGACTGGTTTTGGACAGTCAGGGCAGGATTGCTGAGTCCTCCCTGCCTGATGGTGTGGGACTGGAGGCGATGGGGTGTGGGGAGTGAGTGGGGGGGTGGTGCGCAATGGAAGGAGTCACACGAGATGCTATTTAGGAAAAAATATAAGAGCTTTAATCCATATTACCTTCTATTCAGTTGCTGAAGATTCATAACAGGGCAAGCAGGTTGAGTATCAAACTATAAATCCTTCAGATTTAGGCCAGTGGCTGGTGATAAGAGTTAGGGAGATTCCTGGTCATCCGTGAAATGGATAGAACATTGGAGCCTCTACCTTGACTGTCCATATGTCCAGACCACAACAGGCATATACAAGTGCATGATTTTTAAAAATTCATTCATGGGATGTGGGCATCGCTGGCTAGGCCAGCATTTATTGCCCATCCCTAATTGCCCTTGAGAAAGCGGTGGTGAGCTGCCTTCTTGAACCACTGTAGTCCATGTTGCCACAGCAACTCAGACTCCCTGAGTGAACTGTAACAAACTGCCACCACATTAGCAATGGAAGCAAAGCCAAGGCTTCAATTTTAACTGTCCTCTCCCTGCACTGGTCAGAGACCGCATAGGGCAGTCAAGCCGGAGTAGGGGACCCACCCCAGGCCTTGACATGCGAACCTGCTCCTCCCTAGGCTTCTCAGATGGATTGGTCCCTCCCTACAATAAAATCAGGGCCTAAAAGATACAAAAATGACTGAAGGCCTATAATTCCAGAAAACATTAACACTTTTGGAACTGAGATAGCAGTCAGATTCAGGCAAAAAGAACTGCAATTGAGTTTCCTGGTCATGGGCTCACTTGAATGGAAATGGGGGTAATTAAAAGCAATATTGAAGCTAGCCTCTGCGACGTTGCACAAAGCTTCCTAGAAAAATGCCCAACTTAATCCATCAAAACAAGGTATCAAATTAAATAGCATAAGTATCATAAAAAGAAAGTGTTTGACTGTGAGTTTGAGACAAAGCGACCTTTCATCTGCCAGCCTGTGTGATGTGGTGGACAGTTGGTGCCACAACCAGGTAACAACTTGTTTGGTTGAGTTATTGAATGAACAGGTGCCTTTGCTTGAATGAATAGCAGCAAGAGAGGGCTGGCATTTCTGTGCAGGGTTCACTTGTCTGAGCATGTATCAATCAAATAGATATTGCTTTGTAAGTAAGCTTAGTCCAACAGTTACTTCACATTGCTTCATTAGAATAATAAAAGCAATGGTTTGGTTTTGTAATGATAATAAATAGTTTTCAGTTGGAGAACAAATGTTAGTATTGAATACAAATTACAGAACTATGAACATCCATACCACCATGGGTGGAATTATATATAGGCAGCAGGAGACTCATTCGCCAGCTGGAGAGGCACTTAACTGGGCAGCAGTGGGCCTTCCCCAGGATCAAGGACCCCCCAGGGCAGAAGTGCTGCCTAGCAGAGCTCCAGGCCAATCAGGTGCCAACAGCTCTTCATTGCTCGACAGTGCCATCAGGGAGGCGGTGGGCGGTGCTGGTAATACAACCACCTGAGATCCAGGATCGCTGAGGGAAACAGGCCACAGGTAATTGATGACAGGAGGGGGTGGGTGTTGTGGGACACCTGGGGAAGGGAGGTCAGCAGCATGGGCAGGGGAGTGGTTCATGGTGGGCCCCGCACTTTCTGATGCTGGGTCCCTCGATTAGACTTTGAGGGCCGTTGAACGAGGGACCCCCTGAAGCCTGCAAGCATGATGAGTTCCCCTACCTATTGGGATGAGGCCCTTAATTGGGCATTAATCCCCATTTAAAGGGCCTCGATTGGTGGCAGGACAGGAAAGCCGTTCATGAGCCTGCCCGCTACAGATTTGATCAGGGCAGAGGCGAGAAGTATAGTACATACAGGTTTTGGAACAGGATCCATCAAACTGCCAGCTGATTCTCAGCTCCTTACTACAAGGACATGTGCAATCATGTTCCTACTGTTCAATCATACCATTGATAAGATGGAAGGAATGAAGAAGCTGCAACTATATTGTTATTTGAAAATGGCAGTGGTTTCATCTCTAATTGACAGTGGGCACAGTGCAAGTCTGTCTCAAGGGGTCTAGATTCAGTCAAGTATGAAATCTGGAGCCAATTCAAACATTCAATTTGCAACAGCTAGGATTGAACATTTTCTTCTGAGATTTGAAAGCAGCTACATTACATTAACCTGTATTTTTGTTAACTTTTTTGTAGTTTTTAAACTTATTGCTACATATGTTTGTACTGAATTTACATAAAGAAATAGCTATTTTGTGCTGCACACTCTGTACTTAGGAGTTGCTCAAGGTGCAAATGTGAATTTGCATTGATTTGGAGTTACACCAATAGACTAACAGCTAGTTACACTTGTACCACAGCAACTAATATCAATGCATTAGTGTGAATATATAATGGCATTCAAGGGAGTGTGTTTAAATGTTATTAAAACCTGAGTCTGAGTCTTAGAACTCTGAGCCATGTGTCATTTCATGAAATTAATTCAGGTCCCCGTCGGCTAACCATAAACTATGGTTGAGAAATTCCTCAGATCTGCCTCTGCTCCACTGACGTTACTTTACAGGGAGTGTATCAGAAACTTTGTTTACACAAACCCGCTGCACTTTTGTTGGAGTAATGGCAGCAAAGCAGAGGCTGCTGCAAATAATTTTCCCGAATATGTATTTGTATACTGTCAAATGCACTGTGACATTTTGCTGAGCAGTTTCAATCCAGCTTCTGGTGGACATATGCTTCCACCTCGAGACTGCTACAAAGATGCCTCTATAATCATCGCTCTTATTTGGAAGATGGCAAGGGTAGGGAACGGAAAATGGTCCTGACTTAACTGTAGTAATAGTGAAGGAATTAACACTTGCTGTTACTACAGGGTAAACATGACAGTAATTTGTGGTCTCTGCATTTGCAGCAATGGCATGAACTTAACCACTACTTAACCATTAGTTCTGCACTTTAGACAGCTGACAAAGTTCGGACTCATTTAGGACTAAGCGTGTTTTGAATGGCTTAATAAGTAATAATTACTTATAAACAACCTCTTTGGCCCTGAAAAATTCCTTTCAGAAGTGTGGAGTCTCACTCCCTCAGAAAAAGGTCAATGTTGCAGATCTACAAATTCTTGATTTTATAATTTTTTAAAAAGCTTTTTCAGTTTGTCTCTTTTATCACATTCCCTTAACATCCATCTATATTTCCCAATCTTCATTTTACTTTCTCCACATTATTTCAATTTAAGTTTTATTTCCTACCTTGTATTTTCTGGCTTAGACATTGTCTAATTTTAATTCTGAGTAAGTGAATGGGTTTTGAGCGAGTTAAAATCTGGTCTACCTGTGTGTCACAGTGAGGGGTTCTTCAGTCTGACTGATTGAAGAACCTTGCTGCTTCTAGCACAGATCCCCAGGAGATGATGTTGTGTTGAAACAATTGCTCAATGACAGGAAAGTCTGCACCCTAAAACTTTTTTGGCATCTGACAGTGAGGTGAACGGTAAGCATCGTTCCTTCAGTGCTAACTGAATAACTGGGCCAATTGATCTAGTAAGGAATGCTCTTCAGAGGTCAGAGCTGATGTATATTGTTAGGACAAGGAGAGGGAGCTTTACTCTGTATCCACCTGAGTTATATTATATCTAAGAGACTCTGATGCTGGTACTGGAAGAACTATCATTTCTCAACTTGATCATTCTAAAATATGCCAGAAAATAAAAATCTATGGGTAGAAATGACTGGTGGTGATAATGCTGTCAGAATGGTTATGATAAATTTATCTCTTTAGTATTGGAATGGTTTAATTCCTCCATTAAAATAATGTAGAGGAATTTGGAAAGAGCATATTAGGTGCTTATTGTCTACTGAGGTTTCTACTGTCTAATTTGTAAGCTGAATGATCATGAAGATTTTTATGAGTTGTCCATCTAAGAGGGAAAATTACATGTTGGTGCAAAATTTGTTTTGCCCACTTGATGCAAATGTCACAATTCATTCATTGCACCCCATGACAAAAAGCAATAGCACTGTGCAAACCTCTTGTCACAGGTTACATTGAAATGCCATGACAGAAAGGAGTAATTGAGACTCGAGGATAGAAATTATATGTCACAATGTTTTTGTAGTAATATTTAACACATTCCTATCAAATTCCTCTCTCCACCAACCCTTAAAATAGGAGAGGGGGAAATTAGGTAGGAATACATGTACGATAAAATCACCGACAGTCATTTCTACCCATCACCTTTCATGAGATACAACAGACTAGATAAATCGCCAAAGCTGCAGGTATTATAACAGATTGAAAAGGCTACTTAAAAAAAAAGGAGGTTCAACATAGTACTCAAAAAAAAATCATTAGAGAATCTAGTCTTCTCGTGCCTCATTCTGTGTAGCTGTCGAGTACCTACCTTGAATTTGGCTCTGTGCCTGAGGGTTAAAGGCGGCTGTGGGATTCAGTGAGGGCCGCGGGTTGGGAGCGGTAGTGGGGTGATGAGGGCTGAGCCTCATGGCCGAGCGACGAAGTTGCTCTAATTCACTGAGCCGTTCTGAGAAGGCCAGGCTGGCATTTTTACTCTGCTCTTCCAACTTCTGTCTATGTCCTGCAGGACACAGGAAAACATTCGGTCTTACTTTAAAGGAAAAGGAAAATAACGTCTCGATCATTTGTGCTGCAGGATTAGAACTTCAAAACAAAGAATTTTGCTGAGAAATTAGTTCCAGTTTTCTTTTCACTCTGTTGCTTTCTTTTATTCTCTCAATACCCACAAGAATGGATGTTCTTTTTAACACCTCCTGTGAATCTGTCTCTTTTTTTTGTATGACTTTTTTTTTGCCTGAGTTGGCAAACATCGCACTAAATCCCTGCCATGGCCCTTTCAAAACTTAAAAGAAAACATTAAACCTAATTTTCATATCAGAATGTGTGGTAAAAATTAGATCACAAACAATCTTTGCTGTAACCAACCCACCCAACCCCCCACCCACCCTGACCCGCCCCACCCCCCAACCCATTTTCCTTTTGTTGTTGCTTAAAGTCAAGGAGACAGGATAGTGTCATGAGATGAAAAAGGGGAAATCATTGTTTCATGACCCAGTTTACACAGGTGCCAGAATTCAGGTGTTCTTTTGGACGACCCCCAAAACAGCAACGAGTGAAAAAAATCAACCTCTGTTCAAGTATTTAGCCCGGCCTGACCCAAATCAAAATCCGAGGAGGATCCAGATTCAGGACAGAGTGACTAAATATTTGGTTCCCAATCAAGAGACAAGTATATGCTTGTCAGATATCCTCATCTTCCCATATCAATATTAGAATCGTTAGATTTTCTGCTGCTGCTGAATCCGGGTGCACTCTCAGTGGTAAATGATATCTGCTGGTCTGTTTTTCTGTGTACTGGGCCACTCACGTTTGTGAGATGAGCTGCCCAGCAGAAGGTGGGGAGGAGGTGTAAGAAATTAGTCGTGGCAGATCTGCTCCAGCAGGGGTCGCTTGGTGCAATTTGGAAACAAACTGATGAATTGCAAAGGCCTTTTTGAGCCTCTCTGCCACCTATAGGAACGTTAGACGCCAAATGGGCATCCCTCATGCCCAGCATTGCTATGGTGCAATACATGGGAAAAAAAATTAGCTGATGACTGGTATGGCATTCTGTCACTTGCCTGGCATTCCAATAGGCTCCTCCACAAAGCAGGACATCCCTGAAGTGATAGGGTAAGTGGAGTGATAGCAGAGTGGCTTTGAAAGACGTCTCTGCCTCAACTGCCAACTTACATTAGGAAGGCCGGTGAAAGTTAAGAGGAGAATCTAGCCCACAACTTCAAACATACACTTCCTGTTCACCACATTCCAGACACCACATGCTGTCTAACCCAAATATCACTGTTACACTTTAAAATGAAGTATAGAGAAGAGCAAAGGCATTCAACTGGATTGTGCAGAAACACTTTTTAGGAACAGAAACTAGCACAGCCACAGTATCTGCAGCCTCTTAGATAGTCTAAGACAAGGTCAGGATTCTTAACACCAGCCTGAAAAGCAACTACCCTTTCAATCAACTCATTCAATCTCTACCTAATGGAAATTAAACTCTGGCTCACATTAGCAGCAGAATAATATGCTGTACATTGGGTGATGCAATACTTCTTTCCCTATAAAACATTGCATTGCATTTTTTGGTTTACTATGTTAATCCCTTAGGAGGTTCATAACAGAAATGCTATGGAAACAATGTATTACTTCATTGCTTCATCATCAAGTATATTCAAGGCTGAGATAGACAGATCTTTAATCAGTAAGGAAATCAAAGGTTATGGGGACAAGGCAGGAAGGTGAAGTTGAGGATTATCAGATCACCATGATCTAATTGAATGGCGGAGCAGACTCGATGGGATGAATGGCCTACTTCTGCTCCTACGTCTTATGGTCCTTTGGCCTTATGATAAATACATACTGTTGCCTGGTTTTATAATCGCACCTCTTTCTCTGCTTGCTAATTCAATGCTTTCTTCCTTCTTCATTATTTTTCTCCTTTCTTCTCCCAAAGGCATGAGCTAATAATATCCACAGCTAGATATCTTCCAATGATTATGGCAGCCCCTCAGTTCCTTATTTAAGTAAGCTTTCTTCTTGACATTGAGTATTGGCAGACTATTTGACCAAAGAGGGCCTTACAGCTGATACATCCAGTTATCAGTAGGCTTCCACACATTTTCTGTAGGATTTAACTGTGTGTGAAGGAGGAAAACTACTTAATTTATTTTTCTTTTCTCAAGGTCGCTGAGGTTAGTGATCCTATCACTGTCTTGGCTTACATCAGTTAATTCAGTACAAGCCATGGATCCGACTTGCGATCTTCCTGGTCTGGAAGGCTCAGTGAGACTCTTGTTGGTAGAATCCACTGGGCATATATCTTAGTCAAAATTTTTAAAGGCCTATCGCTCAATTTGTTAATGGTCAGGTAACTTCTGATAAAATGGCAGCTGTATTCACTCATTTTTCTTTCCTATGTGCCCTGTACTATCCAGCATTGTTTACTCTACATCTTTATTATAAAAGGTGATGACAAATATGAAAAGAAAAAATAACAACCAAGATTTTTGTTGTAGGTGTAATGGTAAGGCTATCAGGATTCACTTATTATGAGACAAATCAGAAAGCACCTTCTGGTTTCCAACAATGTGCTGTAAAATGTGAAAATCTGGAAGTTGCTGTTTAATTTGTCCTGTTTGTCCATAAGCTGCACTACACCAGTACCTCATTAATGGCACGAGGTTGTGGTACTTACCTACTAGTTACCCACAAACATGCCAGAAAAAGTTACGATTGATGAATTCAGTTGTTTATTTATTCTTCATGGGATGTGGGATTCACTGGCAAGACAAGGGTTGCCCATCCCTAATTGCCCTTGGACGGCGTGGCTTGCCACATCATTCCAAAGGGCAGTTAAGAGTCAACCACATTGCAAGCACCTGGAGTCACATGTAGGCCAGACCAGGTAAGGATGGCAGATTTCCTTCCCTAAAAGTATATTAGTGAACCAGATGGGTTTTTACAACAGTTGATAATGTTTGCATGGTTACCATTACTGAGACTGGCTTTTCAATTCCAGATTATTATTTGACTTTAAATTCCATCAGCTACCATGTGGGATTTGAACCCTTGTCACCAGAGCATTAGCCTGGCCTCTAGATAACTAGCCCAGTGGCATTACCACTATGCCTTCATCTCCCATGAGAGAATTAAATGTGATAAGCCTTAATTCATGCCAAACAACCTCCCTAGCTCTGAAAATTTAATTTTACACATGTAGAATTTCATTCCTTTAGAATTTAATTATTGTTGGAGTTTTCTTTCTGTCTCTTTTATCTCTTTCTTTTCATTTTGTCTTTTTTCCCTCTTTTAATTTTGCTTTCTGTACATGACTTTACATTGGTTTAAAGGGGTGGATTTTACAGGGGGCGGGGAGGGAAGGTCCTGGATTGTCTTGGTGCACTGTCTCCAGATTGAAGGGACCACACATTTGTTGCTGACTTCCTTGGTCACTGCTTTCCCTCTTCTCCCCACTCTGGGAGAGCTCACTTCATTGGAGCCACTCAAGCCCCACAGCAGGACTCCAGGTAAGAGTGAGAGATCAGGGATGGGGAGGTGGGGTGAGGGGGAAACCTTGCCAGGTCTCATCTCCATCCTTGTGGTTGCTGCAGCCTCACCCTGGTGAGTCCTTGTAATCCAGGCCATGGACCCTGCAATTAGAAACTCTCCTTTGACAGAATAGATGCTTCATACTGCCTACTCTCCCTGATTGGCTGGGAAGCTTGGAGGTGGAATGTTGATGCCGCAGCTACGGGAAAGAGCCTTGGCAAAGTCCACCAATTATTTGAATGGTCCCCTTGTTCCGACAGGGACTAATTTTGTAAGCTCCACACGTCTCAGTCAGCATTCTTAAATCTGATTGGATGAAGTGTCACGCTGTTGCTTGCCCTGCTCACATACGGTGCAGATTACCTGTAGAGGGCGGCGCACCGAGGAAGACCTCTAAATACAGTAAGTTTATGATCAAAAGACTGTGAGCACCTGTCAATGCAATGAACATCGAATGCTCATCCTTCATCGCTCCCTGCCAAATCTGGGTCAAGGTTTTTTTTATCTTGTAGTGTGCTGAGCCGGGCGCCAGAATCACATAATCGGAAATCAGGGGCATGTTTCATCACTTTGTCGCTAGATATGCACTTTGTGGATGACAGGCATCATTCACAGGCCATTGACAAGTCCCTTTTGTCAACAGCAGATGAAAATGGCCATGGAGAAGCTAAGGTGCAGAGCTCATTCTGCAGAAAGTGTGGCGCCTTAGAACATAAAAGTTATTGGTGTAGGTGGGTATACATGATTGTAGAAACTAAAACTGGAAGTTCTTAACAGATTTCCGACATTGCTCAATCACAGAGATGCTGTTTGCTGAAGGCAATTGAGAGCAAGACCTGTCGTCTCAAGCGCAATGAGTCATCAAAAGTTGTGTCTCAGTCCAGCAACTCACAATCCTGAACAGACATGCTTTTCTTGCAGGTTGAATACAAACTTTGAGAAACCAGTTCAATCTGAACTGAGAGAAACTGAGGTGAATCAATGTTGCCTATTATAGCAATGCGTACATCTGATGGGCAACGTGCTGGCTAAGCTATGCAGCCACACAACAACCTGAAGGTTTCCACGCAGGTCCCTTTTATTTACCACCCCAGAAATTTTAAAGGGTGGTGCATTAAACAAATCACCTGCACACTCAATAGAATAACTTGGATGGTACATTGCTGATGGGTTAACAGTAGAACGAAAGCCAAAGTACTTCATTTGCATCACCAGCATCAAAAGGTTCAATGATGCTGTTACTTGTACATTGCAGGAATTGGTTTTTAAGCCCACGTGATGAACTGACAGTTTAATCAGTTCTAAACTGACCCCTGAGTGCACTAAACACAAGTGGTGTGTGATCATCCCTAAGAATGTTCTCTCGCACCAGTCTGATTTTTAAAAAAGATTTACTCCTTCGTGGAATGTGTGCGCCATTGCCAAGACCATCCCTCAACATCCAAGTGGCTTCTTAGGCCATTTCAGAAGAAAACCTCAGCCATGTACTGAGTCTGGAGCCACATGTAGGCCAGGTCAGGTAAGGATGGCAGATTTCTTTCCCTAAAGGACATTAGTGAACCAGATGAGTTTTTATGACAACCTTGTAGCTTCATGGTTACCACAAATGACACTAGCTTTTTATTCACAATTTATTTAATTAACCGAGTTTAAATTACCCAGCTGTTTTGGTGGGATCTGAACTCATACCTCTCAGATCATTAGTCCACTCCACAGGGTTACTAGGCCAGTAACATAACCACTATGCTACCTTGCTCCTTTTAGGAGGAAAAAAAATCACCTTAGTTTTCTCCATTAGCCTAAATAAACCTCAGGTTCTAAAAAGTAATGTTTTTTTAACCGTTTTCTCAATCATTCTAGGATTTTTTTTGTTTGTAAATAAAATTTTACGGTGAGTTGTCTCTCACTCTCCAACCATTTACAAATGAATAGATGTTTGAATTGCTGACTGAATTAACATTTTCAAAGAATGGTTTCATATTTTGGAGATCATTGAGTCCAAGAGCACAGTTCCACCCTCCAGCAAATCTCAGTTCAATGTGATAAATTTACCCAATAAGGCTCTACAGGTCTTTCCCTCGCCTTATGCTAACTACAGTAAACGATCTGTGCAACTTTTTTTACCCAAAGTGAGGCCCAAGCTGGTGTAATCTCTCTAACACAGTTTTCAACCAATTGCTTGCATGTTATGCAGGCAGTTGATCTCAAATCTTACATTATTGCTGTTGGCAAAAATGACCATTTCAATAGCAATATGCCTCTCTCACTCTTATCTGACGCAGTTCCAAAGCTGTGTGTAGTGTTGGCACCAAGATGAACCGTGTTGGTGACTTACACAATGCTCGGAGACTGAAGGGTGGAGTCCAAAGTGAATGTTGATGGAGCGGGGATTGGGTGTGGATAATGAAAAAGCAGAGCAGGTAATCAAACAAAACAGCAATGATGGAAAAAGAGAGAAATAGCAAGCAAATAAAGATAGATAAACAGTGAGAAAATGTAAAGAATGGGGTAAGGCCATGGAACGCCAGCACAACAGAGCATGAGAACGATAAGGAAGGTGAGACCACAAGAAATAAAGAAACAGAAAAACGTGTGAAGGGAATGAAAGAGATATGAGGGAAATTCAAGAAAAGGTGAAAGATAAAGGGATAGTATTAAAGAGATAAAGAACGTATGAAGAGAATAAATAGTAAAATGAAAAAGAAAAATGCTTGTGGGTATAAGGGAGAGAGAGATGCGGAAGTAGTAAGTCTCACAGTGGGCTGATGTTCATCCAACTTCTTATCTCTGTCACTCATTTTCATGGGCCTTTCTCTCTAGGAAAAGCACATTTCCAGGGAAAGCAAAATTCAAATTCCACCATCAAAATTGACATGGTTTTATTACAGCTTGTGCAATCAAGCATATAAGGTTCAGACTAATTTTTAGTCTGGCTTTGAGCCTGAACCTGTTTCAAATTAGTTCAGAAACGATTCAAATTGGGTGAAGTTATTCTTTCCTCACATTACAGTGAGGGGGCAAAAAATAGCACATGTGAGTGATTCATAAAACTCCATGTGAAAGAGAGTAACAGTGTATTCATTAAGAACTACATGGTAGATGGATAAGAATGCAGTTCATTTTCAGAATTAACATCCTGTATATAAAATAATAGTTACAGGCCTTCTACTTTTCCAATGGCTGTTATGGAATTAGTGGCTTTTCACAGAAATACTCAGAATATTTTCTCCCCGATGTGCTACAATCTTTACTTTGGCTGATATCCATCACTGGATTTGAGTGCTTATGCATGCAAGTCTCAACACTACGCAAACAAGTCACTTACCAGTCACATGTGATATAAATGTAGTGACTTATAAAAGATTCTGCACACACATATGGCAACAGGAAATGGCTGCACTGGTATTGCACAATCTGAGACAAACTGGAACTTCACAGCAGAGGTTTGCTGGAGTTTGGGACTAGATTCAGCATTTCCTTGAACACTAGCAAGTAGCTCAGTTTCCTTAGCTAAAATATTTCAGACTTGTCTTGCATTAATTTGTTCTTTCAGCTTTTTTTGAGTACTAATTGAAAAAATAAAATTGGTATCTGTTGAAAAGAAATGAATTTAAATAATTTTGGGTACAAGGGGGCAAATTACCCACTTATACCCGCATAGTGGGGAGCAGTGCACATGAGGAGCTTGTACCTGAACATTGAGCACAGAATATAGCAGACTAATTACATAGTCCACTGAATTTTTCACCCATTGCAATTAACAGAACATTGAATGGACTGCATAACAGAGATGCGATCCTCTGTCCCAATACTCTGATAAGTGCGCTCAATTCGCACTACTCAATGCTAGGAGCAAAGAGCAGAAAATTACCCCTTAAATAGTAGCTTGCTTATCCACAGGTTGCCTGTGATGTAGCCTCTAAAATGGTGTGATTGCTAAGAAGGTGGCATCATGTCAGGTTATTCACATTGTTGCAGAAATGATTATAAATGGTAGTTTGCTTTAATGAGCCTACATCTAATATTATGTGTTAAATTCCTCTGTTCATTATTTCAACAAAGGCCTTTAAAGCTCTTAAAATAACACAAACTTTTAACCAATATGTTGCTGATGTTGTACATTGCAAATTCAACTCTACTTTTAAGATTTGTGTTTAAGTCAAACTAACCTACAAGAGGCCATCAGAGAGCATTTACAATAAAACAGGGCAACAGTTTTCGATATTTTCAGATTTCTTACAGGGTGAGATATTTGCAAAGTGTCAAGAATAAGGATAAATATAATTCCTGAAGCTTGCACTGAGCTCGGTTGGCCAAATTGGAGAAGTCAGAATGGGATTGGGAAGAGCAGTCAAATTGAGAGACATAGGAAGCTCTGGGCCACACGTCTGAGCTGAAAAGTAGGGCCTGGTAAAGTGGATATGGAGTGTGTCCATTGGTATCCAGGGTGGAGTGAAATTAAGTTGATACATTGGGTGTGGTGAAATCAATGTCTGAGCTTAATTCCAGAAAGGGATTCTGTGACTGAAGCATTAGCTTGTTCTTTTCTCCCTTTAAGACCTACCATGCAATTTCACCATATCCTGTTTTCATCACAGAGCTGGAACCTTTCCTGTATTTTTCATGATCTTAGTGTTTTTCTAAAGCCCCCCATATTGTCACTGCGATGGTCTTTTATATCATTTGGCAGGTTCCTGCTTCTCCTGCAGCTCATTTAACCCATTAAATTCATCTGGATAATAAGCAGAAAATAAAGGTTTGACCAGTTAATATGTTTTTTGCTGCTATTGGTTCAGGTGGGAACAATGACCAATTCAGCAACAGAACTTCTCAATCTTCTTCAAATAATGCTACAGGATCTTTTTGGGTCTATTGAGCAGGCAGACGAGTCCCTGGTTTAATATCTCATTTGAAACCTGTTTCTCAGACAATACAGCACTCCCTCAGTATAGCCCAGATTAAGTATCAGGACAGTTGCATGTGGAAGGAAGAAAAAAATCATTCATTGTTTCTGCTCCTGATTGCTGTCCAGTGATCCCCTTCTAGAAGTGTTTGTACACGTTAGGCGAAGATAGTACCAGGTTTGAGCCCGTGGCCAAATAGCTTGCCGATACTCACAAGAGGGACGACCAATTCGGTGAGTTACTGAGGGTTGTTCGCCCTATAGAACTGTAACCTATATTGATTTGCTATCTTCAGGGGCAGGATTTTCCCCTCATCAGGCAGACACAGCAGCAGGCCCAGGAGTGGCCGGGCTTTCTCACTGACTGGTCAGCCAGCGTGAAGTGCGTGCTAAGAACCTCAGCACTGCCGGGATGGGGGCAGCAGGAGCATGAGCGCTGAAGTCTGTGCACAGAGCTTCCTTAGGGAGCTGAAGATTTTTTAAATGATAAAGGAAGAATTTACAATTAATATAGACATGTTCTCACACGTGACTCAGTCATATGAAGAGGGGCATGTTAAAAATAAGTTTTAAAAAATGTAATTTTTTTTTATTCATTGCTGGAAACCTCATCCTGCCTGTGGATGAGGTTTTGCAAAAAATGCAAAGGCTGCCCGGCCTATTTGCCTGCCTGCCAACCTTAAGGTTGGACAGACAGCGAAAAATTCTACTTCTTTAGCTGCTTAACGACCCTAACAGGTCTTCTAATTGTCAGCGGGTGCGCTGCCGACTCTCACGCTTGCCCACCGACCAAAATATTGTGCGAGTGCGCGATGACATTGGGATGCTTGCCCGACGTCACTGCGCGCTATTTCACACTTGGGCATGTTGGGCGCGTGCCCGCACACCGAGCGGAAAATCCTGGCCTTGGAGAAAAACAGGGAGGAAAAAGAACAATTGGTGAAAATTTCTGAAACAAGTAGCGTAAAGAAATCCAAGAGCTTGAGATTTTATACTTGCAACAGCAAACTGTGAATGATTTGCTGAAAAGATTAAGAATCGCCTGAAATCTGAAACTTCTGGCACACAGTTTCAATGTTTGACCATTACCTAAGTGATTTTTAGTTAGTTTTGACATCCACAACATGATTACAAAATCAACAACTACAACGTACATTTATACCACACTTTTATCATCAAATATCCCAAGGTACTTCACAGAAACATTTTCGCACAAGACATGACAC
Organism: Carcharodon carcharias; assembly: GCF_017639515.1. Classification (NCBI taxonomy): domain Eukaryota; kingdom Metazoa; phylum Chordata; class Chondrichthyes; order Lamniformes; family Lamnidae; genus Carcharodon; species Carcharodon carcharias. The sequence goes on from NC_054484.1 coordinate 27,587,588, forward strand.
TGGGCTACATAAGAAGATTTAGGACATGTCAAGAAGGTAGGCTTTAAGGAGTGTCTTCAAAGAGAAGGGAGAGGTAGAGAGACAGAGAGGTTCAGGGATGGAATTCCAGACTCCAGGCACAGGCAGCTGAGGGTACGGACATCACTGGTGGAACGTTTAAAATTGGGAATGCGCAAGAGACATAGGATTTGAGAAATGGAGATATCTTGGGCCGGAGAAAATTACAGAGGTCGTGAAGGGATTGGAAACAGGATGAAAATTTAAAACTGATGCGTTGCTGGATCAGAAGCCAATGTGGGTCAGTGATCACAGGGATGATGGGTGAAAAAGACTTGGTGCAAGTTAGGATATGGGCAGCCGAGTTTTGCTGAATGTTCTTCATTGCTGCAAAGTGACGTTGACTCTATGTCATTGAGCAGCATAACTCACTGTAGCTAAGCTTATGTCAGTTCAGGATTTAACTTCAGTTCTATGACCACCTCCAGGAAGCAGTCTCACACAACATGGGCTTCACACCAGCTGTAGCATGGCTGCAACTGGTGCAAGGCCAGCTGTTCAAGAATAAAACTAAAGTTTAAGAAGTTTCCAGGCAGTTCCACCTTTACATTGTCAATGCTAAACAGGAACAACTGTCCAGTTAGCACTTCTACAACGTTAACATTTTCAACAGTGCTGTTAGCTGGTTAGCAGTTTTCTGTGTGTACCCATTGACATTTGCAGGCAAAGAACTCTGCTTTCCTCTGACTGGAAGGCAGTGCAGAGTTGGCAGTATAACTCAGTACTGCCCAATCTCAAACCTGTGATATAACTGCAGAATAAGCCAAAAGCAGATGTTCAGGCAATTCCAAAGTATCGATAATATGGTTTACTGTCTTGGACAGTAATGTTAACAGGTCTTTTGAGCACAACAACTAGATTAAATACAAACATACTTATGTTACACAAGATGTGCACATAATGAAATTGCGTCATCCAAAATCACAGTTCAACCATTTGTGTAGATATGGCCAAAATAAAGAGGATGGTTTTTGAGAGAAAACGTTTGCCATCATTGTAGTTGTGATCTTTTAGAAGATAGGGAAGAAAATATGTTTAAATTACTAAAGGTTAATGATGCTCATCAATTTAGTAAGAATGTATCATATTGCTTGGATTGACTCCAGTTAGCTTTGCAGCTAGATCCAAATGAAGCTGCATTGCTGTATAAATCTCAACATTAACCTTGTGAGAACTGAACAAGTTTTTTTTTAAGTTTGTGAGAACCAAACATTACTTGTCATCTGTTTGTTTATGCATTTTGCTTTCATAAATACCCACACACCACACACAGTCAAATCTCTCCACACACTACATGCACACACAGCCACATACCTGTCTACACATACAGCCACTCCACACCACACACACAGACAGCAACACTTTTGGCCACATACATACATACATACACACATACACACACACACACATACGTACAAACAACACAAAAATATTAGAATATTATCAGAATTCTTCTTCCCCTCTTCCATCACACAAGGGTGGTGAAGCCAGAGAACACTATAAAAGAGGCAAACTAACCAATAATGAGCTCTTAACTTTGAGTACCATGCTTACTCTTGAGAGATTTATGTGTGTATAAATACACAAGACACAAGTCCTAAATATAAACTTATCTTTCATAAAGATTGTTCTATGTGTTAATGCCAAACAACCAAGAAGTAATACAATATTCTGTCCTTGGGGTTAATTGTTACAAGCCATTTTTCATGTTTTCTCGGACCATTGCGCATTGAACGATGTTAACAAACAACAAAAATACTATAACAGCCCCTTGTCTCTAGAAATTGCAGCTTGCGATGTCAGCATACATATTTGCAATTCTACTCCACACCTGCTAACCTATGAATTACCATTGCTGATATTTTCAGACTAACAGTCAAGCTGAAACGCCAGGAGTAATGTGTGTAGGACACTATTTTAAAGAAGCATTTACCTGTTATTTGAAATGGATGACTGCCTCCACCAGGGTGGCAAAAGAATGTTTCATTAGCCAATGTCAGCAACAGGAAGTTCTAGGCTATATACTATTTCCATTGTGTTTAATGCATGCTATTCCCTTGTCCACTATTTCAACAGAAACCTGTTTTATTTTAATGGTTTTGTAACAGACAGAGAAATGTCATACAAAGTATCTTTGTACCAATATCACAAATGGTAGTTTCTAGGCCTCTGTTATCCATCTGTGAAAGTAAATCAGGCAATCACTGATACTGTGTGAAAATTCTTCCAGGATTTTCAAATCAATAAATGTTGAGGTAAGACATCTTTAGTAGTTTTAGTTAAATGTAATCAGAATTAATCAAACCTTATTTAAAAGGAAAAGGCATTTTCTTTTACTTGTGATGACCAATAGTATTGTTCATGCAGAATGAACTGAAACAAGCTGTCTAAAATTATCTAATTCATTGATGCTTTTTTGGCAGTGTTGTGTCTGACAGCTGGTACAGAATGAATAAAATACTCCTGACACTATAAATATGTTTAGACATTTAACTAAAGTTGACTTTAGATGATATACACATCATGTGCAGCTTTCCAGGCAAAGTTACTGGACCGGACTCTAATATACTGGTTTCATTGTGGTTACAATCACAGAATGGATCTTAAATCCAAATCCAATTTGTTTCTGAGTTATTTGTCATTTCTAAAAGAATTGCTGAAAAAATGTCAGATGAAGAATAAACATTTGGGGTTATGAAAGCTTAGCAATAATGTTCAAGAGGTGTGGCTTTATTATCAATGTTATAAAGATATAAGCTGTACACTACAGGGACAGGATAAGTATGGTGTGTAGCGAATTGTTTTAAGAGTTAGTGAAACTGCTTACTTTGGTCAGGGTACCTTTTAATGATGACATATTGTAGTTTGCAATTATGTTTTTATACAAAATTACAAACTTAGCCCAGCAATACAAGAAGGACCATAACATAATCAATGTTGATCACTTAGCCTGGAGGGAGTTAAACCATCCTGCTCTGTGATACATTTGTAGTGAACTATGTGGCCAGATTGTAACCTGTCCAGGTGGTTCAACTGGCAGTTATTTTGTACGGAAAAGTTAGAAATGTTTCATGCTAAAGATGAGCCAATAAGTGAAGGAATGACGTGGAGTGACGTGGGGAAATGGATTAGGAAGGTGACCTGTCTCCCTCTGGAAGCTTATTTTGTATTCAGAACCCTTGATAGTCGTGAAAGATTCTCGATAAAAATATCCGTCCTCCCCAACATCCTAGTCTAAGTGGATGGTAGACTGTGTGATGCTTCCAGTGCTACTTGGTTGTGATCATAATAATATAATTAATTTTAAAGCATTGGTTTCACGGTGATGAGAAACATTTTTTCAAGATATTGTCCCAACAATTTACACAATAACTTGCCGAAAAATTTGTGAGGTAATATTATTTTATTAAACAGCTCATTATTAAGAAAATATTGTTTTGAACAAATGAATGTTCATATTAAATAACTCCAATTTTCTAGTAATTATGCTTGTAAATACCAATGTATGGTGCTGATCTGTTAGATAATAATTTCGGACAGCTTAAATTAATTTGTCAGTAGATATGGGTCTGCAGCATAACACTAGCCACACAATTCAGAAAACTGCTCAAAACGAACTAAATACAAAACAACGATAACAAAAATGGTATTAAAATTGTATTGTATTGGTTAGCTACAAATATTGGATTTGAAAATAATCTTAATGCACACCGAATTTCAATGTAAGCCAATGATAATTCACATTTTTTTCCATTTTCTTAATTCCAGAGATGCTTCAACTTCAATGGAAAGGAAACTTAGGGTGAAATTTTACAGCCCCATGGTGATGGGGGTGGGGGCCATAAAATGCATCAAGCCATTCATTGGCAGGACTGTAAAATCCCGCTGGCATAAAATTCCACCCTTAGGCTGAGGGAGTGGCTGGTGGGGGAGTGAGGGGTGATAGAATGGTGGGAGCTGGTGTGATAAGTGGCCAATCTGATATGGCCAGTCTTCTACCTCCATGAAAACATTTTTAATTGATCACATAATATATTTTGCTTTTATTTCTAATTTATTCTTTGGGATACGGATGGAGCTGGCAAAGCCAGCTTTCATTGCCGATCCCTTTGTCCCCCAAAAAGTCTGCAGTGGGCATTCTCCTTGGGCCACTGCAGCCTGTTTGGTAAAGGTACTCCCACAATAATGTTAGAGAGGCACTTCCAGGATTTTAATCCAACAAAAACAATATATTTCCAAATTAGGCTGGTAGGTGAAGGGTAAGCTTGGACATGATGGTATCCCAAAAAAATTTGTTGCCCCTAGTTCTCCAAGATGCTGGAGGTCAAGAATTTGCTCGTTACTGCCAAAGAGGCCATGACACTCGAGAGAAGGAATGGATGTTTAGGCCTGTGGATGAAGTTGCAGATTGAGGGGATTGCTTTTTCCACTTCAGTGTTGTCGCAATTGCACACATCCAGGGAATTTTGAAGCATTTCATCACATTCCTAACTTGTGTGCTATAGATGGATGCGAGACATTGAGGAGTCGAAAGGTGAACCACTCTCCACAGAACATCCAGCTTCTGACCTGCTCTAACTGCCAAGAATTTACGTGGCTGAACCAGCTGAGTTTCTGATCAATGGTAACACCCTGGGTGAGGATGGAGGGGGACTTGGCATTTAACAGCATAATTATTGCCAAGGAGAGTTGGACCCAGGATGCCGCCTTGGGGAATTCCTGCAATAATATCCTAGGGCTGAGATGATTGGTCTCCAACAACCACAAACATTGGAAGCTCCCCCTGATCCTTGCTGACTTCAGGGGCAGAATTTTATGGCCCCGTTTCAGTGGGGACAGGGCTGTAAAATGCGGTGAGCTGTTATAAATCCCACTGACGACAGCGGGAACGTAAAATCCGACTGTCGTAAATTCTGCCCCAGGTTTTGCTGTGTTCACGGGTAATAGCATCTTTGCAAATAATAGTAATATGTAATACAGTTACTAATTACCAGAGTGTAAAATCAATAATTTTCAATTGTAAAAATGGAATTATCACAACAAATCCAGTTCTGTAAGATTATTTTTATATTTGATTTCTGATCCATTTTTCATATTAATTTTTAAATTTTTTTTTGTCATCCCTTTCCTCAGATTGCCATGGGACATGCATGATTTCACAGCTGGGTACATAGACCCCCGCTATATCCCAGGCCACCAGAAATTGCTCTTAATGTGGAACCTTCAAAATGCACTGGATTGAATGAGGAGCTTCACCCTTCAAGATTTTCATTGTCCCTGGTGAGAAAGGGTCCACTACCCTGCCTCTCCTATGGAATTAGGAATACTGCATGAGTATCTGCAAGAGGTGTACTGGTCACGAGCTTACAAGTCTTTAGCACTTCATACTGCTTCATATTTGAGCAGTAACATGCTGCACATTGGATGTGAAAAGTTATCACCTGGGTGAGCTGCCTGAGGCTAAATGGCACCCATGGAAACATGCTCCAATCGGCAGTTAATATCTCCAGGGGAGAATAAGGAAGAAAATAAAATAAATATAAAGAATTTTGTGTACATCATCTTTTTTTCGATTAACAACTACCTGAGTACAGTATCTCTAGAGTTGGGAAATTATTAAAAATTTCAAATAGACATTAAATAATTCACAGCGCTTGAGTTCATGAGTCCCATAAATTAACAATTTTGCAGATTTTGTCCTGTGTAAAAGGTCAAACACTGACCTAATACATAAATCAATTCAAATTTGTACTTGTGATTGTAAATATAGACTGCTTAAAACATAATAAAATGGTCGGAATCAAGTGCTAAATGTGATCATTTCAAGTAGTTGTAAGTGTTAATATTAATGTTGAATTTTGCCAAAGCTGCGATTTAAACACCAAAATAAAAAAAAAGTTATTCAATTGCCTTTAAACTGAATGGTTATTTCAGTGATTTTCATGTATTCCAGCCTGGCAAGTTTAATATAACACTCCATATTCATGGGAACAGAGTTAATATGCATCTTGTGTTCTAAATGGGCTTCTGTGATGGACAGGGGCAATCTGAGGGAAAAGATTCAAAAACGCAAGATGCTACTTTTGTGCTTAAAAAAAAAATCCCATAATGTTTTAGAATATTTGAATAGCAATTTTGATTAGTTTTCTCCTACTGAGTTTTAGTAATAATAATATTTGCTAAAAGATCTAGTTTCACATTATGATACACTTGATGCTGCAGCTGTCTGATTCCAAATATTATTCTTTATTACACTATTCTGAAATTGCCCTGTAAAATCCTGCAAGGCATCACAAAACCTCCAAGTAATCGCAACACATTCTGCTGTTAGCCCAAGTGATTTGACATGATAGGACATTCTGCAAATTTCTATGCCTACCTGTATACTTAAAATTGTTGCCCAAATAATCCATTTTTACATAAAATATACCCAGAAGTAAAAAGAATGCCAGTTTTTGAGCAGTTCTGGATGATACTTGCCCTAAGTCACTTGTCCTAATTACTGCTTATGTTCTGTTTTCTTCGTTTTGAAACTATTTTAGAAATAAAACAATTATCCAGTGAGTGAAATTGTTGAAAATGCATAAGGATTCTGTATCTTCCTACAGGATATAATTATAAATATATATAAAAATATTTACACTCTAGCTTAAAAATATCTAGCAAAGGATAACATTTTCAAAGAGAAAGGCACAAACCATGGATTATAATATGGGCAATCAAATTTTCCTTTCCGTATTTAATAAATGCTCTCTTAGCCGATCAAGTATACAAACTGTGTTGGGGAATCTGCCACAACCCCATGCAGTTTGTAGAGATTACTTTGACTCAGTTCTGTGGTTTGGCTGGGAGGTGAGCTGAATCTTTATCTGAAATCTGTTGGTTTCTCTGATGTTCACCAAACACAAGATCAAAGGTAATTTTGTGGTTTAGATGAATGGGTGAAAAGATAATCTTCTGCTATTCACAAATATAAAGACTAATTCTACCAACCCTCCCTCCGCTGCTTTATAATTTATTATAATTCCCTGTAGATACAAAAGCTTTAAAGGCAGTTATATTGGAGTGCTTTATTTTCTTAAATAAGTTATTTTCAGATAAAAGACAAATTTATATTTTGTATATCAGAACCTCTAATTGCAATTCAGATGAGTATTTTAAGTACAGAGAATAAATTATTATTAATTTACAAAACAAATACCTTGAAGAAGTGTAACCAGAAATTTAGCTAAAACATTTTAATAATAAAGAGCTTTGATAACTGATTATGATAATGAATCAGTTTCAATTTTAATTGTCATGCTCCCAGAGGCAAGTATAATAATTTTTAGTTCATTCTTTTGCTTGTGAAATCAGCAACACCGCTATCTAACACAAATACACTCAAATGATCCAGATATCCAGGATTAAATATAACGGGTGGTAAAGAGAGTATCAGAAGAGGAACGGTGTGTTAAGGTGCAGGGGAAATGAAGATCGACTGGGAAATAATAGTATGGCACTTTCTAACCAAAAAATTAGCATGAGTAGAGTTGTATATCAATTTGTTTTGTTAAGTACAATAAGTGTGGTCAAAGATTAGTTTTTAAAATCAAAAGAGAGCAGATGATTTTCAAATACCAAATATTTGCAGTGGCCAAAACAATCAAGTGTAAAATTACACATATCTATTTCAAAAGCAGAATGTATGAAGACACATATGAAAATTAATATTAAATAATATTAAATAGGCTTATCATATCAAATCAACTCAAAACAATGAAACCATATTGATGGCTGTGACTGTCCCTCATAACTGTACTTCCCTTACTATTTTACCACTTTATTATTAATGCCCTCAAACTGATCATTTGTGACAAATTTTGAATGCAACATTTTTGTAAAATACTTGCAACTAACGACAGTAAAAGTTGCAGTTTTATATCTGTCATTTAAAAAAATTAACACTAAGCCATAAGTAATTCCAATCAGTATTTAATGGTTAAGTTAGAAAAGGATGTGATTGATTTAATTGCTAGTCTACACTTAAACTCATTCAAGTATTTACTGAATCTGTACGACCATCTCAGAGTCAGTCAGGTTTTGTATTCACTTTGTAGTGTAGCAACTACTCCAAGGAAGCTTTGGAATGTTTCAGATAGATCTTAACTCTTTATCAGATAGCTTTGGGAAAAGAAAATAACTATTTCTGACGTATGGCTTTTGTATATTACTATTGACTCACAACAGCATATTATGTTTAATAGCTAGAAGCATCATTTTGTGATGATAATAAGAATTATGTGCAAATTAATCAGAATATATCAACTTTTTATTTATCTAATAAAACAGCCATGACGGGTATATTTGTAAAATATGGCTGCCTGTAATTGTTATTAATTTATATGAAATAAAGGTTTCTGTTACAACATCCTGGTAATGTTTAACAATTGGCAATATTATTCATTCTTGGTGATTAACCTATACAGTACATTTTGCAAATAACTGCAGAAGTGAGCCAAATGAGCTAGAGGTGTTTAGGTCGTGCCTTACGTTAGGATGTTTGTTATTAACCAGTCCCCTTTCCTTATTATTTATTACTGGATTCTGCCGCGCTAGTGCACTCAAAATAGTCAAGTAACAACTTCTGAATGTAACAATTTATAAAATACTGCAAAACCTTCCAGTAACCAAAAGCACATTAAGGAACCTAGTCTGATATTTTTCCTTAAAGTAACTAAATATCCACAAATAATGCCCCATCGATATTTGATTATTTCGATCGAAAGCATGTTTTTGGTGTTTTATTTGTTTATGTGCGTGTGTGTCTGTGTGCGTAGACTTTTTATGTCTCAAAGACCTATAAAGTTGTTTATTGTTAGAACTATGGTGTATACAATGATGCTATTTCTTCTCAGTAATTCATGAGCAAAAACCTGTTACGTCAATGTATTCAACTCAATCTCGCAAATCACCACCAATGTTCAGTATGCTGCAGATCTCTGGGCAGCAAAAGGCTTTTAAATTTCTTGATGGGAAAATTATCTCAGTACCAATGGGATTATTGACCATTTGTTGACAGCAGCACTATTTCACTTGAGCGTTATCTGGACAACGCCTGGGTTTTATTTTGTGCTCCCACTACTAAACGCGCTCGATCTGAACACTGGAAATCTTCGGAGCGCGAATCAAGAAGCGGTTTTCGCCGAACAAAATATTCGGTTTATCTGTCTACAAAAAAAAACACGCAGACAGGATCACCTGCTCCCGAAGTTCAGCAGCTGCTTCGAGTCAGCGGTTGCTTTTCCCGTGTAGTCACAATTGCAGCGAGAGTGAGACTGCTACATTTGAAAATGTAGAAAATAAGGCGCTCAACCAATGAGATTATACAACTCATAATATTAAAGATGGCAATGTGGTGCAGGATAGAATGACCACTTCCCTGTCCGTTTGTGAAAAAAAATAGAATAGACAACTGGGGTACTCACTCCTAGGTTCCCTAGGTCCGTCCACTGTGATCTTGATGGCTCTGTGGTAAGTGGCTACCTGAGGCGGGTTTGTAAACACTGTGATGGTCAACGTAAAGCTTTTCCCTGCAACGGGGAACACAACAATAAATGAGCCAGCTCTGGAGACAACTGGGTGATCAGAAAGCATGGAAACAGATTGTGTTGCAATGTTAACAGCTCATTCAAAAATGTGATAGCTGGAAAGGAAACAACGTTTTCCACGCGGTCACTGTTTAATATCAAACAATCCCATCTCATATCTGAATCATTTCGGAGTTTAGACTGATTGTTGCATTTTCTGCTCTTCCTTTCCAGACCAGGCAGAACCCAAATTCGAGTACATTTCCGGCGATATTAGATAAATGGAATTCTAATTCACAGTCCAAGGGCGTTACAGGCTGCCTAGAATTGAGAGAGCCTCTCCACACGGGATGCTAATGTGTTTAAGGTAACTTGAATCTTATGGAAAACTGTACTTTAACTAAAGCTATAAGGCGGTAAAAGCAAAATCCTGCGGATGTGGGAAATATGAAATAAAAACAGAAAATGTTGGAAAAGCTCAGCAGTTCTGGCAGCATCTGTGGAGAGAGAAACAGTTAACGTTTCAAGTCCGTGTAACTCAACATTCTCTCCGCAGATGCTCAGACCTGCTGAGTTTTTCCAGCATTTTCTGATTTTGTTGTATGGTGTATTAAAAAAAAAGTTTTGATGTCATTAAAAAAAAACTGTAGCAAAAATGCAGTGCTGAATATCTGGGCTATTTCAGTGTTTCAAACTCATGTGCAGGGAGTTAAAGCTCAGTGGTTAACGCCGTGGCTTGATCTTGCAAGAATAGTGTGATCTATAACGATGCCACAGGTACTTGGGAGGAGCCGCGTTGAGTTTGTACGTTGTGCCCAGGGCAAGTCCGGGACTGAGTGAGTGAGTGAGTGAGTCGTCCTCACGCGGGCAAGGGAGAGGAGAGAGAGGCGGAGCCAAAAAGGCAAGAGGCTCTGCTGAAACCACCTGGCAGACAATGTTTTCCTAGACATCGCTGTGTTGTTCTGAGCGCCCCCTCTTCACCCAAACAAATAAAAGTACAACATCAATCACCAGGATCCTCAGCAGAGAGTTAACACCCCCAGATATTATACAGCGAATCAACGAGATCTGATGTAATCTAAACTTGGGAGAATATTTTTGAATGCACTTATCAGCCGGGATCGCTTTGCCACTTGGAAACTCGATACTTGCGATGTGGACAATTAATGTGAAGGGGTGGGGGTGGGTGTGAGGGGGGGGGGGGGTGGGGTGGGGGGCGTGGGGTTAAATAGAGAAGGATCAAGGAGCGGAGGGTGAACTGTAACGGCAGAGGGCAGGGGACGCTCAGCCCAGGGCGAGTTGCTGTAGCTTGCCAGTACCTCGGCCACTCCGTCCGACGAATCGCAGGTCGTTGAAGCGGGCCACCTGGTTTTTCATGACCGCCGTGGCGTTGCGCAGCTCGGCCGAGTAGTTCTCGTCGTTCCCGGCCAGGACCGTGACCAGGGTCCCGTCAGGGACATCCCCCAGGGCGACCACCTGTACCCGGGAGAGGAAGACAACTGAGACCAGGCAGGAATATGGAGCAGCACCCAGCACGAAACCTCAACTTCCCAGTCAAAAGATCCCTTTATGTTCTGTCCAATATATCCCCCATTCCCGACTTTTATACAGAAATCGATATCCCCCGCCCACTGCATTAACTTTCACACAACACCATTGTTTGTAACACTATTTAAACCATTGACTTATACGATGATAGCCTCTGCTGTATATCGCTTCCCGAGAAAACTACTGGTTCTCGTGGGAGAGAGCTTGGAGAATTCACTCTGCGAGAACTCTTGAGGCACCGAAGTCAAATATAAAATTCTAGTCTGAATGTATATGACTCAACGACAACTTATCCTTAAAATCAGCCAGGGCAGCAGTGACTGGAATACAGTTTAAATATTTGACTTATTTCTCCCCAATAATCTGCACCAAATATAATATAAAAATATATACTTGAAATGATAAATACAAATAAATATAAAATATGTACATTTAATTATAAAACATATAGCAGCTATGAAAAATAGGCGCACTTCAACTTGGGCTGTAGGGCCTATTGAAGATTCAGATGCAACAGTTAAAGGCACACTTCATCACCGCAGACATTAAAGGACACAGACTGGAGAAGCTGCCGAGGCATCACGGGCACATTTACCTTAAATGCGATGGGGAGGGTTTTGTTGCACCTCCAGTGAGTAGGGAGGACGGAGCAGAGGAAGTTTGGACTGTCCGTCCGGACCAGCTCTCCGGGATGATCGGCTAAAACGTCGACCATGCTGCGATCGGCGGCTCGGAGTTTGCTCAGGGCGCTCTCCTGCGGTGCCAGCGGGAGAGAGTCGCTCATCTTCCCCGTGCTCAGCGTGGTGGAAGGCGGCGTGAACCGGCGGCTGGTGTTGGTATCTACAGGGATACGCATCACAACAAAACTTAACAATCTCAAAAAAAATAATAATGAGAGAGAGAGAAAAAAGAACAGCGGGCGGCAACACAAACTTAGTCTTGGATCTTTTTTTTTCTGCCTGCCTTAATCCACCTGCAAGCCGATGGTGCAGGTCACCACGTATCAAGTACCAAGTCTCTGGGTAGATTCACTTCTGACCAGGTTCAGTAATAAAACAGCCCCGCACAAGTGCCAGGCGCTGGGGCTTTTGATCAGTCACTGGTTACAATAATCAACTGTCCACCTGTAGGCTCTCTGCTGCTGGCCCCCTTTCACTTTTCAGTTTCATAGCACATTTCTGACAGCCTCCTGCTTTGCATGATCCTACAGTTTGGACATTAGATGTTATCTGAAACCGGCCCCGGCCGAAGACCGAATAAGACGGTTCTTGAGTTCTTTTCCTTAAAAAAATATAGAAACAAGCTGCACGGTAGTTTTATCCAGCGATCGGTTTTTTTAAAAAAAAATACACCAGGCAGTTCGGTCCGTTCAGACAGAATTTAAAAATCCACGAGAATGTTCTGCTCTTCTACGGGTTTCAGGCACGGTTTTGCTTATCGGAGCTTTCGCTTTCGAGATCTTTATTTTGGGTGCAGCGTGGTTTTGCAGCTCGGTTAAGGCTTGCGGCTCTTCTGTGGTTTGAGACACACAAACACCACATATATAATCTCCTGACCGAAATTCAGAGCGCACTCTCACACACACACACACAGACAGACTTTAGTTCAACATGAACTTCACACAAGAGACACCCGCCCTGAAGATGACTCTGTGCCAAATAACTAACAAGAAAAATCTTGAAAGTTTTGTTTTCAAAAGCTGGAGAAACTTCTTTTTTGACAAGACCTCTCAGGCTGCAGAAGAAATTAAGTTTTTTTTTCCACTTCATATATAACTTCCCTCCTCTGCATCGGCATTCCACCTCTTTGAACGTCTCTTTTTTTTTGGTTAAAAATAAAAGTATTTATATGGTGTACACACTAGAACACTCCCAGGCACAAGCAGGAGCACACCAGCGCTTTATGAATGAGCCTCCCACACTCATTCTCCTTCTGATTTAAGGTGAATGTCTCGGAATTTCTCCACACCAAAGCCCCGGCCAGTCTCTCTGGCCGCAACAACCCACTCATTTGCATCTCGCCCGCTCCAAACCAATCAGCTCCGCGTTCTAGAATCCGGGCCCGGGCAGGAAGAAGGGAGGGGGGTGCGGGCCAATCAGAGGCGGCCGGAAAGTGAACGCGCCTCTGGCCTTCTGAGTGGCGAATTGAGGGGAGGGAGTGGGAGTGGGGGCGGGGGTAGGGCGCGCGCGCGCGCCGGGGGGGGTGGGGGGGAAGTGGTGGTGGGGTTACGCGCGCGAGCCCCGAACCAAAGCTCGCTCGAGAGAGCGCACGGGGGCGAGCGCCATCTCCGTCAATGGGATTCCTCCGCACTCCCCACCCACCCCCTCCCCCTCCCCACTCCACCAGCAGCACTTAACCTCCCGGTCCCTCTCTTCAATTTGTCGTTTCAAATGCCTTTAACTTCTCACACAACCTGACTTTTTAAACAAAAATACATTACTTTCAACCAGCAAATATATTTAATATAATTTCCATTAATCCAATTTCCAATAATCCATTATTGACTGACCAAAAATAAAAAGAAGAATCCTACAGTGAGAAATCCTTAATTCCTTTCATTTATTTTTTGCAAAATATGTTTTAATTATCCTTGGTCCATCCGCAAAAACAAAAGCAGGAAAATGTTTAGTTTATTCAGTCCCAATTGGCGACCTCCTATTCCCTGACTGCTGTTTATACACTGACAGCTAAATATTTACACATTAATTCGATTAGGAGTTTATATCAGTTATTTTAGCTCTTTTTGTTCCTAAACATTATGCTTTTTGGGATTTCTGGTTTTTAACTTTAACTCTTCAATATTGACTGTCAAACACAGGATATGCAAATTTAGAGTTGACAAGAAGGCGGACTTGTGGGCTAGTCTCTTGTCTCCAGACATTCGTTTGCATAAATTTATATCTAGGATAATCATCATCTTACTTTTTAAAAGCTGTAAAAAATTTTATAAAACAAATCTACGCCGAATGAATGCAACTTTACCATGCCCTGCATATATAGAAATACATTTCGCCAGCCGTGCATGGCTTCAATACACACGCCCTAAATTAGATCAGATATGATTTAAAGATCAAAAAGAATCGATTCTCGCACGTTGTTCTTTTAAAAAATATAAAGTTTCCAATATTTGAGGGATGTCACTCTCCAAAGCACAGAGCTCTGTATTTTCTCCCAGCGATTTCCTATTAAGGTTGCAGCCACTTCCTGGCCGCTGTTTATTCCTGATTGTGATATGAATGGTCTGGGCGCTGATTGACAATCAAACAGGTATGATTTCAATCCCACATAGTCAGTGCTTTGTGACCCTTTGGAAACCGCAGGAATCCAGCTACTGTCTGCACCACGAACAGCGACAAATGTAGCAAGCGTGGAAGGTTAAGGCAGCGTGAGACTCTCATGACAACCGATTCATGGGGGGGGGGGGGGGGGGGCGGCAATGGGCTGCAATTTCACTCGTTTCCTGACGTGGAGGAGGATTTAAAAAATGAACCCGATTGAAAAAAAAAGAACTACGCAATATCCAGTTTTCCTCAGTCAGGCGCACTGTCATAGAAAAGCTTCTGTGCAGGAGCAGCAGAACCGACTGATGAGCTCCAGGGGGCAGCAATGGACCTTGAAGCGGAGCTCTTTGAGCTGCACTGGGGCCTGACAATTCTCTCCGAGCTGGAGTTCTGGTTTTGGCTGCTGAACTATTTTTTTTGCAGGGCAAGCAATACCTTCTTGAAAAGAAAAACAAAATGTGCATTAACCCCATCCACATCGTGGGCGACTTTATCTCCTGACAGATTGTACACTGTATTTTTTATTCCATGTGTCATACATATCATGTGAGTGAGCCACCCCCTGCGCGATGTCTGCGTGTCTTGGCAGTACATTTTAGTTTCTGCAACTAAACAGGAAGAGTCTCAATAAAGATATGATTATTAAGAAAAATGCAGCGACAGCCTTTTTTAAGAAAAGATTTTCCAGTCGATTTCACAGAATATAACTCTTTGAGGACTACATTGCTGAACGTCCAAAAATAACAAGACAATTAGAATTATTGATTTTATTTAACTTTGGAGATTCGCATGAATTAAATTATGTTCATAAGATTGAATTATTATTTGGCGAAATGCACAGGGCGGCAGGATAAATGTCTACTGACAAAATTGTAATAGATTTTTTTGAAATACCATAGCCAGCCTTTATTCAATTGAATGATTTTAAATTGTGACTGTCCATATCCTCCTGTACTCCTTTGCTTCATTCTTTCACATAATCTAAAACTGTTCTATGTAAGGATTCAAATGCCATTTTCATTTTAAAGTTTCGGCAGTGAGTGACATTTACAGTTTAATTGGAAAGCGCGTCCTCTTTTAACAATATCTTCAATGTTTTTTTAATTAAAATGCGATATTTTGGCGAATAGTAATGCTCTAAGAATGTTGTATTACCTCTATTGTGAATTTGATTCAATCTTTCGTCGAGGCAAACTTGAACAATAACTTCTCATACACCTGATGCTAACCTCAGGTTCTTAATCATACTTTATTCATAATTGAAAATGGACTTCCAAATTAAATGACTGGTTTGAAAACCCAGGATCAGGCGGATTAAAGACACCCAGTTATGCAAAGTATCAATACTGAACTGCCAAGTATAGGATTACATGCTCTCAGATACATACCCTTTCAGCCCAGTGTTAAAACGAAGTGGGTATTGGGCACAGCTGCAGTTTAAATAGCGGTTTTACCTTTCAGGTAAGAAATAACAAAACAGAACAGTTTCGGATAGGTTTAGAATGAGTGGAAACAGCACGGGCTTACTGCAAATTCAGTCTGAGACACAACAGGTCTGTCAGAACAGCAAGCTCGGTTAGGGTTAGTGTCGGTGTTAACACATAACAGCAACCTTGTGCGAAGCTAGGGATTGGATTAACCGAAGCAGTAGCAGTCTAGAGATAGGATTAGCAAAGGACGGAAGCCTAAATGGTGTAATGAGAAACAGCGAGGGTCACATTTAGCAGAAAGGACGATTTTTCAGCTAAGAGTCTTACAGATTCACCTATTACACTCCCGAAAGCGAGAGGCTGTCAACATCCCACATCACAGATGGTTGTCTAAACTCACATCCCCTCTCGCCTGAAGTATTCCTGAAGGTTTAACCATTTATTGACAACATCCAAGTGACTTACGCGGCTTTGGTGATTATACCTGAATCAAAAACCCAGGGTTATGTCCCGTCACAAAGCTTTTCACACGAATTAGTGTTACCTTTTATCACCGGGATGTCTGGGTTTAATAATATCCACAGGGTGGAAAAGGATCAGTAAAGCACACAATAAAAGATTTGATATTTTCGTATTTGGACCGGCGTTTTTATGAAAGGAATTGCGAATCGAGGTAGAATTGGTTAGATAACCTAGGATATCATGTTACCTTGTTAATATTATGATTGAATTGACATCACTGAGTTGATGAAGGATTGAAAGATGCTAGTCCGCAGTAACTTCGCACTCATTCAGATTAATACTGTTTGTAGATAAAATATTAAAGCATACCTAGAACGTTACTAGAAATTATTTCAGTTAGTTACCATTATGTTGACTGAAAAGAATGGGAAATAGCACAAAATAGAGATTAAGAATTGTTTATTTGACCTGATTTGAACGTATCACACGTCTTTAAGCATCCGATATGTAAATATGGTCACCAAGCCTTATTGTTTTTAATGAGGGGGGCCGTTTCGTCTGGGGAATCATTAAATATTTCACCATGAAGCACACGGCATCTATACATATCTGATTATTTTGTCCCTTCGTGTGTAGGGAGTGTGGCAAAACTGCTCGACTAGCCAACCTCGCTTAATAGATGTTGAGCATCCTTCAATGATCCCATTGCCTGCAATAGTTTAACCTTTTACAGAGGAACTAACCATGTAGGTTACCCAACATGATTGAAAAGCTCAAACAAACAAAGAAAAAAATCCAGTAATTCTGAAAATGCAGTTGTGGATTCTCTCATTTGCAAGTTGTCCCAGCTGCATTTTTCTAAGCAGATCGGCGGGTCTGATCATTTTAAATGCAACTTTATTTTAAATGCTGACTACTCCAAATCAGAGATCGGTGGAAGGTACATAACGTGTAATTTTCCTCTCGCTGAACGTATGGGCACAGCACACCAAGTGGGGGAGCTTTAGATATATTTATTTACGCTCTGTTAAATGTAGAAGGATCGCCCATGGTTTTTCAATAAAAAGCGATTGAATACAATTCCTTTGCAAACTAAAAATTCGTAATACTTGTTTAGTAATACTCGCACGGCGATCTTCTGAGCATGTATATTGTATGATGCGCAACAGGAGAGGATTCGTTTTGTTAGAAGCGTTTAAAATGATTTGCCAGATACATTGCAAATAACCTCATTGGTAACAACTACAGCTACCCAACCTATTGATTATTACTGATTCCAACAGTTTTGTCACTCTGCGCTCAAGTAGCCATTCAATCTGGAACCCTATTTCACCTACAAAGTTATCATCTGCTTTTCCAACATGACAAATTTGGTATTTTACAATAGAGAAACAGTAAATAGATGGGTCTATTTCTTAACATAACCGTCCACCTCTCTTCCAGGTCGGTTTAATTTGCAACTCACTTGCTTTGATAGGTCACCCATTGTTTCCCACATACCCTTTACAATGACCATCTCATCTTTAAGCACCAGGGTTATACAATTATGAGTTATGTCTAACTTTTTGATATCTATATATCAGTGTCCTCATAATCCTGTTTGTTATAATTCTGCTAAACCTTAGCAATACGCTACCATTCTGCACTCTAATTCTAATGTCATTCTCAGCACCCTTCTCTGGGGCTCGCTAACCAAGATGCAAAGTATATAACCGGCTCATCATTCACCCACTGGCAGATAACTCCATTTTTAATTGTTTTTTTAAAAAGTGACATCCCTGAGTTTACATATCCATTTTGAATCATCAGGACGGCAGGTGACATGGTTCAAATGTTTACATTATGAGATCCGTTGAGTAAACTCGATAGTGCAGCTCCTCCAGCCGTTGACTGATATTCACGTCACCCGATCTAAATGGAGGATTCAGTATATACCCGCGTGCAGGACGCCACTTCCAATACAACACTGAACGCGGTTCCTTTCTCTCCTCCCACATCAGCAGGCAATGGTTGGGAAAAATCTCAGTATTCGTCATTAGTTAACAAAAAAAGCGACTCTTGAGAATTATATTGGCAGAGGAGAACAGTCATGAAAAAAAGTTTTGAAGATGGCTCATATAACACAACGATTATTAGAATGTGTTAGTTTATAATGGTAATCGATTCTTTGCATCCCGTTATTCTCTCGCACACACCCTTTCGCTGACCATGGTACTTGGTTTTTCTTGCCGCACTGATGTAACCGAAATCATTAAATATATTAAACTGTTTCGGTTAAAAAAAAAGAATGACGGCACAGGTAACAGCTACAGCTTGTCCGGGAAGATATTAAGAAAGGTAATTTGTCTCCTGGTGGAATGATTTGATTGCAGTCATTTAGGGTCCAGAGGTGGGAGTCCATCCACAGGGGATGCGGCTGATTCCTGGTCAATTATGCTGCTTCCCAGGTGACGTCTCAGTGGTGAACAATCTTAAAATTCAAGACACAGCTTTATTGTTTATGCTGAGAAACTATCTTACTCGATTATTGAGGGATTGGCAAAGTGAGGATGGTTCAACTGGAGCTAATCCATTCCATTAAAAACATCAGTTGGCCGTTTCTCAACTCAAAGAGCTGCAATTTGATTCCTGGCGGTATTAATGCGTTTTCTAGAGTCATAACCCGAAAATAGTGGAAAATTTGTTTTCAAACCATGACAAACACGTCCTTTCTTCGGAGACACTCCTCGTCTCAGGTTCTTGAAACAGGCTTCGTGCTAAAAGACTATGCAGTGTTATTCTGCGGTTACTAACTATAGTTAGGACCCACGGTTTCCGTGTTTGGACTTCCTAGGCTATTTAATATTGTACCAATTTCTGGTTACATACCTGAATTCTTTCCACTTGTTACCACCCACTCTGAACCGTGTGTGTGTGCGTGTGCGTGTGGGACTGCTTAAAACAGTACCTCTTTTGTAGCTGCCTTTACAATGAATGCATTTGCATTTTAGTTGTGTTTTTTTTCGTAACCGTACAGCCACCCTATGTAATCTGAATTCACTTCCACATACTGACTTAGTGACGATTAACAGAAAGGACACGACACGTCGATTTACAGAAGCAAATTCAGAAGCTGGTAGCAGCTTCAAATAGCGCCGTTTAAATTCTTTCATCCGTGCGGGTTTCCCTTTAATGCACTTTGTCAACCACTGAGAGAGTTTCTGTGTAGCACCATTGAGAGCTCGACTGTTCAAATAGTTCCTTAACCTCACAGAAATAAATAATCAGTGGTCTTGCCAAAGCTGGGGCTTGTGGCCGCGATTGCACACTCTGGGTTACTCCTGCAACCCAAAAAACAAATATTTAATACTATTGCGAGGAAGTTGCTTCCACAGTTTCTTCCGGCGTGAACTTGAGTTACAAATCTTATCTTGCACATGAATAGGGCATGCTCCACTCTTCGCTGTATTTTATTACACAGCATTTTTCCTCGTTGCATTGCCCATTCGTACAAAAAGTGCGAGTGAATTAGCAAGCGGTACCAATGACTATTCCTATATTATATTCGGGTCTGCTGCAATATATCATGGTAAGCAGAACACCTTGCCATTATTATGCCTTATATTAAAGCACCTCGACATCTGTACTGAGCTCCTCAGCTGTTGAAGAACTGCATTTGTGTTACACCACAGTCACATCTGATTGAACTAAAGATGTTGGGAGGTGAACTGAGGCGGAGGGGCCTATTAACCACGATAGGCACCGCGAATGTACCATCACAGCCACAGTTAAAACCACAGGTTAATCTCATAAACCGTCCTTCCCACTTAGGCCGATTACAATGCATTTCAAGAAACTCGTCTCTGACTGCGATTTAGCCAACGGGAGAATATAGATAGTTTTAGGTTTTAGTTTTAAACCATAACACTTAATCGATGCACTCGAGTGTCCGGAATATGCTTTAGAAAAAAAAAACCCTGAAGTAGTGCGAGAGGTACAATAAAGATAGCAGAGCGCAGCGTGCCATCCCGTGACAATGCTGCACACTTATTTACTCAGTACAAGTACAGCAATGTTGCAAAACAACCTAAATTGCAATGAAAATGCTGTCTTCTTTTTAAGCAGAGCTGTCCTGAAACGCTTGCTGCCCCCAATAAAATCACATGCTAATTATGTAAACTTAGAAATTCGTTCAGTCAGAAGAATAAGTATAAATTATTAAACCGCTAGTCCACACATTGTCATTTTTTTCAACAGATCTGTTGTTTATACTAGACAAAGTCAATGTGCATAGTTAGAAATTTAACAACCGCTCTGATGAGAGAAAAATAAATGAATTTTCGCTCTACCGAAGATGTTGGTTGGAGCTCTGCCTTCTCGCATCAAGTACATAGCCCAGGACAGGTGAGAGGGCAAACCAAACTGCCCGCTGTTCATTGTGAGAAACACCGAGAGCAGAGGTATCAATGACCTTGAGGCAACAGCTTCGAATGCCCAATGCTGGAGTAAGGTGCTTGCTTTTACAAAGAGTTTTAACTACCCCAGGGATTATTAAATACTGGCAAATTGGGAAATGACATGCACTCATGCTTAATAAGTTTTTCACTTACCAAATTCACCAGAGAGTTTGATTCATTTTTGCCTGAGGCATCTAAAACCTAGTAATTTCATTTAGGCATTAAAATGATGTTCACTTTTCCCATCATGTTAGTTAAAGTTGAGCTGCAAGTAGAACATCAAATTTTGTTCTTACTTAAAAAATATCTTTCAAAAATAATTCTGACTGTGTTGTGTTGAAACAGGTAAAACAGGGAAAACACTTTCCTGTAAGTGCAGCGAAATGTTTATCCCTATTCATTTTAAAGCCTGCTTTAGCAATATTAGAAACTACTGTTAGTGGAATGAGATGCAATGGGTAGTGTTCCTATCTCTGAGTCAGAAGCTCCAGGTTTCAGTCCCACTCCAGGACTTGATGGCCATGGAAGGTGCATTCATAACATGGCCAAACAGGATGATTATCAACCTGTAAATCCTTCCAATATGGCTATGGCCAATGGCAGGCGGTAACAGTGGGAGTGTTTCCTCATCAGCCATGCTTGATGTGGAGTGAAGCCCCTCAAGCTACAGCTTCTGGTTAGAGGCTGGTGGCCTGTTCTAAGCAAGAAAAAAAAAAACACTAGCCATGGGAACAGATGTAAGCATATGCTTTGTCCGTCTCATGGACCACTAGGCCTGAGAAAGATCTAAATTAGTGGAATTAGAGGAGTTCTGGTATTTCCCTATCCACTGCTTCAACAGGGGTGTTAGCCTATTTAAAATAAATGGGTTAATGCCTCTGTCAAAACAGCAAACAGAGGAATGTCCTACAAACGCTAAGCATTCAACCATTTTATAGTTGCCAGCAGGGTATAGATTAATAAAATGGAGTCAGTGATATTAGGAATCGGCAGTTGAAATAATTAATTATTGCCAATTTTGAAGGGCCAAAGTCTTTACCAATGACACTTTTGAAGGAACGAACAGTGCGATGAGTCTTGAAATGAAGAAGAACTTGCATTTAGCTAGTATCTTTCACAACAGCAGGGCTTCCCAAAGCAGCTTACAGCCAATGAAGTACTTTTGAAAAGGAGCCTCTCTTGTAATGCAGGGAAACAATTCAATTTCAACAAAGTCAGGAAGAAGGAAGCACATCAAGGACAGCACATTTGTAATTTAGGAAGAACAAGAGGAAAAAGCTCAGAGAACAAGTAGAGTGAAGCAGGAAAAGTTGGGATGAAGGAAGAACAATCGTTGATTCATGACAGGCTTGTTCTGCTTCCCCCCAAAAATAAAATCTGGAAGAGAGTTTCATGAAATAATTGCACTATCAGTACATGGCTTTCATAGTTTAGACATCCAAAAATAACCAGTGAAATCATTAAGGTTATTTTATGACTGTTGCAACTATTGTGAGACTCTGTGAGCTGATAATAGGAATATATGATCCATTTGTAGAATAATATGTGCTCATTCGTAATGACATCAGCCACTGGTCTGTTCTGAGTTAATTCATTTCCACTGGCGTAACAGGTGGAATTCCACATTTGATTATTGCAAAAAAGGCAAGAAAGAGAAATAGAGAAAGAAAATGACGACAAGCAAAAAAAAAGATTAACCCCCTTCCTAATGCCTTCTCCTGTTCTTGGGGGCATCTGAGCTTGGCTTGTCCAGTGATTCGAAGATCTGGATAACTCATTTGATTTCCCTTGGAGTTGCAGGGGTGCAAATTGGATTAGGACTGTTTTCGGACACAGAATAAGCAGATGGTTGGAGTGGATGTCCATTCACACTGGTTGCAACTAATTCCATGGTGATGGGGGCAGGGGAAGGGCGAGCATCAACATTGTGGATTGCTGGCACCATTTAAAAGCAACCTACAGGCAACTGGCTGAAGATTGGTGATCATGGCTGGCATTTGGTCCCCCATTTGTCTGCTGCTGCATTAGAGTTATTGGTAGAGGGGGTTGGCAAGTGGAAGGAGATCTTCTTTCTATCAGGTGGCAGGAAGTTATCAAAGCAAGCTTCCAACATGACTGTGCAGATGTCACAGATTGGGTGAGTGGTCAGAAGCTTGGACACAGGACATGCCAAAAAAAAAGCTCAATAACCTCACAAGGCTATCTAAGCTAAGTCTCCAAACTCTCCAATTTCTAATACCTCTATGTTTATGCTTGCACTCCCTGTCGCCTCAACATTCACAATGCTTCCCTTCCCCAATTATCTGTCATTTGCTTCAATCACTGCAGCACACTTCACTCTACCTTATTCTGTTCCTATTGCAGAACCTGGCTTCTGCTATTCTCCTCGCTGTAATATCATTCCCTACTTCATACCTCTATCTTCTTTCCCACACCAATAGCACCATTCTACCCTGATAGGCACAGTGTCAAAACTCCTCACTGGTCTAACAGTGGCACAATCCCTCCTTTAACAGAGGGCAAGCTTGCACGCAAGTCAGGGTGGAGCCCACCCTCAGGGGAGATGGGGGGGTGGGGGGGTGGGTGCGTAGTGATGGTGGAACATCGCTCATCCATGTGCTGTCCTCACTTAAACAAGTGATTAACTTCATGGGCAGGGAACGTATCAGGACTGTGACATCTGATGAAAGTGAAGGATAAGTTTTTCATCCATGTTTCCCCGATTTCTTTCTCACTTAATCTCTCCATCACACACTAGCAATGACAAATACTCCTTCTTATCAGAAGCCACTCATCTGCCTCTGCTTATCCCATGCTATTCAATGCCAACCCTGTTCCATTTCATGTGCAGGAGCAGCACACAGCCCCAAGGGGGCAGAAGAAGAGGAGGGTATTATAGAAAAGGAAGTGTCACTCAACCTTATACCTACATACACTAGTTCAGATACTGGCCTGGTTTAGATAGCAGGTGAGAGAGCTCCAGGGGCAGGAACTAGGGAAGGAGGGAAGAGGACAGCCTGGGAACCAGCCCATGATTCTTTGCAGCTGCATTAGTCCAACAATGTGGGAAAATACCAGTGCTTTTATTTCCTGCTTGTCAGCCTCTGTGAGGAAGTTAATGAACTGTTGTCACTTTGTAAACATTTTCTCAGTGACCTTGCAGACTGCAGAGAAAACCGACTGATGTTTTGATGACACCAGAAGAAGCCACAGGGATAAAGGTTTAGGGCCATGACGGCTTTCACTGTCAAGGACAGTGGGGTGTGTATCCTGAGGCTGTGTTTTTTTTTGGGGGGGGGGTGGACTGCTCATGCACCCCCCCTCCCCTCCCTGAATGGAAAGTTGGCTGGTAGCCGATCTACCAGAAAGAAGCCCACCCCCACAGCCAAAACATTCTGGGGAAGGCTAAACAAACTGAGTGGCTCCTTCTACTCCTCAGTGGGAGGAAGTCCCACCCTCAGGAGTGACCAGCCAACCTGATTGGTCAGCAGCTCCAGCAGTCTTGGCAGAGCCAGAGCTCAGTGGTGGGCACTGCCAGGGTTGCAAGAAGTTGCGCGAAGGAGAGTGATGGCTGCTGCAGAAAGGAATAGCCCTGGGATTTTAGAGCGGGGAAGGATTTGAGAACCCGGGGGGGAGCAGGGTTAGGGGGCTGGGTTTTGGAGGACAGGCGGCGTGGATGGAAGGGGGTTGACATCTGGGGCACCCCCAAATGAGGTGAACCCCCCACCTTCCTTCCCATTTTTTTTTCACCTAGACCACAAAAAAAACAGCCTGCCCATTCCTGCCCACCTTCCCTCTCTAACCATATTATGGCATGGGCAGCATACTATCCTGGTCAATATGCTTGCTAACAGGCCTAATTGACTTTTAATAATTTACTTAAATATGGGGGACAGGCTGCCGATTTCAGCACCCACACACCCAGCATATTAAATGTGTCAGCTTGGGGTTGGGCAGGATGATGGAGGGCCTGCCGTCCAACATATTTAATGTGCCCCCTGCTGAGAACACGCTCAGCAGGGGCTGTAGAATCAAGCACTTAGTGTTAGGTTCTAATTCTCACCCTAATAGGTGGCATAGAAAAGTAAATATCTGTTCCTCTGTTGAAACATAGCCAATGTTGCTGTGTGACACTCTGGTATGATGTCCCATTTCAGGCCTCCTGTGTCCTTGCCTCTTCAGGTCTCTGCTGGTTTCCTTGCTGCCACTCTTGTTTTACTGATTTGGCAGCCTCAAGAGTAGGCAGCCCATGTTCACCAATTCTGAAGAAGCAATTTCTGGAAAAATGTTCAGTGAAGACGATACAGCATGAAGATTTTTTATTCTTTCATGGGGTGTGGGTGTCATTGGCTATAGGCCAGCATTTATTGCCCAACCCTAATTGCCCTTCAGAAGGTCGTGGTGGGCAGCCTTCTTGCCCTGTTGCAGTCCACGGGGTGTAGGTACACCCTTAGTGCTGTTAGGGAGGGAATGAGGTTGAGGGGTATAAACTGCAATGCTATTTCAGCAAGGCTTTCCTTTGTTGATGGGCTTCTCTTTTCCGCTGGTTTGCTTCACATTGCTGAATGTGCTATTTATTTAAGTCTGCTATTCAGTTAGCAATTTATTCATAAGTAAGAATAGAAAATTAGAAGCGGGAATGAGAAAAGGCCACTCAGCCCATCCAGCTCACCCACTCATTTTAGGTAACTGTATGCATATGAACAAAAATCTTTGTTTTTTTGCTGGCAAAATCTTTTTTCCTATTTTCTGTTGAATTAGGAATTTGTCCAATTCTTGTGTCAATATTTCATTTAGTTAAATATTAATCAATATAAGTAGTTGTTTGCCAGTTTCATGTGGCCTGGATACAGAAGTTAGAACATCATTCATACAAGATACAGAATGTTTTAAGCTATAGTGCATGGTTATTACAGCAAGAGCAAAGTTACTTTGCAGCAAGGCATTATAAGGGAAAGCAATTTAGAATGGATGAACACTTCATCAATCAGCTTTTTAATTGTAGTTGTATACGGTGTTCAGGGTACTGTGTATAGCATAGGTGTACAGTGAAAATTGTATAGTATGATAAAGAGTGGCATTTACAGAGTGGTATAGATCACAGAGCGTGGCAATAATATTAGAGGGCATACCATGGCACTGGTCGGTTGAGTTGGTCTCTATTGGGTTTTGGCTGTGCTTTGTGAATTATCATAATCGTTCTCGAGTCTCTGAAGTATATATTGTTTTAGCTCTTCACTAATCTTTGGTTGTTATGGTGGCTGGCATAAGTCAGGCCTATTGAACAATGGCAGGAGAGGTCCACTTGCCTGTAGTAGTTGCACCCTAGTTTTTTTGAACCTCAGAGTTCCACTGTGGTCCAACAGGTATGTACATGAGACAGGGTATCACATGTAGGTGTCTGTGCGTTGGCATTCAGTGATTTGGAGAAAACTGGTGTGCCTAGTTCATTTGATTATTGTCACCTGGCCACATACTTTAATGGAGGAGCTAGGAGGAACAAAGTTCATCAGGCTTTCCACTCATGCTTGATATCTAGTGCCTACTGTTGGAATAAGCACATGAGCACACAATTCAACATGGTTCAATACTGTGGAAAGCTTACTTGAAATTTACTGTGTGGGCTTCCAAATGAGAACTGGCCACTCTGGTGAGTTACTAGAGGCTGTTAGAACCTGTGGGACTCCATAAAAATCCTGCCAGTTCAGGAAAAAAGCGGAAAACATTGTGGGAAGAGAGGAAAATAAAAACAAGAGGTAACTTAAAAAAAATAACCACAAGAGCTAAAATATGCTCTTCATGTGGGTGATAAATCCCTTCATAAACACATAACATCACGTTCATTAATTCATGTACCAGCTTTTTACCCAATGTTAATGGGCAAGTTAATGGTACGTCAAAAGTTAATTTATAAAGAAACCAGTCACATATAAATAGGGTTATTAGACATGCATCAAGGGAATACTAGTGGACTAGTTGGCTACGCGGACCAAGGTCTTGGCCAGCCTGAAGCTCTTACTGTTACAATACAATAAATGACAGCAGTTTGCACTCTTTAACGCCCTGTTTTGCAAACCTTTCCTTTTAATCTGGTGGTTGAGGCAATATTATTTGGTAATGTGCGTTATTGTGAAAGTTCTGCCTCTGAATGTCGGTGCAATGTTTCAGCAACTTATAAACAAGGTGTTTCCTGATGGCTAGAGAAGCAGAGTGGTCAGCTTGAGCTGTCTTTGGTTGTGTTGAAATGAGATAAAAGGCTTCTGCCAGACATGATCTCTACACATAGTCAGCACTGAAAAGTAGGATAAGGTTATCATTGTAGTAGTTTGACACCCACTAACAACAGCCACCCTGCCCCCACCCCCACCCCCATCACCCTCACTCCTCAGCATACACACTGTTCCTGCCAGTATTTCAGCCTGTCCAATAATTCCGATGAGGCTGGAGGGCACATGGATCTTTCTGCACTTTATTTTGAGGCAGAATTTCACATTGAAAAACTCAGCCTTTGTTCTGTTTAATAATTCAAATGGCAGTATTGTGTGGATACTCTTAACTGCTACTTAGAAGTAATTAATTGATTTTCTGACATATCACTTAACAATATATTGCACTGACATGAAGTTGGGATCTTCTGTTGATTGGAATGGATGATTTGATGGTTGCCCAGGCATTAGTTTAGCATAGAAAGTTGAGAAAACTTTATTTCATTGTGGCTGGAAGAAAAGTACAGCTTTTGGAGACAATATTGCCTTCCTGCTTGCTTTTGAAGCTAATAACATTATTTGAGGATTCTGATCTTTCCATATTTCTGTGATTGAGATGTAATTTTTTTAGCGAGTGATTAGATGGATATTATTCAAAGTCCTATACTTCCTTAAATTCCCAATGTTGATATATGCACCAAGTGTACTGGACATGTTTCTTTTCCAAAAAAATGATGTCACTGCTCGGTCTTGGGGAACAAAGGCTGATAACCCACATGGCATTAGTGAGTTACAATAAGGTACTGCAGTGTAGGGGGCAGGGGATTTGATCATGGATTATGCA
This sequence comes from Carcharodon carcharias, assembly GCF_017639515.1. Taxonomy (NCBI): domain Eukaryota; kingdom Metazoa; phylum Chordata; class Chondrichthyes; order Lamniformes; family Lamnidae; genus Carcharodon; species Carcharodon carcharias. The sequence goes on from NC_054484.1 coordinate 27,615,421, forward strand.
AACAAGAAAATTGATGATGATTCAATCTTTGAGAACTTCAGTAGTTTTTTGCATTGGATGAGATTAGGAGTAAGAGCAATGGGGTAAGGAAACTGAATAGTTCAGTGGCTTAGATACTGGCCTTTCACCAATGGGACATGAGCCCCCATTCTGCTGCAGACTAATGGGATGCAGTCTCTATTGCTTTCTGACTGTAAGCGTCCTACACACTTTCTTTAAAGGTCCAATGTAAAATGACTGAACAAATTCAATCCAGTTCCTAATAAACATGCACCTGCAGCAAAAAAAGCCCCTAATTTGCATATAATTGTCATTGTTAATTGTAGATGCTAGAGAATGTGGTGACGTGAGGAACAGGAAATACACTGGTGCAGGAGGAGGTATGTTTTTGAAGTTGGGGCTTTTTTTTAGGACAGAATTGTATTAGTTTACCCATTTCCAATTGGTACAGCTGATTTTGCTTGATGCTAGCACTGGGTGTCTGAAATAGGGAGAGTTCTGTTACCCAGCATTAACACCTATGTTTAACCAACAAAAAAGACAGAAAAAAATGTACAATTCTGATAAATTATCCATTGAGATTATCCTTTAATTTATACAATTTGCATTTAACTTGTAATCTTTGTGACCAAATCAGGGACTTGTTTATAAAGGACACACTTATGAATTTGTTTCACAAACCACAAGAGAAATCTTCCCTTTTGCTGCACAATGAATTGTTCTATAGTCCTATTTGCAGTAAAATATTCTGGTGTGCATTTGACCAAAAGAAAACAGACCAAATTAACCTCATTATTTTTTGAGGGACTTCACTGGCACACAATAGCTACCACATTTGCCTCCACAACAGCACTTGCTGTAGTTTGAAAATGGTTCATTGGGTGAACTTCCTTCATTGACGTGATATGGTGCTGTATAAATGTAAGCCTCTTTTTCTTCTTGCAAGTGCTGGAAGTATTCTTATGCAACTTACTGACTATGGGAAACAGCCAAAAATGGCAGACGCAGGCCTGGCTGATGGATTGAGTTTGATATGTTGAGTGGTCTTTTCTGAAACCTAAGTTTCATTTACTCTAGTTACACTGGAACAGGAGCAGGCCATTGTGCCCTGCAACCTGGAGCCTGTTCAGTTTTTTTCAAAATATGGAAAAGCAAGGAAAATTGGATAAAATCAATTTTTAAATTGTAAACAATTATTTGCAGGGGGGTGGGGTGGGGGGAAGATGGTGTAATGGTATTGTTGCTGGATTAGTAATCCAGAGACCCAGGGAAATGCTCTGGGGACTGGGGTTCAAATCCCACCATGGCAAATGGTGGAATTTGAATTCGATAAAAAATTGGAATGAAAAAGTCTAATGATGACCATTGTCGATTGTTGTAAAAATCCATCTGGTTCACTAACGTCCTTTAGGGAATGAAATCTGTTGTCCTCACCTGGTCTGGCCTACATGTGACTCCAGGCCCACAGCAATATGGTTGACTTTAAAATGCCCTCTGTACCAGGGGCAACTAGAAATGGGTAATAAATGCTGGCCTGGACAGTGGCACCCACATCCCATGAATGAAAATTACATGAGGAGTTTATTAAGACAGGCAGATTCTGTGCTGATTTTAAAACCTGGCAATTCTGCTGAGACAGCAGTTTCCTGAGGGGATTTGTAGAGGTGCTATGGTTGGTGATGCGTGAACAACCATCATCTTGATTTGTGGTAAGCCCAGCTCTGGAATAGCTGTTAGGAGCACAGGAAAAACTACAGGTAGCAAACCCGATTGTCTTCTTGGTATGAACAGTGTGCTAAGAAATGAGAATAAAATGCTGGCCTCCTGGTATGCCCACTTATCCCCAGAGATAATGGAGAAGATGGAAAAGGAGGCAATGACAAGCCAGATTCTGCTGTATTTGTAATTTGATTTGTAAAACACGGTTGGTTGATGTGAAAAAGTAATTGCTGTCATTTTGCAGAACCTTTAAAAATCTCGCCACAACAATGCACAGAAGTTGTTCTCAAAAATCCCTCTTCAAGTGCAAAGTTTGGATTTCCCACTTAATGTGCACCAGCTCCCCGAGATTACTTGCTGTAAGTGACAAGAGATGTTCACTATATCTGACCATTTTTGGCAGACATTTCAGTTTGCAGAAGAGCCTTGGAGGTGTCCCTGGTGTGCAGGCCAATCCCTGAAACAACATCACTAAAAAAATGGATTATCTAATCATATATCACATTGCTGTGTGCAAATTAGCTACCATGTTTCCTAGAGTACAGCAGTGACTGCACTTCAAAAGTACTTCATTAGCTGTAAAGCGCTTTGGGAATCTGAAGTCGCGAAAGGCATTATAAAAATGCAAACTCTTTGTTTTTTTTACTGTAGCAATATGCCAATAAGGGAAATACATTTTCACCAGTGCAATACTGGATGCAATGGATATCTGCTCATTCTTGACTGTGGAGGTCTCTCCAGGGCCTCTCTCAGGTCGTATTCCAGATTGACACCTGAGTAGAGGCTAGAAACTTGCAAATGATCTAAAGGCTGGCCAATTGGCTAAGGTTGGCATTGCATCTTGGTGGAGGGTGGAAGTTCTGTCATGTGGAAAAGGTGCCCCATTCCACTATGGTTTAAAATATAGGCTACACACAGTCATCTTATCTAAGTCTGTAATTCATAGTGCTAAAGATCTATTCACGAGAAAGAAATTCAGTGGACTAAAGTCTAGAAATCCCTACTCCCTATTTTCCATTAATTTTTTTTTGATGATTAAAACCGTTTAATTAGTTTGAAAAGGCTGACATCTGGATTTGCATTTGTCAATTCACACACTGAAAAGTGTTTGGGTTAAGAATAGAGCATCACTGGCGGGGTTGGGTGGGGGGGGGGGGGTGGTGGAAACCTGTGGTTAATAATTTACAAGCTGGTATAGCTAGAGAAAGTATCACGATTTTGCTGAAGTAATTGATTGATTTTCTGACACAACAGCTGAAGTTGCAAAGCAGTTGCTCGCAGCAATAGTGCTGGAAATTTGAGCCATCTCACTCTTGAAAGGATTTTATCTTCTTGTGTTTTCTAATCTCTCACTACGGAGGAATAACACTTGAGAGGTGAAAAGTAGATTGTGAAAGATAAAATAGCGTGGGCTTTTGTTTTCAGGCAGATGGTTTTGTATCATTTTAGGTGAATGTTTTGACTTATGAATTTGGGACAGTTTAAGAAGCCACAGTGCATTGGTACTTGCTTGTTGATCCTCTGCATTCTTAACTGAGATCCCAGCGTAGGTGGGCATTTACGGCAGTTCTGCACTGGGACCATATTATAAATGAAGAAAAGGGACATAGGAAATAGGAGCAGGAATAGGCCATTCGGCTCTTTGAGCTTGCCTTGCCATTCAATTAGACCATGGCTGATCTTCTTCCTCAATGCCATTTTTAAAAAATTCATTCATCGCTGGCTCAGCCAGCATTTATTGCCCATCCCCAACTGCCCTTGTTCAAAGGGCATTTTAAGGGTCGATCACAATGCTGTGGGGTCTGGAATCACATGTAATGTGTGGGTCCAACCATGGGTCACATGGAGAAATTAATGGGACTGAAAGTTCATATTTTATATAGGCCAGGTGAGGACAGCAGATTTCCTTCCCTGATGGACATTAGTGAACAGCAATGGTTTTAGACTTTTAATTCCAAAGTTTTATTGGATTTGAATTCCACCATCTGCTATGGTGGGATTCAAATCCAGGGTCCCAGAGGATTACCCTTGGGTTTCCAGATTACCAGTCTAGTGACAATACCACTATGCCACCCTGTACTCCCTGGAAGGCATTCTCCTGCACCATCCCCATATCCCTTGATATCTTCAAAATCTAGAAATCTATTGTTCTCTGTCTTGTACATACTCAAAGACTGAGCACCCACAACCCTCTGGGGTAAAGAATTCTGAAGATTCACCACTCTCTGAGTGAAGAATTTCTTCCTCATCTCAGTCTTAAATGTCCTACCTCTTATTCTGAGGTTGTGTCCCCTGTTTCTAGATCGTCCCTGAAAGGGAAACATCCTTCCTGAATCTACCATGTTGAGCCCTGTAAGAACTTTGTACACTTCAGTGAGATCATCTCTCATTCTTCTATATTCTAGAGAATACAGGCCAAGTCTCCTCAATCTCACCTCATGGGACAATCCGACTATCCCAGGAATCAGTCTGGTGAACCTTCATTGCACTCCCCCTATGGCAAGTATATCCTTCCTTTGGTAAGGAGACCAAAATTGTACACAATACCCCAGGTGCAGCCTCACCAAGGCTCGATACAATTGCAGCAAGGCATCCTTACTCTTGTACTCAAATCCTCTTGCAATAAAGGCCAACATGCCATTTGAATCCTAATTGCTAGCTGCACCTGCATTTTACCTTTCAGTGGCTTATGAACAAGGATGGCCAGGTCCCTTTGGAAATCAACACTTCCCAATCTCTCGTCATTTAAGAAGTATTGTGTATTTCTGTTTTTCCTACCTAAGCGGATAACTTCACATTTTTCCACATTACATTCCATCTGCCATGTTCTTGCCCACTCACGTAGCCTGTCTAAATCCCCTTGAAGCCTCTTTGCATCCTCCTCACAACTCACATTCCCACCAAGTTTTATCATCAGCAAACTTGAAAATATTACTTTTGGTCCCCACATTCAAATCATTGATATAGACTGAAAATAGTTAGGGCCCAAGCACTGATCCTTGCGGTACCCTACTAGTCACAGCCTGCCAGCCTGATAATGACCTATTTATTCCTACTCTGTTTTCTGTCCATTGACCAATCTTCAATCCATGCCATTGTATTACCCCTAATCCCGTGTTCTCTAATTTTGCTTACTAATCTCTTGTGTGGGACCTTATCAAAAGCCTTCTGAAAATCCAAACCCACATCCACTGGTTCTCCCTTATATATTCTGCTAGTTACATTCTCAGAAACTCCATAAGGTTTGTCAAACACGATTTCCCTTTCATAAATTATTCTGCGCAATCCTACCATTATTTTCTAAATGCCCAGTTATCACATCAATTATAATAGATCCTAGCATTTTCCTACTACTGATGTCAGGCTAACAGGTCCATTGTTCCTTGTTCTCTCTCTTGTTCCTTTCCTCAATAGAGGTGTTCCATTTTTTTTACCTTCCATTCTACAGGAACCTTTCCAGATTCTATGGAATTTTGGAAGATGATAACCAATGTGTCCATTAGCTCTACAGCCACCTCTTTCAACATTCGGGGATGTAGATCATCAGATCCAGGAGATTTATGAACTTTCAGTCCCATTAATTTCTCCAGTGCTACTTTTGTACTAATACTAATTTCTTTCAGATCCTCAAGCTTGCTAGTTGCTTGGTTCTCCGGTCTTCCTCTGTGATGACAGACACAAAGTATTTGATTTCTCTGCCTTTTCCTTATTGCCCATTATAAATTCCCCTGTCTCTGCCTGCAAGGGGCCCACACTTATCTTTGCTAGTCTTTTCCTTTTTACATGCTTGTAGAAGCATTTGCAGCCCGTTTTTATGTTTCTCGCTAATTTACTTTCATATCCTATTTTCTCTTTCTTTATCAGTTTCTTGGTCCACTTTTGTTGAATTCAGAAATGCTCCCAATCCTCAGGCTTACTACAAATATGAGAGCAACTTTCTAAGTCTCTTCCTTCGATCTAAAACAATCTTAAACTTTTCTCATTAGCCATGGTTGGATCACATATCCTGCTGGGTTTCTGTGCCTTAAAGGGATGTAAATTTGTTGTAAGCCGTGTATTAATTCCTTAAGTACTAGGTATTGCTTGTCTTCTATCATATCTTTAAATGTAAGACGGAATCGTCCGTGCCTGTTGGCGGTGGGCATCATGGAGGCGTGAGCGGACAATATGGCAGTCAGACCAAAAATCGGTTTCACGCTGTCGTGAAACCAGTTTGCAATCGTCCGCTCCACCCATCAATAGAGGGCCGCTGGACATCAGGAACTTCATTATAATACACCTGCATATCATTATAAGCCCAGCTCACCGGAATCATCCTTCCACGCTGGTCACCCGAGCACGTTGGCATGCAATCACACCGACGCGTTTCACAACAGCATTTATAAGGCGTGCAGCTGACGAGTTGCACTTTGAGGGGAACTTGGAGGTGAAGGCACAGTAATGTTGTGAGTGTCACCTGTTGAAGGGCACAGGCAAGTCGCTTTTTCCCGGCTGGCTCACAGTGCGGTGCCAGGACAGGGGCTGCAATGTGGTTGAGGTGATTTGGGGGTGGGGCGAGGGCTGCACTCCTGTAGATTGCAGAGCGCAAGCACGTGCGGGGTCGGGGTGGGGGGAGGGAAGCGGCCACGCAGGAAACCTTGTATAAAGTGACCATTCCCCTGAAGCTGAGACAGTTCAGATTGTCATGCTTGGAGCCAGGCCTCTGGCTTATCTGCCCACTCAAGCAATGCAGAGTCATGAATGTGCTACCAAGTGCTCCAGAGCTCTTCACTCCTCGGGCACAGACTGCAAACTAATGAGGGTTTTAGTGGACTGCAGAACAATAGGACAACTGGGCGCATTGTACAATCTCCTTGCTAAAGCTGGACATGGAGCAGTCACTGGTGGAGGTGCTCCCAGCCCCTTGTAATGTCATCATCCCAGTTTGGACCAGTGTCCCCCATAGTTCAAGCTAACAGCGTAGCCTTGTAGTGTGGGTTAGGAGAATGCCTGCAACTGAGCTTAGAGCACACCATGCAGTCCAATGGGAGAAACTGAGGGCAGTTGGTGAGGTGGAGTAGAGCGGTGGTGGGTGGGGTTTCGGGCAGCCATGCTGCACACTAAACTCTGGCCACCTTAGTGGTGGCCAGCATTGTCTGGGATGTGTCAAGGAGCCTTCAAACTTAACCAAGAGAGGTTCTTAGAACACCCAAGCTAACCCACACGTCTCTCTCTTTCATCCTGCAGGAGCATGGAGCCTGGTGACGTGGCTGTTTGCCTCGTGGCTTACAGAGAGCGGAGACAAAGGGGAAGAGAATGAAGGAAGTGCCTGGTTAGACAGAGGGAGGAGCAGCATCCTCAGGAAGAATTGGTGGCTGGGGCTCCTGCACACGTTGCTGAAGAGTTACAGTGAGCTGTTGCTGTTCAGCATCTAGCTAGACCCAGGGTCTACAGACGCTGCCTTTCAATCCTGCAGATAACTGAGAACCAGTGTCACCGAAGACTGTGCATGTCTAGGGAACTGCTTGGTTCTGCCACCTGCTGCAGGATTTGGCACCACGGAGTCATGGAGGGCATCCACTGCCAGTGGCTGTGAAAGTGACAGCTGCGCTGAATCTTTACACCAATGGTTCCTCTTAGGGCTCCACAGGAGACCTCTGTGGGATATCACAAGCCTCCACTCACAAATGCATCCATGAGGTCACGGATGCCATCTTTGCACAGGCACACAATTTTATGCTTTTCGCTCGGGCCCAGGAAAGCCAGGATGCAAGAGCGCTGGGATTTGTCCGGATCTCAGGTTTCCCACAGGTGCAGGGTGCCATCGACTGCACTCACAGGGCGCTCAGATCTCCGTGGCAACAAATGGTCAACTACATCAACCACAAGGTTTCCATTCACTAAATGTTCAGCTGGTGTGCGACCACCACAAATGCATCCTGCAGGTCTATACATGGTTTCCAAGGAGTGTCTTTGACTCCTACATTCTCAGCAGAGGTCTCAGCTCCCTTAGTCTTCTAGGTTCCACAGAGGCTGCAGGGATGGCGCCTTGGGGACAAGGCTACCCACAGAGGCTGTGGCTGATGACACCCGTGCAGTGGCTTCAGGCTGCAGCAAAGAGAAGGTGTAACAAGGCTCATGCTGCAACTCGCTCCTTGGTGAAGCAAACCATTGAGATGTTGAAAATGAGGTCCCAGTGCCTGGGCTGGTCTGGTGGAGGCCCTGCAATACAGTCCACAGAGGGTGTCATGCATCGTCATCGCCTGCTGCATCCTTCATAACCTGGCGCTGCAACAGGGAGAGGAGCTGGCAGTGGGAGAGATGGAGGAGCTGGACATCTCCTCTGTTGAGGAGGACATCGATGGGGATGAGGGTGAGGAGGACCTCAAAAGCGAGGATGCCAGCAATGAGGCCCTCAAGGTGGCCAGACGAGGCAGGTATGCTCAGGTGGCCCTCATACCTGCTAGATTCATGAACAATGGTGATGACATCCAGTGAGGACAAGCCATAGATTTTCACAAAGCCTCTGGGAATGTCTGACTCCGGTCTGGCTGAGGGCAGCTCACTTGCGCTCTGTGATCAGGGTCACATCATGGAGATGCAGCCGTGAAACTTTAAATGCACCTAATCCTTTGTCAGCCTTCAGCACCTGACCCCTTCAGGAGCACAGCATCATCAGTCACAAATGCTGAAGAGATGGGGGTCAGCCCCACCTTAAAGGTGCTGAGAGCACACGGAGAGAATGATGGAACTCTGTGACACCTGCCCACCACATTCTGGCAGCAATGACCAGCACCACCGAGGTGCAGGCATCAGTAATGTGCCCAGCGAGTGTGAAGCCAGACCATCACTTCGGCCTGAAGGCTGCACAAAGCACAAGGAAGAGGCCCTGGACTGAGACACCTGCCTTCATCTCGTGTAGGAACCAAGGTTTCACACTTGAGTGAAACGAACACTGCTCATCAGCACAAGGAGCCATAGGCAGGGAAACATTCTTGTGAGTTTATACACAATAGTGAACATTATGTCCAAGTGATTAACACACATGTCCAGGCTGTGCAACTACATCGTCTTAATCTTCCTAACCCTGCCGCTACACCTTGGTGCTCCCCTGACATCCACAATGGAGATGGAGGCTGCTGACTGCTACACCCTGTCCGTGATGTCCTTGATGAGGGGTCCTCTGGAGGGCTCTGGCCTGCTTTTGGGGTTCCGCTGTGTGGCAGTGACACCCTCCTTGGCCTGTGGAATTGGAGCTGCTGGGGTCACAGGGATTTGGATAGGCCTGAAGCTCCCGGCGTTACCCTGCTGATCCTCCTCCCTATGGGTGCACAAGGACTTCTGGTTGACTCTTTGAGGAGAAGGGGAAGCTGGATTGAGATTGAGCTGCCCAGCACCCCTCTTGGGTTGACATTGTTGAAGGCCAACAATGGCATTAACGATGGAGTTCAGCCCATGCAGCAGCACAGTACTGATGCCCTGGATCAAGGTCTCCATGGCGGCTGCTATCCTACCAGTGTCCACCTTGGTGTGTTGGCATGCTAGCATTTTCATCTCAGCATGCATAGACTCCTCTATCATGCCTTGCAATCTGAGGAGTGCAGCAGACGTCCCTATCTGATGTTCCCGAGCTTGCATTTGCAGCTCCAGCAGCTGGGGTATGACCAAGTCTAGAGGCTCCTCATCAGACTCAGACTGAGCAGATTTCTGGCCTCCAGCCATCCTCAGAGTGCTGGAAACTTGGGAAGCCCCTGCTGCTGCCTGCCATAAATCAGACAGTGCGACGTGCTCACCAGAGTGTGACCCCAAGGCTACTCTAGAATGTGGTTCCACCGAGGTGTGTGTCTCTGCAATGGTGGAGGATGTGGGTGAGTGCTGTGTCTTCAGACGTGAGTCAAGGCCCTGGGTTGTGGACTGTGTCAGCTGTTTGGCAGATGTTCTTGCGAAAGCAAGGAGAGCTAAGTAATGCATGGAAGTGGCCTATGAAACAGGGCACATCGCTCACAGCATGGCTCTCTGATGGATGTTGCACTGCTGTATGCTCACTTGAAAGAGCACTGCCGACCTCACTGTCAGCACAGAAACGGTCCCGATCATCGCTGGCCAGCTGCATGACTCTGTTTTCAAAGTGTGTTAGAACCTTGATGTTGGTCTTCCTCCACTAGTCTGCAACCTCTCCCTCTTGTTGTGTGCCAGCTTGTCATTCATGATTAGAGATGGAGAGAATATAAGCAGGATACCTGTGAGGCCAGATGATAAGGTGCCATGGATGGGATGAGGACAATGAAGGTGTGGGTGAGAGAGTGAACGGTGATGTCCCTTGAACTGGCAGCAATTGCGATCCCTGTGGATGTGTGATGGGATTGTGAGTGTGTATGTTGAGAGTGTGAGAAGAGTGACTTACCCTGGCAGAATGGAAGAGATAATTCATCCTCTTGTGGCACTGGGTGGCTGTCCTGTTTTGTAAGGTGCTGGCACTGACCACCGCTGTCACCACCCCCCAAGCCGGACTGGTGACCTTGCTTGCTGGCTTTTGCCCAGAGCGGGGGTAGAGGACATCACGGCAGGTCTCCATGATGTCCATAAGAGTTCCAGGGACACATCACTGAATTGGGGGCTGCAGTCTTCTTGCCTTTCAGGGCCATGTCTTCTGTACAGCAGTGATGGGCTGGAAGCACTGAGAGGTGTGCACACAGCTGAAATTTAAATATGGCGCCCAGCATAAGGAAGCGATGAGGTGATGACATGGCGGGCGAGTGAGAGCCCAGTCGCCATCAAAACGGCATGTTTCCCAGGAATGCATGATTAACGAGGCAGGATTGTGATGATATGGCGTGAAAAGCCGCCATTGTGGCTGGCAGGTAAAACGTTCTTTTCCTGCCCATTACTGCACTTAGTGCAAATCTGGGACAATTCCGCCTGTTGTTTCCCAATTTACCACAGCCTGCTTGCCCCTCATACCTTCATAGTTTCCTTTTTTCAGATTAAAGACCCTCGCATTGGATTGGACTACATCACCTTCAAACTTCATGTAAAATTCTATTATATTATGGTCACTCTTCATCAACAAGGTTATTAATTAACCCTTTCTCATTGCACAATACTAGATCGAGAATAGCCCATTCTCTAGTTGGTTCCTCAACATATTGTTCTAGAAATCCATCTTGTATACATTCCAGGAATTGGCTCTTCACTGCATCAGGGTTAATTTGGTTTATCCAGTCTATATGTAAATTGAAGCTCCCCATGATTCCTGTATCACCCTAGTTACATGCACCTCTCATTTCCTGATTTATATTACCACTATTCACTATTTGGTGACCTATAAGCAACCCCAACCAATGTTTTCTGCCCCTTGCTGTTTCTTAGTTGCACCCAAAATTATTCTACAACTTGATCTCCTGAACCCATTCTTTATTAACAGCACTACCCCACCTCCTTTTCCTTTTCATCTATCCTTCTGAATTGTTGAACATTCAGTTCCCAGTCTTGCTCACCCCGCGGCCACATCTCCGTAATGACAATTAGGTCACATCTGTTTACTTGTATTTGTGCCGTCAATTTATCTACCTTGTGCAAATGCTGTGTGCCTTCAGGTAGAGTGCCTTCAATCCTGTCTTTTTATTATTTTCACAACCTCTTGCCTTATCTGCTGATGCACCCTTAAATTTGTACATTCTGTCCCTTCCTGCCACACTCTGATTACCATTTCCCTGATTGCTACCTTGCTCTCTTGCCTTCTCCTCTCTCTTTAATTTATCACATCTCCCCTCACATGATACCTCACCCCAAATGCCTTGCAATTATTTCTCCAATTCCATTTGCTAACAACATTTGAAATTTGTAAGATATATTTTCTTGCACAGGTAATGTTTGTGTGTTTTGAAACCTAGAGAAGGAACACCTCAGCTTCCCACTGCCCTAACCCTGAACTTGTATCTTTCTCCAATTTCTTTCCACCTCCCCTCACACCCTCCCCTCTTGTCCATGAGACCTACCTCCTGCTCGCTCGACCTTGTTCCCATTAAACTGCTCACCAACGAATTTCTCTGGTTCCCATGATAGCTGAGCTGTTATCCTTCAAATCTTCCATCATGACCTCCCCGCCCCTGTCCTCAAGAAAACTACCCCTTGGTCCATCCGTATTTACAAACTACCACCCCATCTTTAGCCACCCTTTCCTCACCCAAGTCCAGGTCCTTGACCATGTTGTTGCCCCCCAAATCTGTGCGCATCTTTCCTGGAAATCTGTGTTTGAATCCCACTCAATCAGGTTTTTGCCCCACCACAGTACCAAAACTGGTTTTTTATCAAAGTCATGAATGACTTCCTGTGTGTCTGAGACAAAGGTAGACTATTCCCTCTCACCCTTCTCAACCTCTTTGCAGCCATTGACCTGGTTGATTCTCTTCCAATGCCTCTCCACTGGCATCCAGCAGCGTGTGACTTTACTAGCCAGATTTCCTCCTTATTTATTAAATCGTGGCCAAGCTTTTGACGCCTTATGTGACTCAATGTCATATTCTGTTTTATAACGCCCTTATAAAGTGCTGTGGGATGTTTTATTATGTGAAAGGTGCTATATAAATATAAATTGTTGTTGATTTATCAATATGCTGTATGCGAGTCAGCATAAACAATGTATCATCATTCAAGCAATTAAGATATAAAAATGATGCCGGAAAATGGTATCAATTACCATTTTGCAATTCATTTTCTTCTTTGTCAGGGAAACTCAACCAAGCTGACTACTATCTGTTCTACTTCCCTTTCCAGTCTTGTGCCAATGTAAGAAATCTAACTCCCAGTGCGCAGGATGGCACAGAAAATCACCATTTGGCACATTTGCAAAAAATAGTTACTGGATTATCAATCCAGAGAATGTAAATTCAACCCCACCATGGCAGTTTGAGAATTTGAATCCAGTTTATAAAAATCAGGAAATTAAAATCCAGTTTTAGGTAAACTGTGAGATTGTTGTAAAATCCCAACTCATTCACTAATGTGGTAAATGTGGGCTCACTCTTAAGTTTTAAGAATAAATTAGATAGATACATGGATGGGAGAGGTCTGGAGGGTTATGGACTAGGTGCAGGTCAATGGGACTAGCAGAATAATATTTCGGCACAGACTAGAAGGGCCGAATGGCCTGTTTTCTGTGCTGTAGTGTTCTATAGTTCTATGGTTCTATGTCCCGTAGAAGGAAGCCCTCCTTACCTGCTCCTGTCTGTATGTGACTTTAGTCCCATCCCAACCTGGTTGACTCTTATTTGTCCTCTGAAGTGGCTGAGGTACCAGCAGCTCTAGGAGAGGGCCCGCCACCATTTTCTCTGGGAAACTAGGGATGGGCGATAAATGCTAATGACATCCACGTCCCGAGAATTAATTTCATAAAATCAGCTGTGGTGTTCAGGAAGCCTAGTGCTGCTGATGCACAGCTCATCAATTATGGGCCTGTTCCTGCCACAATACTCCATCCTTTCTAGAAACTTGCATTTCCAATGACTTCATTGACTGTCACACACAGTAATTTCTTTAGGTCTTTCATCTGTCTCTATTTCCTGTCAAAGTTTCAACTGTACAATTAAAAGAATATTACAGAACAAGCAACTCCTTCATTATGAGGCTTTACGCCGAATTAAAGAATAGCTGCCAGCTAATTCTCTGCTAATTCAAACTGTTTTCCCACACTCACCCTCAGCCACCCCTTTTTTGTATAGCACCATAATTCCAGTAAGTAAAGTGATCATATTCTAGGCACTGATCTCAAATTGGTACGTGTACAGAGTGATGTGGGGCTAGCCAACCTAAGTTATACTGCCTGTTCTGTGTCGCTCTCAGACTAGGGAAAATGGACTTCTGTGCATTATATTTTCTCTGCATTAATTTGAGACATGATATCTGGTAAGTTTATAGAAACTTAAAAGGCCAAGAATTTGATAGTATTTAATCGGGTGTGGGCCGTTTCGATTTGTAACCTACCTAAGCTGGTTCCGATGGAAGTAGGCAGCAGTGATGTGGGTCCAAGTGGCTCCCATCTGCTGGCTGCCTCTGCGTTCTGCAAGTTCTTTAACTAGAGTTGCGCTGATAACATATGCTACAGCCAGCTTTCTTAAAGGCAGTCTGTCCTTCTTAAAGGGAAGCCGCCTGAATGGCAGGAAGCTGCTGCTGAATACTATCACTGCAATTATAAACAAGTAAAATGAAACACCAGGTCGGAGAGCTGTTGTGGTGCTGAAGGCCTTAGTGGTGGTGGGGGCAGGAGAGATATCATGGTTTGGCGGGGGTGGTGGGGGGTTGGGGGGGGGTTGCGGTCAGAAGGCCCTCCAGGACAATCCTCAGAAGGAATTGGGTGCAGGTGACCAGGCTTCTGGACCCCAGGACCTTGCAGCAATGCCACAAGAAGTCTAATGACCCCACATGGGTGGTCAAAATCAACAAATGTATCTGCACATGACATCTCCTACCCACCATACCACCAACCTCTCATGATGCTCAACGTGCCACAAGATCATCACTTATCCAGCAGCATTCCCTGGCACTCAGGACTCATGCCTAACATAGATACTCTATCTCACCCTCACCTGCTACCAATGCTGCCAGTCTCACATCTACCTCTTGCTGCCTCCACATGCCTCCAATTATTTAGCTATGGCAAGCACATTATCCAAACACAGTGTTACACACTCACTAACATTCTGCCCACTCTTTTGCTGGACAAGGTGGCACACAACAGAAGCGAGCAGAGCAGACCTAGTGGGAGAAAACCATGCCTGCACCTCTTGAGCCCTACAGAGGAAATGGCTCTCAGCATCATGAGGCCCTTAACATCCAACATTGCTGAGAACATTGAGGATGATAGTGTGTTCTGCCTTATGCAAAGGATGCCAATGAGGGCGCCTTTCTCAAGATCGTGTATCATGTCACACAGAAGCAGCGGCTGTGGGCAGTGTCATGGTGATGAAATTTGTGCCCTCAATCTTATAAGGCAGAAGGAGGTGATTCATCCCATTGTGCCTCTTTCAAGGTGCTATCCAATTAGTCCCATCCCTCTACTCTTCCCCCATAGCTCTGCAATTTTTTCAAATATATATCCAATTCCCCCTTGGAACTTTCAGGCAGTGAATTTCAGATCATCACAACACATTGCGTAAAGTAATCCTCCACAGCTCCAGCTAGTTCTTTGGCAAATAATCTTAAATTTGTGGCCTATGATTATTGACCTACCCGCCAGTGAAAACACTTGCTTCCCATCTACTCTGTTAAAACCCATCAGGCTTTGAAACACCTTGATTCAACCTCTCCATTACCTTCTCAGCTCAAAGAAGCTTGGGAACAAACAGATGACTTTGGACTTATGGTTTGCAAACCTCTCCATTACTGGGTGTTTCCTCACCTCTTGTTGGGCCTTTGTAGACTAATGGATAGAGATTTATTACTACAATTAGCCAACAACTCCGTTACCATCTGTATCATGCGACTAGCAGTATGGTAAATGGTGAGCTAGATGGATCTTGATCTTTTATGTCTAGCAATTCCTATGTCCCATGGCCAGCACTCTCTTCACTAGCATTGGCTTCTTTTCGTCATAAGACTTCTGTTTGAAACCTGGGAATATTTAAAATTTGTAATTAAAAGCAAACCAACATTATTGAGGTATAATCATGCTGTGTAATATTGGCTTTTATTGCTCAATGCATCCAAATGGAATTCTCTGCCTGCTATTTTAATGACAGCCCTTCACCAATAAGTGTCTGTGTCTGGAAGAGCCATTTTTGAATTAATTTGAGGGAAATATTCAAGAATTATTTGGCCCTCAAGTGTTATTTGCGGTTGAGAGAAGGATGAGGGCCAAGGCATCTCCTTGCTCCTCTTTGTGATCTTTAACATCAACCAAGCAGGCAATGAGGCCTCAATTCTCACCCAGAGGCAGCAGCTCTGACTATACAGCAGTCCGTCAGCACTGAATGGAAGCCTGGATTAAGTGCCCAGATCCCGGAGTGGGGATTAAATCATGCCCAACTGACACATTGATAACAAATGGAATGTAGAAAGACAGCAATGATAATGGAATGGGCACTGGGAGGTGAGCTGCCTGGAGCACAGAATTGGGTTTAGTGAACACATTATTGGGATAAAATTTAACTTTGGTAGAAGGAACAGGCTGGGTGGTAGTGGCTTGGTGGCCCATTTTACATTGTGTCCTATTTTCCTTTTCACTTTCATATGCCTTGGATAGATCCTCTGAAGAGGTGGGAGGTGACACCAAGGCGAGGCAGGCCACAATATTTTGATGGACTCACGGGGATCATTCCCTGCCACTTATGGCTTCACCAAAACAATTTTCACTCAAAATTAAAATCAGGGTCCGAACTATATCAGTAGGATCATGCTTTGCATGGGAAAGAAGCCTATTACAGATAGACACTTTTGACTACCCTGTGGTAAGGCTGTGCTTAATGAGCCAGTGAGGCTACTGGCCCCATTTTTCGACCCTCACTACACCTTTAACACCAATTTCCCAAAGTGTAAATCATTCACGGTATCGCAGTGAAATGGCCTGTGATTGTGTGGAGACATCTATAGGTTGGACTGTTCTCACCTTCTGTTCATTCAGGATAGCATGAAGAATATAAGGAATAAACTGGAGGGACAGGCTTCGAATGGATTATGGTTTTAAAAACTATCTGACCGACTGACTCAGTCCCTTCTCACTGAACATTTAAATAATCATTTTTCAAAGTGTGAGATCAGTTTTAAACAACTCAAGTATAAATGGCTTAGATGAGAATGATATTGGCAGAATAATACTCAGCTCAATGACCTATTGTTTGATTAACAGTAAACTTATCCACAACTGAAAGGCAAAATATGAAAGCAATAAAATGTTTATAGTTCACGTTTTATGCATTTTGAGAATATTGCCAAAGTGCTAACTGTGGTTTTGGAAGCTAGACTTTTAGTATTTAGAGCCAGGCTGTCAGCAAATGTTTTTAGACTGAGTATGGTAATTACTGTACCATACTTAATGGAATATAAGCAGTAGTTTTGAACTGGACCAATAGGGGGTGCTAACGATCAGTGGCTCAAGGTGAGTCCTTTCCTGTGCACAATATCTTTGACCCAAAACACTATACTTGCACAAGATACTAGATTTACTGAAACGGGATTGATCTACAAAGTAGAGGATTTACTGTGTTTCTGACTGGCTGAATGATACCCTGCACTGCTTTAAGCATTAGGGATATCACCAATATTCTAACATAGCTTCCTTAAGTCACTCAGGCTTACTTTCTTTCTACACCCTAAAGATTGTTAAAACTTTAAATTAGCATTACCTAATCACTATGTCAAGATTTATATCACCCTTTGTCTTGCTCTTTTAACCTCAGTGGTACCTGTGCTGGGTCCCTTTGATGTTCACATCGATTTAAAAATAATGGCAAGAATTTTCTAGCCCTGTTTGGCCTCAGGCAAGGGAAGAAGCTGCAGGGTGAGGGGTGTACTGGGGAAGGGGGGTATTCCAGGGTGCACAAGTTGATCTGTGTAAGTGGCCTCAAGAGGGTGGGGGCTGAGAAGGCAGTCTCCAGAGGAGTTGAGGCCAGATGGAGATGTGAGGGTGAGTGAGAGAGAGTGAGTGGTGATGTCCCTTGAGCTGGCAGTGAGTGAGATGCCAGTGAATGTGTGAGTTTAGAATGATAGGATGGTTGCCTTAGCCTGGCGGCACAAATGAGATCATTCATCCATTTTCTGCACCGGATGGCTGACTTCTTGTGTGCAGCGTTGACACTGACCACCCCTGCCACCACCACCCAAGCTGATGTGGTCTGATGGCTTTCCTGCGGCCAGAGTGGGTGTAGAAGATATTGTGGTGGGCCTGCATGGCATCCAGAAGGTGTGCTGGGGGAGGCTGCACTCTTCTTGGCTTTTGGGGCTGTGTCTTTCTGGGGCAGTGCTGGGCTGCAAGCATTGAGAAGTGCTCATGCAGCTGCAGTTTCAATATGGCACCCTGCTTGAGGAAGCTGCAAGGTAACAGCACGGCAGGCAAATCGGAGGCCGCCTGCCAACGTGTTTCCTATGGCTGCATAATTAACAAGGCGGGAATGGGACGGTACAGCACTAAAACCCACCACTGCGGTTGGCGGGTAAAATGACTTTTTTCCTGCACTTGGTGAAAAACTGGGACAATTTCGCCCAATGTTTCTGTGTAAGCAAACTGTGAAAAGTAGGAGCCACCATTGAATACCTCTGGTATATTTTTCATTAAATCCCTTATTATATAACTCTGGAAATCTTGGATACCATCATGAACAGTGTGAGAGGTGCAGGTCACTGGATATAGGTTAGCTGTAATTGACAAATTCCAAAACTGCAGAGGTTCAGAGAGAGGGAAAGGTGTGGGGCTGGAGGTGGATTATCTTGCAGCTTCCATCTTTGCTTTCTTAACAATGAAAATCTTTATAACTATTGCCTTGTGCTAAAAGGCTCAAGAGTAAATGGGAAAAAAATTAACTCCTTAAAAACTGTTTCGGTGTCCTGTTTAAATGTTAAGATTTTCCAGGCAGCATGCTCAGAAACAGCATGGTTCAGACAAGTGGTGACTGTATACCTTACATTGGTATCATGGACTTTACATCATTTATAATGGTGCCCCATTTACATTATCCTCCCCTCCAGTGTTATTGCACTGTAATGCAAGTAGTATCAGAACAATTTTTAAAAATTATTCTTTCACAGGATGTGGGCATTGCTGGCTTGGCCATCCCTAATTGTCCTTGAGAAGGTGGTAACTGGAGGTTTAAGTTAACGGTCAGTGGGGTTTACTTTCCTCCGGAGTTACTTTGGGAAAACAATTAGATATGAGTAAACAGGTGAAGCTGGATGATAGAAAGTGGCAAGGGAGGCGTTTCCTTCAGTTTTTGCACTATTCTGAGAATTGCACACAGCTTGAAAGCCCCAAACTGGCATTTCCCTCAGGGCCACTGCAGGTGAGACAACCCAAACAGGGCTTTTCTTGTGGGGCAAGATCCTTGTGGAGATGCGCCTAGTGTCTGAAGCTCAATTTAAATATATAAACGAGTCTTGAAGACCAGTTTCTGGCAACCTCCGGCCTCTTGGTTCAGGCACTGTTTATACATCACAGAATCAAATAAATTTCTACCCTTTAACTTTTCAAGCCTGCCATCCATTAATCCGGTGTCCAGATGAACAAATCGTCAAAGAGTTATACAGTGCAGAAACAGGCCCTTCGGCCCACCATGTCTGTGCCGGCCATCAAATACCTATCTATTCTAATCCCATTTTTCAGCACTTGGCCCATAGCCCTGCATGCAATGGCGTTTCAAGTGCTCATCTAAATACTTCTTAAATGTTGTGAGGAGTGTTTTCTGATTTGGAAGGCTAAACAATACAATAAAGTTAACAACTGAGATGATTCAGAAGTGTAAAGAGAACATTACCATTTGTGTATGGTGGTCGAATTTGGGTTTCACAAAATTGAACGCAGGAAAACCATGACCCACCTTCAATTATATTGACAACTAGTCAGCTATTTCTTTGCAAAATTTGAAAATATAACCTAACCTTTATTCTAGACACTTTCATGTATTTTCATCATTCGTTAAAAGAAGCATTTGTTGTAATAGAGGAGGGGAATATTCCATCCCAATCTATGTTTGTAAGTGTGTGACTTGGTATGGTTCTGAGAGGGCACCAATACATGTGTGTTTGGGGAGTGATGAAAATTTGATGTAAATGAAGCATTTGAAGAGAGACATTTTAGGTCTGTCAATTGAAAGAAAAACACTAAGCATATATATATATTATTAATGTCTATATATTTATAACCATATCATTCTTTAGTTTAATCTCCTATCTCCCATCATGCCATCATCTAGTCCATGAGAGCCACCTGCAGTTCCCTCAACCCTATTCCCACTAAACTGCTGACCACCCAACTTCCCTTCCTGGTTCAAATGTTAGCTGATATTGTTTATGGTTCTCTCTCTTCAGGTATTGTCCCTCTCTCCTTTCAATCTGCCTTCGTCACTCTAGCCCTCAAAACACCAACATTTGATCCCATCATTCTCGCAAATTACAGCCTTCTGGTGTCGCCCAAGGATTTATCTTGGCTCTCTTTGATTTCTCATCCACATGCTGTACCTTGGCAACATCATCCAAAAACACGAGTTTTAGTTTTCACATGTACACTGATGATACCCAGCTCGACTTCACCATCACCTCTCTCGATTCCGCCACTGTCTCTAAATTATCACTGCTTATCTGACATCCAGTAGTGCATGAGAAGAAATTTCCTCCAATTAAGTATTGGGAAGATAGGAGCAATTGTCTTCAGTCTTCACCACAAACTCCTTTCCGAAGCCGCTGACTCCGTCTCTCTCCCTGGCAACTGGCTCAAGCAGGACCAGGCAATTTGCAACTTTGGTGTCACATTTGATCCCAAGATGCTACTGAAATCCTCATCCATGTCTTTATTACCTCTAGACTTAACTATTCCAATACACTCCTGGCTGGTCTCTCACATTACTCTCTGTAAACGTAGGATCATCCAAAACACTGCTGCTGGTGTCCTTACTCACACCATGTCTCATTCACACACCAGCCCTGTGTTCACTGTCCTACATGCATCCCACTCTAATACCTTGATTTTAATATTCTTGTTGCTAATTTCAAATCTCTTCAGGGCCTCACCCCTTCCTATCTCTGTAATCTCCTCCAGACCCACAAACCTCCAAGATCTCTGAATTCATCTACTTCTAGCCTTTTGATCCTGCTGATTTTAATTGCTCCACCAATTAAAGGTGGGCATTCCTTTAGTTGTCTAGGCCCTAAACTCTGGAATTTGCCCCCTAAACCTCTCCACCTTTCTACCTATTCATTGCCCCTTTTGGATGCATCTGAAAAACTACTTTTTTGACCGAGCTTTTGGCCATTGCTCTTAATACCACCTTGCATGTCTCAGTGTCACATTTGCTTACGCTGTGAAGTGGCGTGGGGTGTTTAATTTCTTTAAAGGAACGATATAAATTTAGGTTGCTGTATATATGAATATGTATCGATATTAACATATAAACAGAAATAACAACCAAGTAATTTAAGGAATTTTAGATGACTGAGCATCATCTCAGTACTCTTGATATTTACTGTTTATAGCCAGCATTGCAGAGTGTACTGTCTCCATCAAGTTCACATGAACACTAGAGAAATAAGGAAGAAATATTTGCATATTTACAGCACCTTTCATGAGCCAATGCTTCCCAAAGCATTTTAAAATCAATGAATTACTTTTGAAGTGTAGTCACTATTGTAAAGTAGGGAAAAGCAGCAGTCAAGTAGTGCACAGCAAGCTCCCACATACAGCAATGTGATAAGGGCCAGGTAATCAATTTTAATGATGTTGATTGGGATAAATATTGGCCAAGAAACTGGGGACAACTCCCTGCTCTTCTTCGAATAGTGTCATAGCATCAATGCCATCCACCCGAGAGAGCAGAAGGGACCTCGGTTTAATGTTGTTGTGGCCCATGTAGGTACCAATGACATAAGTAGAACTAGGAAAGAGGTTCTGCATTGGGATTATGAGGAGCTAGGTGCTAAGTCGAAAAGCAGAGCCTCAAAAGTTATAATCTCTGGATTATCACCTGAGTCCCATGCAAATTGGTATAGGGTACATAAAATTAGAGAAATGAATACGTGCCTCAAAGGCTGGTATGGGATTTTCAGAGAATAGTTGTGGGGCATTGGCACCAGTGTTGGGGAAAGTGGGGGCTGTACCATTGGCATGGTCTGCATCTGAACCAAGCTGGGACCAGTGTTCCTGTGAATCGCAAAACTAGGGAAGTAGAGAGGGTTTTAAACTAAATAGCGGGGCAAGGGATCAAATGTTGAAAGATCTGGTATATCAAAGACTAGAAACAAGATAAGGGAGGATAATAATAGTATGGGAAATGAGAATTAGAGAATGGCAGGAAGGGACAGAGAGAAAAAAACTTAAGAATGCACAAAGTCTAGATGTTACAAAGGTAACAAAAAGACTAAACTAAAAGCTCTGTTTCTGAATATTCATAGCATTCATAACAAAGTAAATGAATTGATAGCGCACATTGAGGCAAATAAATATGATCAGCCATTATGGAGACCTAGCTGCAGGATGACGAGGATTGGGTCCTGAATATTGAGGGGTATATGACATTCAAGAAGAATAGGAAGCTAGGTAAAGGTGGAGGGGTAGCACTGTTAATCAAGGATGGCATTGGTGCGATAGTTAGAGATGACCTTGGTTCAGGAGATCAGGATGTAGAATCGGTTAGGGTGGAGATGAAGGATAGTAGGGGAAATAAGTCACCAGTAGGAGTGGTCTGCAGGCCCCCTAATAGTAACTACAATGCAGGACAAAGTAAAAAAGAAGAAATATAGGGTGCTTGTGATGAAGGGATGACAATAATCATGGGTGACTATAATCTACATAAAACTGGAAAACTCAGATTGGCAGTAGTAGCCTGGATGAGGAGTTCATGGAATGCTTTTGAGATGGTTTCTTGGAGCAGCACATCTGGAACCAACCAGAGAACAGGTTATATTGGACTTGGTATTGTGTAAAGTGACAGGATTAATTAATGACCTCAGAGTAAAGGACCCCTAGGTAGCAGCGCCCACAGTACGAAAGAATTTTATATTCAGTTTGAAAGAGAGAAGAGTGGGTCTAAGACTAGTATTTTGAACTTAAATAAGGGCAACTATGTGGGCGTGAAAGCTGAGCTAGCTGAAGTGAACTGGGATACTAGGCTCGGTGATAGATCAATAGAAAGGCAGTGGGAGACATTTAAGGTGATATTTCAGAATACTCATTTATAAGTATATTCCTAATATAAAGAAAAATTCTAAAGGAAGGACCCACCATCTATGATTAACTGAAGAAGTTAAGGAAAGCATCAAACATAAGGAAGAAGCATATAGCTGTGCAAAGATGAGTGGCAGATCAGATGATTGGTCAGAATATAAAGAATGGCAGAGAATGACTATAAACTTAATCAGGGGAAAGAAATTAGAGACAAAAACAGAAAATGCTGGGAAAACTCAGCAGATCTGACAATATCTGTGGAGAGAGAAACAGAGTTGATGTTTTGAGTCCATATGACCCTTCTTCAGAGTATGAGAGGAAGCTAACTAGAAAAGCAAAAATGTATAGCAAGCATTTCTACAGGGAATTAAACAAGAAAAGAGTAAGTAAAGTGTGTGTGGATCCTGTAGAGAGTGACAATGGGGAGTTAATAGTAGATAATGAGGAAATGGCGGATGAAATGAACAATTGTTTTGCTTCTGTCTTAACTAAAGAGGATACAAGAAACTTTCCAGTAATAGCTGTAAATTGGGAGGTGGAGGGGAGAGGGGAACTTGGTGAAATTACAATCACTAGGGAAGCAGTACTGAGCAAACTGAGCTGTGGGCTGACAAGTCTCCGGGTCCAGATGGACTTCATCGCAGGGTCTTAAATGAGGTGGCTAATGAGGTAATAGATGCGTTGGTGTAAATTTTCCAAAATTCCCTAGATTCAGGAAAGTAGCAAATATAACCCCTTTGTCCAAAAGACGGGGAGGGAGAAAATAGGAAATAGTTAGCTTAATGTCTGTTGTGGGAAGGTGTTAGAATTGATCATTAAGGAGGAGGTTATAGCTGGACACTTAGAAAAACTCAAGGCAATCGTGAAGAGTCAGTGTGGTTTTATGAAAGGAAAATCATGTTTAACCAATCTATTGGAGTTCTTTGAAGGAGTAGCATATGCTGTGGATAGAGTGGAGCCTGCATATGTGCTGTACTTGGATTTCCAGAAAGTACTTGATAAGGTGCCACATCAAAAGTTATTGCAGAAAAGAATAGCATGTGGTGTAAGGGGTGACTTATTAGCCTAGATATAAGATTGGCTGGCTGGCAGAAAACAGAGAGTATGCATAAGTGGGTCTTTTTCTGATTGACAGGATATGACGTGTGGAGTCCTGCAGGGGTCTGTGCTGGGGCCTCAACTTTTTACAATTTACATCAATGAATTAGATGAGGGGAGCAAAGGCATGGTAGCTAAATTTGCAGATGACACAAAGCTAGGTAGGAAAATATGTTGTGAAGAAGATGTAAAGGGTTTGAGATGGGTATGGATAGGTTGTGGGTGGGCAAAAACCTGGCAGATGGATATGAAGTAGGGAAATGTGAAGTTGTTCACTTTGATAGGAAGAATAAAAAAGCAGAGTACTACTTAAATGGAGAATGACTGCTGAATTCTGAGGTGCAGAGAGATCTAGGTGTTTTTGTGCATGAGTCACAAAAAGTTAGTATGCAGGTACAGAATGTAATCAAGAAGGCTAATGGAATGCTATCCTTTATTATGAGAGGAATTGAACATAAAAGTAAGGATGTTATGTTTCAGTTATGCAGGGCAGCGGGGAGATTGCATCTCGAATGCTGTGTGCAGCTTTGGCCTCCTTAATTAAGGAAGGAAGTAAATGTGTTGGAGGCAGTTCAGAGGAGGTTTATTAGATTGACTTGGAATGAGCAAGTTGCCTTATGAGGATGGGCTGGACAGGCTGGATTTGTTTCCACTGGAGTTTAGAAGAGTGAGGGATGACTTGTGATCCTGAATGTCCTTGAAAAGGATGTGGAAAGGATGTTTCCTCTTGTGGATGAGTCCAGAACTAGGGGGCACTGTTTTAAAATTAGGGGGTCGCCCTTTTTGGACAGAGATAAGGAAAATTTCTTTTCTCTCACAGGGTTGAGTGACTTTGGAACTTGCTGCCCCAGAAGGCAGTGGAAGTGGGGTCATTGAATATTTTTAAGGCAGGGGTAGGTAGATTCCCTCGTTAAGCAAGGGAATCAAAGGATTTGGGGTAGATGGGAATGTGGAACTTGAAACACAAACAGATCAGCCATGATCTCAATGAAGGACGGAGCAGGCCCAAGGGGCTGAATGCCTACTCTGCTCCTATTTCATATGTTTGTATGTTTCTATGTCACTTCCAAAAGGTGGCACCTCGAACAATGGCTTATCTGAAACATTAACCTAGCTTTCTGCTCCATATCCATTATTTTATAAACTTCTATTTTCTAACCTGTTTGTATTTCTCTCAAAAATATGTGCTTTTTGTCACTTACTCAGGTACTACAGCAGTTTGACAAAGGACCTGTGGTAGCTAATCTTTTGAGGTTAACATAGATCATGTTAGAATATAATAATTGCACTTATACACAGTGATACCACATTTATGCAAAATGCTGTAACAATACTTAGCAAAGAAACTAAAAGGCTCTGCTTACGTTAAACAGTGGCTAGATGATTTTAGAGAGCAGCCGGCAAAATATATAAGTGCACTTTCCATTGAATATTTTTGCATAAATTTACATAAAATATTTAGGGTGGCTCACCAAGGCGACATATGTAAATAAAAATGCTATTTATGTGTGGCATATTTTCAAGTAACTAAGGCTAGTCTAAAGAATGCTATTCTTTAAAGATTGATAAGCATCACTATAGATCAATCTTTGTACTGACACCAGCACTTCAATGTCTGCATTGAGATTAACCCTCCCAGTTACAGCATTAAGGCTAGTTCCTTAATCCCTATATTCAGACCAGCAACTTTTCTGGGAAGAGACAAATATTGTAATATCAGCCTCAAGGTTAGGACTTTAATTTTTGCTTTGACAGTTGCACCAAATCTGTGCAATGAGATCAGCAATAAGACTCTGCACTGAATGTAGTAGCGCAGTCTCTGTACTGAGAAAGGATCTCAATGTCTGTATTAATATTAGTACTTCAGATTCTTCACTGAAATCATTCTCTTAGGCCAGAATTTTGACGATGGCGTGCGGGGGTGGGCCCAGTATGCTGACGCATAAAATGACACGTGGTGATGTCGGGCGAGCATCCCAGTGTCACTGCGCATCATTTAGATCTTTTGTTTGGCAGGCGCACGCCGGAGGCGGCTGCGTATTTGCCGAACTGTCAAAGGCCTTTAAAAGCAATTAGGAAAGAAATTTAGATAATTAACAGGTCTGCGCGTCCAACCTTAAGGTTGGCGGGCAGGCGAAGAGCCCAAACGGTCTCCGTGTTTCTCAGGAAACCTCATCCACGGGCGGGATGAGGTTTCCTGAAGGTTTCATTAAATAAGTATTTTTTTCCCAATTCATAAACATGTCCTAGCTCGTGTGATATTGTCACATGAGGGGACATGTCTGAATAATTACTATCTTTCTTTATTTAAAAATTCCAATATGAACTTAATCTCCCTAATGCAGCTCTGTGCCTCAGGAAGATTGCTGCGCTCTTTCGCACGCATGCCAGCCATGCATCATGCTGGGCGGGCCTTAATTGGCCCGCCCATGTAAAATGGCAGTGCGTAGCCGATCGCGGGTGGCGATTGGCTTCACGCCCGCTCCTGACCAGCCCGCCTGACAGGCAGAAAATTCTGCCCTTAGTTTCTGAATTAACATCAGTACCTCAGCCCCTGAATTGGGGAAACTATTTCAACTTCTGCACTGAAACCAGTACCATAGACTCAAGGCTCAATATCCCATTACCACTCAACTGGAATTACCAAAAACAAAGACAACACTTGGGGACCTCCCCAGCTCAAGTACAATTAGTTGACATTTTGTGGTCTGTGGCAAAGGAATGGTGCTCATCATTCATCCTGCTGACAGCTGCACACAGATTATTTTGCAAGCTATTGAGCAACAACTTACTGTCAGTGGGCATTTAGTCCAGTAAGGCACCCTTTATAGAGAGCTGCTTGAGGCGGAGTGTGGTGGAGAGTGGCCATGGACAAGGAGGGGTGGGAGCAGTACTCACTGGACCCACTGAAAAAAATTTAAAACTAGTGCAAAGCAATTTATGAGGGCTGCACAGTGAAGATGACAGGTTTGCACAAATGTGCACAAGTATGTTTGGGCTTGCTGGAAAGACATTTAAAAAAATTCCAATCTTGAACTGACGTGGCCCTTAACGGGCTTCATGAGCTTAAAGGGCCATTAATTGGTGGCAACTGCATTTCCCACTCACTCCTGCTGGCCCTTTGAAAATTCAAAATCATCTCGAAGTGGTGGGATTCAAGGCCACCTCTGAGACAGCAAGGTTTAATTTCTGCCCGCACCAGGGGCAGAATTTTCTGCCTGTCGGGCTGGTGGGCCCGACCCAATCTCCAGCGGGTGGGGAGCCGATCCCTGCCAGAGAAGCCGGCCCCGCCGCCATTTTATGTGGGCGGGCCAATTAAGGCCCGCCCAGCGTGACGTCCGGTGGGAAGCGCTATGCGCTCCCTGAGTGGGTGGGGGGATTCCCCAACTGTCAAAGTGCTCTTTCGCTCATGCACACAATAGAGCGCACATCTCCCTGAGGCTAAGTGCTGCCTCAGGGAGATCGCTTCCACTTTTAAAAATATTAAAAATAGACAAAAAAAAATCCCTAACATGTCCCCCTCATGTATGGGACATGTTCATAAATTACACTAAAACTTTTATTAAGCTTTTTAGAACCCTGCATGAAACCTCATCCCGCCGCTGGATGAGGTTTCATGTTTTCTCTATTTGCCGCTGCAGCTCCTGGCCTGTCCACCGACCTTAAGGTTGGACGGGTAGGTCCTTTAATTATTTAAATGATCCTGTCAATGGCCTCAATTGGCCACTGACAGGACTACAGCTGATTTTGCTGTGCCCCCACCTTCCTGAAAATTTAAATGGGGCGGGGTGACTTCGGGGGTTTCGCCCAACATCATCCCGCATCATTTTACGTGTCGGCGAGCAGGCCCCGCCCCCTGCTCGCCGACGGCAAAATCCTGCCCCAGGTCCCAACCCTGCAGCCCTTTGAAAATCTGATACTCAGAGTATAAACCAGAAAGTATAAATCAGGAAGCAGCTTTAAATTGTGTACATGCAGCAAAATAAAGAGATGGAGAGAAAATGGCATTAAGAGAGGAGGTAAAAGAGACAGAAAGAAAAATTTTAAAAAATAACTTTTTGAAATCTCAAACAAAAACTAAATTATGAAGAATGAGACTCCACACTTGTAAACTTTAATTTCGCTGCCTGAGAGGTTATTTGACAGTGATTTAAACTTACTACACCATAAATAAATCACTTAATGCTAAATGCAGTAGTCATAACTTTTCCTGCCTTGTTTAGTGGGTAGCTAGTAGCCCAGTTCATGCTCTTGTATGGATTCCAATGCCAAGCCAATTGGCGAGATACATTTATAGCACAACCTATGGAGCAGCAAGGCAAATTGGACAACTTCCAGATTTCCACATTTAATTGCACATATGCAGGCTCTGGAATAAGGAGCAGTATGATTTACTCCACGATAAGTGCTGTTAGCTCCCCTATTTTCTCAAAGCAAAATTAGGGCCAATAAAATGTTGTCCAATAATTCACTGAGATTTAACTGCTTATCTTATTGTGTAAATTGTTTGGGAGTTTGTTAATAATTGCTAATAAGAATTCCAAGAAATCTGAAGTTTTTGCTCCACAGAGGTCATTTGGCTAAAAATTCTAATGCAAAATCTTAATTTATAGAGGATAGCCATGGGGCTCAAATAGTCCAGAACAATAGAGATCCACAGAATGTGAAATCATCTCCATCCTTCCTTGTTTGTTGACTCTTCGATATTGTTATTGAACTAATGCAGCCCAGTTCCTTGGCAAAATAATTAAAGAAAGGGCTTACATCTACGTGGCACCTATCGTAATGCCCAAAGCATTTCACAATCTAAGGAATACTACTAAATTCCAGTCACATGACAGTGATTTTGTACACAGCAAAATGCCACAAACTATAATGAGATAAATGAAAAAATAATTTGTCTTAATGATTTTAGTTGAGTCAGGCACCAGGATATCTCTGCTGCTCTTCTCCAAATAGTACCATGGAATCTTCACATCTACCCAAGAGAGTATCTATAAAACAGCAACCAGCACCTCTAACAGTGCATCACTCCCTCACTAATGCTTTGAAGTGTCAGCCTCGGTATGTGCTCAATTGTCTCTGGAGTGGGGTTCGAACTTAAAAGCTCCTGACTCAGAGTTGAGAGTGCCACCATGGGTCCAAATTAGTGGCCCTAGGGTTTTGAACTGGAACATTAATGTTTTTTCACTTATTTTTAATGCTGATGGATCTACTGCATTGAAGGTATTTTCTATTTTTATTCTGTGAAATGACCAATTCCACATGTCTATTTTACTTGTGTTAGCTCCAGAGATGAATATTCTTGATTTAATACTGAATTTAAAAAATGTAATGCTTCTTTAGAATTGTAAAGTTGATAGATATTAAGAAGTCTCTGGTTAACCTTTTATTAAAGTAATATTAACATTGCTACTCTGGGAAGATTAATTCTGAATTTATGTTTGTTTTGCAAGCTTTGACATGCTCATGGTGGTTGTATTGGCAGTTAAGTTATACATTCCTTTTTGCAATCATGATATATGGTGAGTAAGCTGACTGAACAGCCAAGCTTTGTTAATTGAATAATTTTGACTTGCTAATATATATCTGCTCTATCTATTCATGGGCACCATTGTTCTTCAAGGAGGATGCCCTGCTCCTCACTAATAAGTCTTAGTGAGGGAAAATGTGAAGTATTTTCTAGTTGCATATCAATATTCATGTAAAGCTGAGTGGGACATTAACAATAATTTGTATAGTCTTAAAATCAGTGAGCATGCCTCATGAATAAGGTGGGATTCTGTCAGGAATTACTCAAGGGATATAATTTGCTTTTGGTTATAGAAGAGGTTTGAAAACAACATATGAGGAAAAGGAGGAAGGAAGGGTGGAAGGGAGGCAGGGAGAGAGAGATCCTGCAAATCCAGTGGCAAGAAAGGCCACATCAGTATCCTCTCCCAAGCCAACACGCCCAGCATCGAGATGCTAATTGCTCAATACCAGCTCCGCTGGGCAGGACATGTTGTTCATACGCCTGTCACCAGGCTCCCAACGCAATTGCTCCACTTGGAACTTGGTCGCAACAGGACATTCCCAGAGGACAGAGGATACAATTTAGGGATGTCCTCAAAGCATCTCTGACAGGTTCAAACATCCGCGCTGACTCATGGGAGACTCTGGTTTGTGGCCATCCAAAACGGAGAAGGTTCATTCAGAAAGGCACCGAACACATTGAGAGACTTCATCAGGAATATACAGAGGCAAAGTCAAGGCATCGGAGAAAGTGCACAAACCTCCAAGCAACTCATCTAGCTGGCTCTCCAAGCACCACCTGCTGTGCAAGTGGCAGAGGCTGCAGATGGCGCATTGGACTTATCAGCCATTTTAGAATCCATCGAACCGGAGTGAGAGCAAGTCATTCTCGATCCTGAGGGACTGCCTAAGAGGGGATTGTGAAACTAATTGTTAATGAGCTATCTGGTCTGAAAACAGAAATAGAAGGTAACTGTAAATAGTTCAGGAGGGGTGATTTGTGTGTATGGATGTTCTGTTCTGGATCTACTATTATTTGCATTATTTAAGCTGGCTGATGACATTAATAGTGTTTCAATTAAGCATATGGACTTGGGTTTGGGAGTGGGATTTCAAGGTGGATAAATGTGAGGTGATGTTAAGTGACACAAGAAGCAAAAATTGTAGCCACTCAATAATCCAACCCCTATCAGGATACATCAGGTGCACCATCTTGAAAGAGAAACTGCATTAAAAACCCATTCGGAAGAATTTCCAAAATATAATAGTGTCTCATTATAAGATAGCAACTCAGAGTTGTGGCTCATCAGGAGACAACAGTTACTTCCTTCCCCTTACAGCTAGTTTTAATCAAAAAGTAATTAAGATAACAAAAAACATAATGAGCAAATTAAAATAATTGAAAAAGAAAATAGATTCATACGCATTCATCAGCCATGCACAAACCAGATATTTTGAAGTAGCCTTCACCAAAGTAGTCACCTACCTACCAAAACATTTGTTTATAAGTCAGCGGGTTATGATGATGTTGCAATGATTCATATATACAATACCTTGTATAGCCTTTGGCATTTGTTTTCAGAATAATAGTGGAGAACATTTTAGAGAAGAGTGATAATTCCAGGACTTAAGAATTTAAAGAAAGAAGGCTGTGAAGGTACATGAGCCAAGTTATTAAAACAGGGTAAATAGGTTTTTTGAAATTTAGTTTCTGAATGCAGTAAGAGAGGCGCTGCTGAGTGTAACTCACTAATGATTTCATTATTCATGAATTATCAGGTCCACTGCATCATATTCTTCAGTTCTTTAAAATACACCTTTATCTCATAGGCCTTAAAAATCAAATAAGAATTGGCCTGTGTGTTATTTCTGCTACTGGCAGGATTGGAGAGCCATTGACCATGAGGCCATAATGACCTTTCATCTTCTTCTCAGTTATAAATAATATTTGCACACAGTTTTTTTTTTAGATTAAGAAAAGCCGCTGAAGTCTCATAGTGCAGACTGATAGAAGTTGGAGAGAAAACAAGATCAATCGAGAATAAAGGTTATGTGGCACCAAGTCTGGAATTTCAAAGCTTGTAGGAAAAGGGAATATTGAGTGGGATAAAGAGATTGTCAATGATCCATTCTAATCAAGTATTCTTATCCGCATAAAAAGAAAAGCTTGTAAGCATCCCATGCATTTATCCGCTTCATCTTTAAAAGATTGAGACATCAGAGGCATTCGTGCACTCATACCCCAGTGTTTCTCTTTCCAGAGTGATGGGTCTGCAGGTTCCTCCCCAGCACACCGTCACAACAAAGCCAAAATGTACAAGACTCTCTGTTGGCAAATACATTGTGTCACAGCCCATTAGACAGTTACGACTCAGAATACATCTCAATATGCTGCACTGGAGGCATCTGTTTACCATTGTTGTGACTTCATGACAACTTCCTTAGAAACCTAACACATTCATTATCAATAGATACTGTGTTAAAATCTGCATTCTGAATATACCATTAACTTTGTACATTTGCGAGCATATTTTTAAATAAATATTTCTCAAAATCCTTATTTTTAAGCAATAAATAATATTGAATATCGTAATGGAGAAACATTTCCCTTCTAATTTTCATTCCTGAAGGTACTGACTTTCTTGGGGCATGGTTCCATTTTCACTGGGGAAAGTACTTTGTCCAAGAAGCTATTCTCTATCTGTGGGGCTAAACAATTAGTCTTAACAAGCTCTTTGTTTGTAACGGAGTGAGTTGGAGGTGGGGAGGTGGGGAGAGGCAGTATCACAATTGAGGCTTATCCTATACTCACCCAACATGCAGGCTCTTCAGCAGAGACCATGCGATAGTGACCAGCTGAATTTCCTCCTCTTTTCTCCTGCTTAACCAATGGTCAGTTTGATCAATTGTAGGAATGCCTACTCGCTGCTCTGATCAAATATGAGAGCTTAAGAAAAACCTGTGCCAGTTAAGACTATGGGGCCAATTTTCCTGACTTCTGTTCCGGGAGAACATCGATTTCCTTGTTTACCAAGATCAGGAAAAAGGAGCAAGTATACCTTAATGAGCTTGAAAACTGTCCTCAAATCTTCTAGTTAAGAAAAAAATCAATGCCTAATTCGATGGGGTAAATCTTGACCTTGTATGATGATAGAAAATGGATAATAGCACAGAAGCAGCCTGTTATGTATTTCTCCTGAATTTTATTTCCACAATTGAAATATGAGCCGAGAGAGATGTCAAACAGGCGGCAGACTTGCTGACACCTGTTTTATGCTACTCAAAACCAAAACCTGCCCCAATACGACTTTCAGTTCCAGGCTAAGAAATGGAATTGTTTTTAGGGGCAATGCGTTGTGGGGCACAATGTCTTTCAGTTAAAGAGTATACCAGAGAATATTCTCACATGGCATTGTCCACCTCTGCTGTGCAGCATATCATCTAAAAAGTATATTCAGTGATCCCATCACTGAAATCACACTTGAAGGGTTGCAGGTTGGAGATACATTTACGACCTTGTAGTCTGGATTTGCACCGAGTGAAGCTGTTGCTTTTTTCTTATTCGATCATGGGAAGTGGAAGTGGGCATCACTGGCTAGGCCGGCATTTATTGCCCATCCCTAATTGTAAGCAAAGAAGGGCAGAGGGCATTTACAAGTCAACCACATTGCTGTGGGTCAGGAGTCACATCTGTAGAGGCTGCTGGAGTCACAGGTAAGGATGGCAGATTTCCTTCCCTAAAGGGCATTTGTGAGCTAGATGTTTTTTACTCCTGACAATCAGCAGACAGACTTTTAATTCCAGGTTTTTATTGAATTTAAATGTCACCATGGTGGCAACCCAGGTCCTTGGAGTATTACCCTGGATCTCTGGTCTAGGGACAATATCACTATACCACCGGCTCCTCTAAAGCTAAGGCCAAGGGATTACTGAATTAACCCAAATTCTGCATTAGCAATTCAACTCAAAGTCAACTGTTTAGAAACATTTCTGGGGGCTATTTGTACAAAGTTACCAATAGAGCTACAGTACTTATTTTTCGTTTTCTGTCACCTAATTACCTGTGGCTAGCATGCATGTGGTAAGATTTTGCTACATTATGGGACAAGGTGGATAATTTGTGAAAAGTGAAAAGGGGAAATGAATTGCAAAATTTGGGTGGAAGGCTCTGTCCCTGATGGCTGTGGAGACTTAGTCAATGTGCAATAATTTTCACTCAGCGGCGAGCATGAAATGATGTGCGTTGACATCGGCCGGGCGTGCCCACGTCCACACGCAAGTCGCATGATAGTTCAGTCAGCGGGCGCGCACCAGCAACAATAAAAGGCCTGTTAAGGCCATTAAGTAATCAACTAAGTTACATTTTTTGGCCTTTGCATTTTTTTTGGAAACCTTATCCACGGGCGGGATGAGGTTTCCAAAAGCACGTAAAAATAAAATAAAATTTTTTAGATTGAATTAATAACATGTCCCTGCTCATGTGACAGAGTCACACAAGGGGACATGTTTTATTATATTCTTATTTTTGTTACTTTCTTTTTCTAACAACGCTTCATCTCCCCGAGGCAGCTCTGTGCCTCACCCCCACCAGCAGCGGCAGTGCTGCTGCTCATGTTTTACCCTGGGTGGATCTTAATTGGCCTGCCAGCGTGAAATCGCAGGGCCTGATCGCAGGCGGTGGTCGGCTTCCCGACTGCCCTCACCTGCCCCCACCCCTGCCCAGCCCGTCCGCCAAGGGCAAAATTCTGCCTAATGATTCTATTCAAGACTGAGATTGAGAAAATTTTGGACATAAAGGCAATCAAAAGGCCAGAGTCGTGGAATAAAAGGTTTGTGAGGAGATATGAGACTGAAGGAACTTGCACAGCAAAGGTGGACAATGTCACGTGAGAATTTGAAGACAACATTTGGGATTTTAAATGTTTAGGGACATGGAAGAAATGTAGTTGAATGAAAATGGGAATAATGGACACACAGGATTTAGTAATTCCAGCTGAAGATTAGCAGAAATTTCGTTTACATGTGTATCCGGGGTTTCTGCTAAAATTACGTAGCCAACTGGGGCAACCATTATGGAAATTTCCTGGTGTCCCACCTAATTCTGTCACCAACTGGTCAATAATTGCACAGTTGCCTAACCGAGTCCAAAGATTGAATTTCTATATACGCAGAATATCTCTTTCATGAGTTGGCAATATTTATGGAATTTAAGAACATAAGAAATAGGAGCAGGCAACACTTCCCCTCAAGCATGCTCTGCCATTCAATAAGATCATGGCTTATCTTTTACATCAACTCCACTTTCCTCTTCTCAAGTCTTTCTTGCCATTGGTAACAGAGCCATCAGCTCTGGAAAATCCTCCCTGAATTCTCTGCCTCTCTATTTCAGTCTTCATTCTTAGAAATATTCTCAAATTCCATCATTTTGATCAATTTCTTAATCACCTTTTCTAAATTTCCTATCATGGCTTAATGACTTTTCCATTGAGGCAATTTTACCTGTATTGCCCCACATATTTTCCCAGAAGCTGGATAGGAAAGCAGTTAAAGTCACCTGAGTCACTTGTCCACCCTGGAGCCACTGGGTGATGTCTTTCTCAGGCTTTAACCTGTTCAACTGAGCAGGTAAAAGAAAAAGAAAGACAGACTTGCATTTATATAGTGCCTTTTGTGACTACTGGACATCTCAAAGCACTTTTCAGCTAATGAAATCCTTTCACAGTGTAGTCACTGTTGTAAAGTAGGAAACACAGCAAGCTCCCACAAACAGTCATGTGACAATGACCAAATAATTTATTCTTGTGATATTGATTGAGAGATAAATGTTGCCCAGCGATAACTCCACTGCTATTCTTCGAGATAGTACTGTAGGATCTTTATATCCACCCAAGAAGACAGATGGAGGTCTCCCTTTCATAGTGAAACTCAATGCATGCTGGAGGAACAGCACCTCATCTTCCAATTAGGCACTTCACTGCCTCCTGGGCACAACATCGAGTTCAACAATTTCAGATCTTGAACTCTATCCCCCATTTTGAATCTGTTTTTTTACCATGTGCTGGTTCGAATCTTGTTTTTCCCTTTGGACAGACCTGTTGATTATTCTGCCATTCACAGTCACTCCAGACAAATGCTTTGTCTCTTTACTACAACCATTACCACTCCTTTGCCTTTTGTTCCATTACATCTTTGTCATTTAATCTCTCCCACCCTCCACCCTATCCCAGGCCTTCCATTTTGTTTCCCCCTTCCCCTTTTGATGGCATAAAACCTGTCACATTCCTACTGTCTTTCAGTTCTAAGAAGAGTCAAATTGGACTTGAAACATAACTCTCTTTCTCTCTCCGCAGATGCTGTCAAACCTACTGTAAATTTCAAGTACCCCTTTGTATTTTTGCCTCAGTTTCACATCTCCTTCATCAGTGCAGTACTCCTTTAGTGCAGCAGTGGAGTGTTGATGTTGACTTTTGTATGTAAGCCTTGGTATGGGACTTGACCTTAGAAACTGATGACTTAGAGGCAAGAGTGCTACCAACCAACAGCTGACATATGAAGCCTACACAGTGCCAGCAACATCCTTCCTAATGTAAGACAGATCGGCCCCGATAACATCATTTTGACCCGACTGCGAATTTTACTAGGCAGCCTGAAAAGGTTAACCCGGCAAGGAAGAGAATCAGGACCAGGAGAGGCCCAAAATCACAAAGATTTGACCATTTCTGTTGTTATTATTTTCCTTGTGGGGCCAGGAGGAGCAAGTGTGCGGGCAGCTTCAGATTTTCCACTGGGAGGTGTGGCAAATGGTCAAATGGGATTTAAATCATCCACGGAACAGCAGGTAAGTTTCGAGCTCATCTACCAAAAACCAACCTGGAATCAAAATCTATGTACAGTTTTTTTCTCTTTACTGTCTATAAAGTGCGTTGGGATATTTCCTGTTGTTAAAAATGCAAGTTTTCTTTTTCATGCTTTCTCATCCTG
This sequence comes from Carcharodon carcharias, assembly GCF_017639515.1. Taxonomy (NCBI): domain Eukaryota; kingdom Metazoa; phylum Chordata; class Chondrichthyes; order Lamniformes; family Lamnidae; genus Carcharodon; species Carcharodon carcharias. Next base: position 27,651,572 of record NC_054484.1, read on the forward strand.
CAATGTGACATAAGAAGCAACATCATTGGCAGACCATCTGGGGAGATGTTTTCAGACAACAGCTAATCCTGCAGCTGCTCTTAATATGAAATTCCTGTTCTTGCACTTTATATATCATTTCATCCTCACAGCCCTGAAAATTTATTGATCTCTTCCATGAGTGAATGCACTTATATGTTTTGCTGTTGGTGTATCAAAAATGGCAGCCTCTCAAAATAATTATTTCTACACAGGTTTCAATTTTCAAAACAGGATTGCTGTAATTATAGGCCTGAGTTAATGCTGAAACTTCTGGCTACATTGGATTTTTTACACTTATACCTAAACGGACCTGAACAAAAACAAAATCACTAGAGGCATACACACTACACAGCAGGACAACACAGGAGAACAAGGCAATGCTTGCAGCTTTTAGCTCATTAAATAAATGCTTAGCAGCTTATTAGGTGGCTTAGCAGCATTACCAAGGTGTGTTCCAACTGACTTTTCAAAGTAGTTCTGCAAACCACCCAGTGTGCTAACCAAAATGCAGTCAAAATTAATTCTCAATTAATGCGTTAGAGGAAATTAAAGGCCCAGGACATGCCGCAATTTAGTGCAATTAGTTTATTTTTCAAACAATGAATTAATGAGTTGTTGTAACAAGCATGATTATGATAAAATGTTTTCATGAGATCGCCTCCTAATTAGAAGCTTAAAAGGTATTATAAACCCAAATTATGAAATGTCTCCTCTAATGCAAGGTGTATTATTACAGATTAAAACTCAAGTATTAAGTGAAGTGATGAGTTACTCATATTTCATATTTCCGAACCATGCTATAGTTAAGCATCTAGACTAAATCAAGTGTTAAGTGAAGTGATGAGTTACTCATATTTCATATTTCAGAACCATGCTATAGTTAAGCATCTAGACTAAAGGAAACTTACAGATTTAATAGATTATGGGCAAAAATGCCCAGATTATTACAGGACAGTGCATAATGTATACACACATCCACAAATATACATGCATATATAGCCTTTCTGTTGATTTCACTGCTGCACAAAGTTTTATTTAAATTTTAAACAGCAATTCTTATTGAATTGAGGTCTCATCTATAAAAAAAGTAGCATCAATTAAAATGAAATGCAAAAAAAGACAATTTGCTCAGTAGGTGCACATTGAACAAAATCCACCAAGTTTTCCCACAAGGAGGTAATCACTTTTTCCCTCTGTCTTGGGGGCACTTTATCAGCTCAATAAAATGTCATTAGCAAGTCAGAAAATCCATTCATGACTCCACATGTTACTTGTTGTTTGTTTTGTCTGCTGCTCTGTAATATGTTATTCACTATTTTACACAGAAATTAGTTTAGGATTTAGCTCTTTTTCCAAATTCATTGCTAAAAGTCTGTTTGACATTGCTCTAAACTGGCAAACAGAGCTGTGAATTCTGAACTACATTCACTTGACATTCTGATTAAGATCTTAAAGTGAAAAAAACAATGATTTGGAAACTTTAGAGTAACATTATATGAGGCCTGATGCATAATTCCATGACTTGGTGCATATTGAACTGTGAAAAACATGCTCAAACATTTCAACAAATTGCAGATGAAAAGGTCATTCACATATTAGGCAAATCCCAAAAGATTCCCAAGTCCTTCACTGGACATATTTCCCGATGCTGGGAGTGCACTAATGGCTAGGTAGAGATGTGATCGAGGGTTGACTAGTATGCCAGGCCTACCAAGAGGATTGTTGACAGCTAGATTGCTTAACCCTACAGCAGTTTAAAACCGACTGCAGTGACTTTTTTTAAAATCATGTAATTGCATTAGAACTACTGAGATCAGATCCTGTCAGCTTTACTGTAAGCTGTGGCTACGAAGACAATTAGGTCTTTGTTTCACTGCCAGTTACAATCATATTCAATATGGCTGCGGAAACTGGAAGTTTGGCATTGAGGATAACAGAGAATTGTAGTGTAGATAATGTTCAAAATGTTCTTTAAGACTCTTCAAATTTCAATGCAAGATTGGATTTAAAGATATAATTTATCCTGATGCAAAATAGTCTTTTACCAACATGCCACTTTCAGATTTGAGTAGTATAGCTTTTCTTCAACTTCTACAGTTTTTCCCATCAATTTTGTCACCTACATTATTGGTCTATAATTTGTGGTCAGAAATGAAACGACAGAGATCACTGCTGACCTTGAAGAATCTCTGTGGCATCTCTGTGGCAAGAACTTTACCGATCTCAACATTTAATTGATGGTAGTGTTGCTTAATAACGATACTCAGCACTGAGCTGTAGTGATGGCATCAAGCTGTCTAAGCAACCAATTACATTAAACATAGGATACAGGAGCAGGAGTAGGCCAATGGGCCCATTGAGCCTGCTCTGCCATTCAAACAGATCATGGCTGATCATCTACCTCAATGCTATTTTCCCCCACTATCCCCATATCCATTGATGTCACTAGTATCCAGAAATCTATCAATTTCTGTCTTGAATGTGTTCAATGATTGAACTTCCACAGCCCTCTGGAGTAGAGAATTCCAAAGATTCACCACCTTTTGAGTGAAGAAATTACTCCTCATCTCAGTCTTAAATTGCCTGCCCCTTATTCTGAGACTGTGTCCCCTGGTTCTAGACTCACCAGCCAGGAGAAAGAACCTATCTACATCTACAATGTCATGCCCTGTTAAAAAAAAATTAAGTTTCAGTAAGATCACCTCTCATTCTTCAAAACTTTAGAGAATGCAGGCCCAGTTTCCTCAATCTCTCCTCATAAGGAAATCCTGCCATCTCAGGGATTAGTTTGGTGAACCTCCATTCATCTATGGCAAGTATATTCTTTCTTAGATCAGGAGACCAAAACTGTACACAATACTCCAGTTGCAGTCTCACCAAGGTTCTGTACAACTGCAGCAAGACATCTTTACTCCCGTATTCAAATCCCAATGTGATGAAGGCCAAAGTACCACATGCCTTCTTAATTGCTTGCTGTATCTGCCTGCTAGCTTTTTGTGACTGATGAACAAGAACACCCAGGTCCCTTTAGACATCAACATTTCCCAACCTCTCAGCATTCTCACGGACAGCCAAGCAGAAATGAAAAGCATTAATAATCAATCCATTTTTAAAAGTTTTATGCAGTGAAATAAAGGTTGAGACTTACACCTGGGGTTAAGGTAGAAGCTGAAAGATTATGAAGATTTTTTTAAAAGAAATATAGTTTGAAAAATCCAGTAATTAATCATAATGGAAAAAATTGATCAACATTCCACTATATTTTCAGGGTCAGATCAGTTGTTCAGTAGTAGTTATTACTCAGATTACCATAAAAACCCAATTACATCTCATTGAACAAGGCTTAACTTTTATGAAATTTTATGAAGTTTTATGAATGGTGATTTATAAAGTGGAAAATGGGAAGTTCTCACTAGATCAACTGATATCAATGATTGCCTGACCTGGGGGAGGGGTGGCAGTGGTGGTGATGCAGGTAGGGGGTCGGGGGGGGGGAGTTGTTGGGGATGGCAGAGTTGGTGTCCACAGATGTCTGGACATCAAGATATTATGTAAGATTTTGTTCCCATTTGCCAAGAACATCTAATAGTTGAATTTGGATGCTTGTTAATTCACTTTATGTCACTTGACCTAGAGATGTACGTTTTGCATGCTGAATGTGCACATTTCAAGCTTTCAATTTACACATAAGTATTTACTTTACTGTTTGTTTCCCAAATCAGCAGCCAATATTTGACTCAAAAGTACACTGGGGTAGATTTAAATGATCATGTGACTGGCCGGCAGAGTGTACTGGTCACCCAGCCGACAGTGCCGGGGGAGGTCCAGCCTATTTGGAGGGTAAGGCCGCTTAACATATATATTTATGCACTTGCCAGCACTACTGGGCGGCCCGGAGACTGGCCGCAGCCAGGATAAAGGAAAGCCTGGCATGGGTTTGCAACTATGGGAGGGAGAAGGGCAGTGAAGCAGCATCTGACATTATTCTTGAAAAATTAATTCCAAGGGAGAAATGGCAACAATGCAAGAATGGAGTGGTAAATCGACAACTGCCATTTTAACCCTGTTACTGTCTTATCCATTGTCTCAAATGACTGAAGACCCAGCAAAGTTTGTTTTGCATTCACAATTCATACTCCTACGCCAAGTGGACTTCCTGTTTGGTAGCTTGGCACCACTGATGCAGTTCCCTTGTGATGAACTCTGAAACTATTAAATGTGAAAATTATAAATGTGTTATTTGGTAGTGTGTGCTTTTAAATTCAATGCTTAATTGATATCCTGAAGAATTGTATGATGGTCCATCAATCTGACATAATAAAGTAGGAAATTCCAATGATATTTGCTATGTACTTAATGTCTTCATTTATAATCTTTCAAAATTTATACAATTATATTAATCACTAGGCATCATAGAATTTGCAGTATTAGGGCATCCTTGTTTTTTTGTTGAGGCTCTATGGATATTTATCTTTTTTCAATGTATTGTAAAAGTTGCATAAGTACTTTTGACAATGTCGAGTCCAATGAATGGAAAATGCTAGGAAAAATAAAATCAATAAACGACTTCAAGAAAACCTGATCTATAATTGACAATAATTCATGACCCCCTATACTGTACTGCTTCACAAATGCTGTGTTATTGCAGATTATTAAACTGCTGTGCTTATTGACTTTATCCCATTAATTTTGTAGAATGCATACAGATATTTCTGACCTGCTTAATAGTTTTAGTAATGTTCAGATATATATGTATCTTAAGCACCACTATGCAGGAAACAATGGACATAACAGTCCATATTCTTAATTTTATGGACATTAATCTGTTTACCTTTCCGTTATTTTAAGTGCAAGTTCTTTTTCCATGATCTGATGTATCTCTATACTGATCATTGATAAGTTGCAGCACATCACATAAGTCTTGATATGAATCAATAGATACAACTTCTCTGGTGTTTATAACTGGTCTTGACTCAGTACTCTACCTTATAAAATGAGTGGTTCAAAGTCAGAAAACCTGCCTCCATATGAAGTACTTAGTAAGCTTAACAGTTTTTGAGGAAGGAACATGTAGAATTTTCTCCATTGTTTACATCTGTAAGTAGCTGAGGGGAAATCTTGTGCATGTACCTCTTGAACCCAATGATAATCAAGCAAATTTCCAAAATATTCACATTTTTACTGATCAACCCAATTATGTTTCTGGGCTGGTAATATAGACACCTAGACTAATGCTCTGGAGACATGTGTCAAATCCCATTATGGCAGTTGAGAAATTTAATTCTGTTAATCCAATAAATCTGGAATTAAAAGCTAAGTATCTTTAATGTTGACCATGTAGCAACCAGATTTCCATAAAAAAACGATTGGCTCACTAATGACCATTAGGGAACAAAAACTGCTGTCCTTGCCTTGTCTGGCCTAAATGTGACTCCATACCCACAGCAATCTTAGTCAGCAGAGCTCTTGTCAGGGTTCAGATAGTGTGGGTTCAAGCCCCACTCTAGGACTTGAGCACAAACATCAATGCTAAGCATCCAATGCAGTACCAAGGGAGTGTGGCGCCATCAGAGGTACTGTCTTTTAGGTGAGATGATAATCCAAGGATCTGTCTGCTCTTTCCCATGCTACAATTTTGAAGCAGAGCAGGGGAGTTATTCCCAGTGTCCTGGTCAATATTTATCCTTCAATGAACATCACAAAAAACAGGTTATCTGGTCACCTTCTCAACAGCAATTGGGGATAGGTGATGTCCATGATCTGCAAATGAATAAAAGAAAAATCCCACCTACAATGGACAATTTTTTCTGGACCTGTGTCTGGATTCATTGGATTGTTTGGGAACAGTAGCTATCCAAAAGCTGGATATGTTGGAGCGCATGTCCGTTAAAGAACTCACCTCATTTTCCTCTACTCTGATCAATGGAAGAAAATTAACCATGTTCCAACAAGTAGTTGTTCTAGCTTGCCTAATATTCCGATATTCGCTGAGCCCAGGCAGTCCACTGCACCGATTCCAGATGAGGAAAATCTCCCCTAACGTCTCCTGTCCACTCTCTTTGGTTCCAATGTTAAAGCACTAGTCCAGTGGAGGTATCTGATCATTTCAAACTATACCTGCTCCTTTACTCTCCAAAAGAGTTTGAAACAAGATATTTATCTAAAGATTATAGTACAGCTGTGAACAAAAGGATGAAAGTTAGCATACATCCCTGATGAATCCCAATGAAACAGCTGGAGACAGTGAGATAAAAACTGATTCTGATATCATAGGAGGCCACCCAAGAGGAAAGAAATCGAAAACAGGAAGGATTGGAGTATATGAGGGACAAAATGAAAGCCGGAAACTCTTTAAGCAGTGAATATCCCCATTAATTACCTGTTTAAAATTTATTTACTGTTTCAAAGAAATGTGTTTAACTTTAATATACTTTTGATTTTTTTTTTCTTTTTCTACTGTTTTAACTGTATTTTTTTGATGTTTGCCAATAACATGATTGGGAGGGTGGTTTTGAAATGTGCACGATATCTTATGCTGTTGTTGTACTGGAACTTTAGGATCACATTTGTGCTCATAACAACTTAAATGTTACATGAAAGTCTCAATACAGATTTGTGAGATCATGAGCAGCTGCAACTGGGCCACCTCCTCTCTGATCCACCCAGCATGATAGACCGGAGATTGCATTTCTTATTCTCCGCTCGGACATGATGCCACATAAGAATGTGAATGAAAGTCATCATTTATACTAGCATGCGTGTGCATATTTGACTTGTCAGGTTGGTTCGTAATCCACCAGGAGATCAATATAATCTGTGTGCTCAAGGGCTGACAAATGTTTCTGATAATATTGAACTATATTGCTTCCTAAATCTTTCTAAAAATACACATTTCACATCCTTAGAATGTTTCAAAGTGTTAAATAGTTTTGAAGTGTATTCACTGCTATAATGTAGGAAATACAACAGCCAATTTGCACACAATAAGATCCCACACTATGACAATGACCAGGTAATCTGTTCTAAGTGACATTGGTTGAGGGATTAACATTGGCCAGGACACCAGGGAGAACTCACCTGCCCTTCTTTGATGTCCACCTGAGAGGGCAAACCTGGCCTCAGTTTAATGTCTCACCTGAAAGACGACACCTCCGACAGTGCAGCACTCTCAGTATGGCATTGGAGTCTTGGGCTAGGGCTTGTGCTCTAGTCAGCTGTGGCTCATTTGGAATATTCATACATAAACGGCATATAGTTTTAGGTTCAAGTCCCATTCCAGAACTGAGCACATAAAGAAAGAAAGAAAGGGAGAGGGATAGAAAGAAACAGAGAGAAAGAAAGAAAATATGAATTTGCATTTATATAACACCTTTCATGACCATAGGATGCCCCAAAGCTCTTCTATGGCCAAAGTTGTACTTTAGAAATGCAATTATAGTTGGAATGTAGGAAATGCGGCAGCCAATTTGTGCACAGCAAGCTCCCATGAATAGCAATACAATACAGTGAAAAGAAGTAAATCTTCACAATGGCTAGTTCATTTGTTTTAGTGATGCTGGTTGAGCAGTAAATATTGGCTTAGCGATCTGGGCAAACTCTCCTGCTCTTCAACAAAATAGAGCCATGAGATCTTTCACATCCACCTGACAGGGCAAACAGGGCCTGGATCTAACATTTCTTAATTCATAACCTGTGCTTATCTAGAAATTTTTGTAAATGATCACAGTACACGTTAACATCACTTATTGTTCAATGCATGCATGCGCATGGGTGCTGACCCATACAGTTTGTGTTCCGTTTGATTACAGAATGAGTTGATTTTACCTTAGTCGGTAGTAGGATGATTACAGTGCCTCCTTGGGCTGTGGTTGGTGGGTAGCGGGATAGGGGTGGAAAATCAGTCAAGATTTCCTCTCCTTACTGTATGAAACAAACAAAAAAAATAGTTGTGTCGATATCAGGTCAGAACAGTACCAAGTGTGACTGTAATGCCCAACTTGGGGCTGAATAGTCTCAGCACTCACTGTCCAATCATGATCTGACATTTGGATGGTCAAACTAATTTGGTTGGATAACTGATAGGATCAGATTGTCTGCCATATTTTAATTCCATTTGGACGTACTGCGTGAATTTAAAGCTCCATTAAATATATTCTTAGCGCAATAATGTAAGTAACTTAAATGTTTTCAGAGTCTTCCTGAAGACTCCATTCTAACAAACAATTCTCTAGCACCGTTGAAAATACACTTGTGAAAATGGGGGTTAGTGCTTTCCACAAAGATCTAGAGTCAAAATATGTTTCAGTTGTTATATCAAATTTGAAGTGCTTTCCAAATATTAATTTTCCCTCTTCGCTTCTGAAGGTACTAATTAATATGATTCCACTCATAATGCATCCTTCCACTACCTGACCATTTCTGGTGTTCACAGGATGTCCCAAAATACTTTCCAGCAATAAAGTACTTTTATAGTGTAGTAATTGCTGTACTGTAGGTAGCAGCCATTTTACACAAAGCAAGGTCCCAAAAATAGTAATATGATCATGACTAGATAATCTTTTTTTTGTGATACTGATTGAGGGATAAATACTGGCTAGGACACCAGGGTAATTCCACTGCTCTTTGGAATAATGCTGTATGATTGTTTGCATCCACCTGAGAGGGAAGATGGACTCTTGATGTAACATCTCATCCAAAAATCGGCACCTCCAATAGTACAGCACTCCATCAGTACAGCTCTGGAGTGTTAACTTGATTTTTGTGCTCAGGTTCTGGAATGGGACTTGAACCTAAAACTGTTTGCTGTATAGGCAAAAACATTACCAAATGAGCCACAGCTGACGGGAGCACAAACCCTAGCCCAAGGCTCCAATGCCAAACTGAGGGAGTGCTTCAATGTTGGAGGTACCATCTTTTAGGTGAGGCATTAAATTGATGCCCTCTCAGGTGGACATCCAAGAAGAGCAGGTGAGTTCTCCTTGGTGTCCTGGCCAATGTTAATCCCTCAACCAATGTCACTTAGGACAGATTATCTAGTCATTGTCATATTGTGGGACCTTATTGGGTGCAAATTGGCTGCTGCATTTCCTACATTACAACAGGGAATACACTTCAAAACTATTTAATTAGCTGTAAAGCACTTTGAAACATCCTGAGGATGTGCAATGTGTACTTTTTTCTTTAATAGAGCTTTCCCCAATATTAATTACACTTGTATAACTTAAAAGGAAACACATTAATAATATATCAAATTGCAGCTGCTTTGGTGAATGGGCTGTGACAATAGCAGAGAAATACAAGCTACTTTCTGCTTAATGTATTTTGGGCCTGTTTAATTACATTTGTTTGAGTTTTACTCACTTGGATAATCCTTTCACACTTCATTTTGATGCATTAGAACAGGTGTAATTTTATTGGGCACAAATGCAGTGCTATCTTGTTAATTATCTATTCATTATTGCTGACAGAATGGACATATGTTCTTGATGGCTCTAATTGACTGCTGGGTTTCTTACAACAAGGACTATATTTCAAAAATACTTTATTGGCTGTAAAGAATTTTGGGCCATCCTGAGGTCATGAAAGGTGCTTAATCAAGTGCAAGTCCTTCTTCCTTTCTTTAAAGGGGACAGGGAGGCCTGAAGGAGGCAGTGCAACTAGCAGGGATGAGGAAAGTGAGACCTGGCTGACTTTAAATGGACAGTCGCATTTGAACGCAAAGTATTTTTCCTTTGAAAAATTGATTGAGATTGGTTCCCCTGTTTGAAGCTGGCAGGGATTATGTCAGGGTGAATGGACAAGAGTGGGAACTGACGAGGTAGCCAGCAGCCACTGGAGTCCTAAACAAACGGGGCCCTCACATCAGGTAAGCACTGGGGGTTTGGAGTCAGGGATGGGGGATGCGGTTTGTGGAGGGGGTGTTTCCCAAAAACTATGTGAAGGGAGATGGAGGGCCAAAGCAGGAGAGGCCCAAGGGTTTCTTCTTGATCCTTTGAATGTTAAGAAATGTTACTTGACCTCCACTGGCTACTCTACTGCATCCTATCAGAGTCGTCCAACTATTTCGTCATGTCACCACTCCAACAGCATCATTCGGCTTGCAGCAAGAGCCTCCAGCTACCTTAAAGCTGGTGAGAAATTGTTGCTACCCAGGACTCCTGTTGGAAAGTGCTTGTTGAAAGTTGGGTGAATGTGGACAGCCTGATGACAGTTACTGTCTGAGCTCATGAAGAATAGTCACATAAAATACCAGGGAGCTAATGATATCTGGGGAGTCACACCAATATAAGTCATTGCCTTCAGGGAGGACAGAAGAAAACAGGAAGAAATAAATGAAGCAAACAGGAAAAAGGAAAAACTTGCATTTATATGGTATCTCTCATGACCACCGGATGTCCCAAAGCACTTCACAGTTAATGAATTACTTTTGAAGTGTATGCACTAGTGTAATATAGGATGTCAAGCCAATTTTCACACAGCAAGCTCCGACAAACAGCAATGTATAATGACCAAATAATTTGTTTTTGTGGTGTTGATTGAGGGATGAATATTGCCCAGGACAGCGGGGAATAGCTCGTCTTTCAAAATAGTGTTATGGGATCCTTTACAACGACGTGAGAGGGCAGATGGGGCCTTGGTTTAATGTTTTGTTTGAAAGACAGCACCTTTGATAGTGCAGCTTTCCCCAAGTTCTGCACTGGAGTATCAGCTTAGATTTTTGTGCTCAAGCCCTTGGGACGTAACTCTTTTGATTTAGAGGTGAGAATGCTACCAACTGAGCCACAGCTGACACTATTTGTATTGTTCAGAAAGAACACAATGATTTATAATTGCAGTGCATGTATGAGGTCGTGTACTCAGTGTGTGCGTGCAGAATTCTCAGTCTGTTTGATGGTTACATTAAAGTCACTGTTATTTTTTTTCAAAACATTAGGGGAAAAAATAGAAATCTAAAAATAAACACATGTTGATATTACTCACATCTTCCTCTTGAACTCTCTTTTCATCTGGTTTTGCTTTTCGCTCACCATTTGAAAGCCCATTCTTTTCTTCTGACTAATTACGGCTGGAAAGGGATCTTAGTTCTCCAGATCTCAAAGGGATTTATTTTTTACTTTAACTCTCTTACTGCTCTTTAACATTCATGAGACAACACTGATCATGTGTACCTTTTCACGCTAAACGTAAGGCTTTCTTCTGAAAGCACGGAAGCACCCGTTTATTTGGTAATTTATTTCAAGTGGGACTTTGCTACGTGTAAATTGGGTGCTGCATTTGCCTACAAAAATGCCAGAGTAAACTTCAAAAGCAACAGATTGGCTGGGAAGCAATTTGGGAGGTCCTGATGTCATGAAAGATGTTATGTAAATGCAAGCTAAACTCTCTAAACTCTTTCTTTTGATTGATCTCACTCCAGCCTACCCGTCTACTCGCCTTCTCACCACACACATCAATCTCTCTCTCTCTTTCTCTCTCTCTCAGAAACGTATCTAACTGCCATTGAGCGAGTTTTTATTGGACATTTTCATCAGCTTTCCTGACAATTACAGTATTCCATAAGTTGATTATTCTTTGAGTGAAAAGATCTGTTTGACTTTCCTTCCTCTTTCTAACTTTCTAATTTTGAAATTGGTACTTGGATCCTTCACCATTTGTAGCTACTTTCCTGAATCAATTTTGTCATATTCCTTTAGCAGCTCAAGAACTGCACTTTTTTGACCTTAAAGTCTCATCTTCAACATGTACTGTCCATCAACAACAGTAGAACCATGCAAACTTCATAGGGTAATTCTACCAATTTGATTTGGGGACTCGATAGACAGGGGACAGGTAAATAGTGAGAGCAATATGCTACGTCACTTTCCTGATGCGAAGGTAGGGGATGTCATCATGGTGAAGGTGTAAAACATTCTGTGGAGGTGATGGAAGGATGAGCCAGAAGTCATGGTCCAATGATGTAGCAAGGAAAGCGGCTGAGGTCCTGCAGTTAGAGTTTAAGAAACCAGGGTTGAAGTTAAAAATCAAATTCCCAAAGTTAGTAATTTCTGGTACTCCAAGTGCCACACACTACTGAGAATAGAAATGGGAGAGTATGACAGGTTGATGCACGAGTAGAGACATGGTTCAGGAGGGATGGCTTCAGATTCCAGGGGCTTTAGGCAGGAGAAACATGTTGAAAGTAGATGGGTTTCACCTAAACAGAGCTGGGGTGAGTATCATTGTAGACAGGTTAACTAGTGCTATGAGAAAGGATTTAAACTAATTCGACAGGAGGCTGGGCACCAAGATGTACAATTAAAAAATGGTAAAGAAGGTGCACAGTGGGAGAGCCAGTTAGGCCTGGATTTTTGTGGCATTGTGCAGACTCCATAGTTTTATCCAAAATTGGTGGATGGGCCCCAGATCCAGAAGTCCCACCTTCATTTCCGACAAATTCTATTTTTGCTGGGCGGGGGTGGGCAGGGGAACTGGGGGCAGGAAGTGACTCCCACATGTGGGGAAGCTGTACTCAGCAGGGCAATTTGAACCTAGTGCTGAATTAAAACAAACCCATTTTGGCAATGTGTGATTCAAATTTTTAGAGTGGACATAAATGCTCACAAACGATGGATATGGTCTGTACAGTTGTCAAACTGTCAAGTTATTTCAATAGGCAGCCATTTAAAAATTGAAAAAGAAACTGCCTCCCTGTGTCTGTGAGTAGTAAAAACCTGCTATAGCAGTTTCAATAGCTGTTTGTTAACCCTATAATCATAGCATTATTAATACTTGACTGTTTTCTCTATAATCATAGCATTATTAATAGTTGACCATTTTCTACAACCTATCATCACAGTGTTTCAAAGAGGTTATTAAAGCATTAGCTATCTTTGATTTGGGGTTATGAATACAAATGTTTGTTTTTATAAAGGATTAAGTACTTGGGGGAATATAAATGTATTGAATGGGTTTTGTAAATGGGAATGGGTTTTTTATATAGTGAAATCTATAATAGATATTTCAAACTTTATTTTATTTAATCTCAGCATTCCTCTTGGTCGATACTATGTAAGTTGGCATGGAGGTGTAAAGGCAAAGGGTGGTTGATGGAAGAGGGTCATTGTTGATATTAGGTTGGATACTTCCTGGATACAAGATATTTAGGAAAGATAGGGAATGAAGAAAAGGAGGAGAACGAGTTGTTTTGGTCTAGGAAAATATTGCAGTGTTACAAAGAAAGAGTGTCCTTCAAGGTTCAAAGACAGAATCTATTTGTTGGAGTCAAGTAACCATGGAGGAGTTATTATTTTACTTTGCACATTTTATAGACCATCAAACAGTGGAAAGGAGATTTCCAAATTACTGAGAAATGCAAGAACTATGGAGATGGTGCCAAAGGATTGGAGAGTTGCAAATCGTACACCTTACTCGAAAAATGGGGTACGGATAAATCTGGAAATTATAGGCTAGTGATTTAACTGTTGGTGATGGAGAAACTCTAGAAGCAATAACCTGGGAGGAAATTAACAGCCACCTTGACAAGCATGAACTACTAAAGGAGAGATAGCATGTATTTTTCAGGGCAAGCTGTATTTGATTAAATCGATTATTTTTTTTATGAGAGGATGGATAAGACCAATGCAGTTGATATTGTACCAATGGACCTTCAAAAGAAGTTTGCTAAAGGACCAGGCATTGGGCTTGTCTGCAAAATTGAAGCCCATCGGAGAATAGAAGCAGGATACAAAATGGCTAAGGGATCTAAGCTAGAGAGGTGTGAATAGCTGTTTTTCAGACGGGTGGGAGATATACAGGGGAGTTCATCAAGGTTCAGTATGAGGACCACAGCTGCTTTTGGTATACATTAATGATTTGGACTTGGGGGCACAGGGCACAACTTTGAAATTTAGAGACCACGTGAAACTTGAAAGCATAGTAAACAGTGAGGAAGTCAGGAAAGCAGTCATAGACTTCACTTGGGCATGGCTGGTTGCTGGTGGAATGGGCCTGCACATGGCAGATGCAATCAATGCAGAAAAGTATGAGGTGATAGATTATGGTAGGGAAAATGAGGAGGGACAATACATACTAAATGGTCCACTTTTAAAGGGGGTGAAAGAAAAGAGGGACTTGAGAATGGTTACACACAAATCTGTGAAGGTAGCAAGATAGGTAAACAAAGAAGTTAATGGGCTTTATGGATAGAGGCATAGAGTACAAATGCTGGGAAGAACTAAAGGTGATATGAGGAATTTTCTTTCCGCAGAAAATGGTTAGGACCATCCGAGAAGGTCGTGGAGGCAGGCTCAATGTGGCTTTTGAAAGGGAATTGGATAATTATCTGAAGAATAAAAATTTGCAGGGATGCAAGGAAAGGGCTAGCTGAGTTGCTCTTGCAGAGCTGGCATGAGCACAAAAGACCTAATGGCCTCCTTCTGTGCAGCAAGCATTCTATGATTCTAAGTTGTGCTAAACCTCTATAAAGCACTAAGTTTGGCACTTGCAGGAGCATTGTGTCCAATTATGGGCTTCACAATTTAGAAAGGATGTGAAAGCTTTGGTGAAGTTATAGAAAATATTTCTAGAATGGTTCCAAATTGAGGGATCACAATTAGATGGATAGATTGGAGAACCTGGGGTTGCTCTACTTAGGCCAGTGAAGTTTAAGAGGAGATTTGATAGAGGGGTTTAAAATCATGAAAGGTTTAGACAGAGTAAATAAAGAGAAACTGGTTTCAATAGCTGAATGGTCAATAACCAGAGGGTACCGATTTAAGGTGTTTGACAAAAGAACAGGAAGCGACATGTGGAAAAAGTTTTTTATGCAGCGAGTGGTTGGGATTTGGGATACACTGCCTGCTAGGGTGGTGGAAGCAGATTCAATATTAGCCCTCAATGGAAAATTGGATAAATGCTTGAAGGAGAAAAAAAAAGCAAGGATAAAGGGAAAGAACAGAATAAAAGCGAAATACTGCGGATGTTGGAAATCTGAAACAGAAACAGAAAATGCTGGAAAAACTCAACAGGTCTAACAGCATCTGTGGAGAGAAAAACAGAGTTAACGTTTTGAGTCTGTATGACTCTTCTTCAGAGCTCTTCATACTTTATGGCCAGTGTTCTCGACTGCTCAATCATAGTCCCTTGGTACCTCCTGACCCACCAGAGGTGGCAGCACAGTGCTATATAGTCAGGAGGGATTCACTGTGAAGTCTCATGACATCAGATCAAACTTGGGTAAGGAAACATCCTGCTGATTCTTACCACCTACCTCCCTCAACTGATGAATCAGTACACCTCCGTGTTCAACCTCATTTGGAATAAGCACTGATGGTGATGAGAGCACAGAATGTACTCTGGGTGGTGGACTTCAAGGCTCATCAGTAAGAGTGGCTCAGTACCACTTCTGGCTGAATCCTGAAGGAAATTGCTTCAAAACTGGGCTTGTGCCAATTGTTGAGAGAACCAACACAAGGCAAAAACATAAGTTGACCTCCTCCTTACCAATCTGCCTATCGCAGATGTATCTGTCCATGACAGTGTTGGTAGGAATGATCATTGCACAATCCTTGTGGAGACAAAGTCCTTCACACCAAAGATGTGCTCCATCATGTTGTGTAGACTACCACCGTGCCAAATGGGATAGATTCAGAACACATCTAGAAGCTCAAAAACATACGAACATATGAACATACAAATTAGTCGCAGGAGTAGACCACTTGGCCCCTCGAGCCTGCTCCGCCATACAATAAGATCATGGCTGAAATGATTATAACCTCAACTGGGCATCAATGGTGGGCTGTGGGCCATCAGCAACAGCAGAATTCAACTAAAATCCATAACCTCATAGCCCAGCATTCCCCTCACCCTACCATTATCATCAATTCCAAAGATCAACTTAGGTTCAATGAGGAGTGCAGTAGAGTATTTCAGAAGCAGCACCAGGCATACTTAAAAATGAGGTGACAACCTAGTGAAGTTAGAACGCAGAACAACATGCATTCTAAACAGCGGAAGTAGTATGTAAGAGACAAATTTAAGTGATCCCACAAACAACAGATCAAATTAAAACTCTGCTAACTCTGCCATATCCAGTCCTGAATGGTGATGGCTAATTAAACAACTAACAGGAAGAGAACAGTCCATGAACATTTCCATCATCAATGATGCAGGTGTGCAACACATCAGTGCAGAAGACCAGGCTGCAAGGTTTGCGACAACATTCAGCAAGAAGGGCCAAGTGGATGATCCAACTTAGCCTTTTCCTGAGACCCCCAACATCAAAGAGGCTGGTTTTCAGACAATTCAGTTCACCCCATGTGATATCAAGGAATAGCTGAACAGACTGGATACAGGAAAGGCTATGGGCCCAGACAACATCTTGACTGTAATACTGAACACGTGTGCTCCAGAACTTGCCATGCCTCTAAACAAGTTGATCCCGTACAGCTACAACACTGCTATCTATCTGGCAATACGGAAAATTGCCTAGGTACGGTCCTATTCACAAAAAAGCAAGGCAACTCCAATCTGGCGAATTACTACTGCATCAGCTCACTCTCAATCATCAGTAAAGTGGTGGAAGGGGTCATTGACAGTGCTAAGAAGCAGCACTTACTCACCAAACCTGCCTAACCATGTTCAGTTTGGTTCTGCCAGGACCATTCGATTCTGGATCTCGTTACATACACCTTTGGTCCAAATATGGACAAAACAGTTCAATTCCAGAAGGGAGATGAGAGTGAAGGCCCTTTACATCTTGGCAGCATTTGATGGAGTGTGGCATCAAGGAACCCTGCTGAAATTAAAGTTAATAGAAATAGGGGAAAAATTCCTCTGTTGGAGTCGTACCTAACACAAAAGAAAATGGTTGTTGTTGTTGGAGGCCAATCATCTCAGTCCCAGGACATCACTGCAAGAGCACCTCAGGGCAGTGTCCTAGGCCCAAATATCTTCAGCTGCTTCATCATTTACCTTCTCTCCATCGTAAGGTAAGAAATAGAAATGTTTGCTCATGATGTCACAGTGTTCAGTTCCTTTTGAAACTTCAGTTTGAGTAACTCACTGCCTGACTCCCCAAAGTCTGTCCGCCATCTACAAGGCACAAATCAGGAGTATGATGGAATACTTCCCACTTGCCTGAATGAGTGCAGCTCCAACAACAATCAAGAAGCTCGACACCGCCCAGGACAAAGCAGCCCACTTGATTGGCACCCCATCCACAAACATTCACTCCCTCCACCATTGACACACAGTGGCAGCAGTGTGTACCATCTACAAGATGCACTGCAGAAACTCACCAAGCCTCCAGAATAATGAAGCCTGCTTGATTGGGCCCACGTCCACCACCCTAAACATTCACTCCCTTTACCACCAGGGCAACATGGCTGCAGTTTGTACCATTTACAAGATGCTCTGCAGCAAATTGCCAAGGCTCATATGACAACACCTTCCAAACCCATGATCTTTACCTCTTCAAATAGTAGGCACTTGGGAACACCATGACTTGCAAATTTTCTTCCTAGTAACACACCAACATAGTTTGGAAATGTATCACTCTTCCTTCAACATTGCTGAGTCAAAATCCTGGAACTCTCTACCTAACAACATTGTTGGTGTAACTACACCACATGGACTGCAGTGGTTCAAGATAGCTGCTCATCACCACCTTCTTACAAGCAATTAGGGACAGTCAATAAATGCTGGCCTTGCACGCAACACCCATCATCTCATAAACTATTTTTAAAAAATGAATATATGATTTATTCAACGTATTTAATCAATATTAGAGTTCATTGTCCCCTCATGGCCAAGTTAAAAGGATAGGCCTGTTTCCAAGGCCAGAATTTTCACCTCATTGGGTGGGTGGGAGTGTGCCCGACCCTGAACGAGTGTATAACAACGCGTGATGACGTCGGGTGAGCGTCTGGATATTATTGCGCACTTGCACGATATTAAAAGGCCTATTAAGGCCATTAAAGTTATAATTGAATTAAATTTGGCATTGCCCATCCAATCTTACGGTTGGCGGGCAGGTGAAAAGGCCAAGTGGCCTTTGCGTTTTTTAGGAAACCTCAACCAAGGACAGATTGAGGTTTCCAACAGCAAATAAAAATAAAATAAAAATTTAAACATTTCATTAATAACATGTCCCTGCTCATGTGACAGTCACATGCAGGGATAGTTTTATAACATTTTGAAAATCTTTATTTTTAATTTTCAAGTCTCTTCATCTCCCTGAGGTAACTCTGTGCGTCAGGGAGCTTTTCCTGCATGTGTTTGTGCGCATGTGCGAAGTTCCTTGCTCGTCCTCCTTCCCCACCCCACCGCCCCAGCACACAGGCAGTGCTGAGCGCTGCAGCGCGTGTTTCACACTGTGTGAGCCTTAATTGGCCCGCCAGCATGAAATCGCGGTCCGGCCCCTATCCCAGGCAGTGGTCGGCTTCCCAAGCGCTCTCGCCCACCCCCATCGAGCCCACCTGACGAGGTAAAAATTCTGGCCCAAGTTCCTGTCACTGTCACCCTGGATGAAGCATTAGGGTCTCTATGAGAAGGTTACAAAGCGACACATCCCTTGATTTTCTCTCCTTTATGTTGATGATACGTCTAGCTTCCTCCTGGTTCGCTCCCTGAGAACTGTAACTTCCAAAGAACCCTTTTCAGATTTGAAGAGAAAAATACAAGGGCTCTACTTGAGAATGAAGCTGGTTAATTGGTTTCCCTACGGCTGCAAAATGAAAAGCACAACAGAGTTGCTTCGAAGCTATATATAGAAATAGTTCAAAAAGACTTGATAAGCCACTTAATACCAGCACGGTAACTGTATATCCATTTACTTACTTCCATATTTGCTGTAACCTTTATATAAAGAACACATGTTTTGCCTAGTTTAGTCTGGAAACTGATTTATTAATTTGAGATCTAAGCATTCTAATTATGTTGCCTAATTACAATTTTTATTTTCTTTTTCATTTCTCTTCCTCTGTGTAATTTCTTGATTTGATTTAGTTATCTCCTTTTCAATCATAGGTTAACTATGTAGACACAGGTTTGCTGCATTATTATATTTTCCCTGCGCTCTTTACTCTCACTGTTCAGACAGTGGATTTAGCCCTTACTTGCTCCTTAATCAATATACTTAGGTGGTTATATTTCACAAGACACTGGCAGGGGCAATTCAAACTATCAGGTGGCTTGTTGGCAATCGTGTACCAGATCTCTCTGGTGGGAGATGCAGTCTCTTTGGAGAATGGTGTACTTATTAAAGTGTGAGATTACCCTTGTTTCTGACCCAGAAGGCATTGAGGTATCACCAGCTCCTGCAGTTTGCAAGGGTGGTGGGGTCAAGTGTTGGCTTTTCAAGGATTCTTATCTTGGGACGGCCCTGGGTGAAGCACGCATCACCTACAGTTCCAGCTAGTGGCCCAGCTGAACGGGAGACCAGCAGCTAATTAATTTCGTAAAGTTGGGTGGGGAAGAGGGAGTGGGTGGTTGGTGGTGATGGTGCAGTAGGACTGCTGAAAGATGGAGGTCGGGGGCAGGGGTGGGGTGTGGGGAAGGCCACAATCTGGGAGTGGGAAGGGGCCCATAGTGGCAAAGGCTTGCATTATTCTATTGGAGCCTGCAGAAACAATCTGCCTCCTGCCCTCAGAAAAATAAAAGTGAGCTCACTTTGTTGAGGCCCCTTTCTCTTTACTGCCAGGTATTATTGAAGGCTCTCCTCAAAAATGCACTGGGGCCCTAAGTATCTCAAGAGGATGGTCTGAATTGAAACAGCAGTGAAATGGAAACAAAGCGGTAAACCTATCATCTCGGCTTTAACTTCCCCTTTTACTGCTGGGTTGAGGGAGTTAAAAATCGCATGTTTGTACCTCATCTTTCCTGAGAATTGTTTTAGCTACTTTTTAAAAAAATTATGGTCCACTCCTGTTGTGACTAGTTAACTTTGAACATTCTGCACATCATCAGTGAGAATGGTGATGTAAAAACCTCTACCTACCTATATTGCAACTTAAGGACTGCAAATAACACCATCAAACTATGAACAGGAGTATTCTTTGGCCAAGATTAACCGTCAGAAACAAAGTTATTCTCAGACTCCCAGCAAGGAATTCACATTGACAGGCAGTTAGGATTTGAGATAGCGCTGAAATGGCGTAGCCCTAATACTCCGGGTGAGTGCAGCCTCCAACTGAAAATGCAAAATCAGGAACAAGTTCCTTGTTTGCAGAGGTCTTTGTGTTAGCCAAGGCAACAACCAGACGTACTGGCCCAGGTTTTTGCTCCCTGGTCGGGTGCACAGAGACTGGAGAAGTCCCGGCTCTGGGAACCTGCCCTTTAAAGATGGCGGTTCCACTGTTCCAATTTTCATTCCGGGGGAGCAGTGAGCAGCAGACTGGAGTAGAAGTCAGGCCTGCCATCCCCAGAATGAGTGTAGAGGCTGCCGAGTGTGAAGCTGGGCTGGGTGGAAGGCCTGCCTCTGTGCTTTGGCACTTTGTTAAATTAAATAAAAGAAAGATTAAAACAAAAAACAGCCCTCTTGCTTTCATCCTTACCCCCCCAGTCACTCCCCACACATTCCCCATGCCCAATCCATGCCAACCTGTGCCTCCTCATGCTACCCCAACACCCCATGTTCCCTCATGTCCCCTATGACAACCCATGCCCCTCTACCTAGCCCCTCTGGCCCATCATAAGCCCTAAGCCCCTATGCCAATTTAGTGCCAACTCATGCCAACCCACGCCTCCTACCTACCACTCTTTGCCCTTACCCCCAATGCCAGCTCACTTAGTATCCTTCGACAGTTCTTTGATGGCTTTGACAGTTTTGACAGTTCCTTGACAGATTGACAGTTCTTTGACAGCATTGACAGTTCCAATGAGTTTATGCCTTTTTTACACACAATCAGGTTTACTTGTAACAATCCCAAAGGGTGCCTTACCTCTCCCAAAGGTGTCCGGGGAACATATCCAAAGGGGTACCTTACCTCTCCTGACTATCCAAATGAATCTATCAGACCAGCTCTTACCTGGCCCAATTGGCACACTCCGTGTTTCACACTCCTGGCCTCCCAAAATCCACTTCAGTAGAGCCAGCTTATGAGCTAAATGCCCAGCCGCCTCTGTAAACTGCGCATGTGTGGACCCCGGCCCAACTCCTGCTCTCCAGTCCTGCCCCCGCGAAAATAGGAAGTGCCGAGTTTGGGGGTGAGACGCAGGATTTCGGGGCTCATCTGCCATTTTCACCATGTTGGAGAAGCTCCCCGTCGTGGCAAAAATCTGGGCCACTGTAACTGGTCTTCGTGCCCTTAAACAAAGGGAAGATGCTGGGTGAGAACAGAAGACAGCTGCTCATTGCCCTTCTCATTTGACTATGCTTGCTGAGATCCAGTCTTAGGGCAGCTGGCTGGCAGAATGCATCAGCTGCCCAATAATCTTGATGGGATTGATGGGAGGCCTAGTTGGTTCTAAGGGCTGGGCTTGATTGGTTGGCCTGGAGGTGGATAGGCCTGGGGAGGGGTGAGGGAATTCGGGGGTTGGGATGTTGTCCACTCTTAGGAGGAGTATACTCCAAACAGCAAGAACATCAACTGAAAACGCAGCCTTTATGTCCGCATGTATGCTGATGAGACCAAGATCAACCTCGCTGCCAGTTCTCCAGACTCCTCCACTGCCTTTAAGTTATCAGGTGGCTTGTCCAGAATCTGGTACTGGATGAGCAGAAATTTCCTCCATTAAATATTGGGAAGACCAAAGCCATTGGTCCCCACAACAAATTCTGTTCCCAAGCTACTGACTCCATCCCTCTTCCTGGCAACTGTTTGAGGCTGAACCAGACTGTTTGCAACCTTGATGTCAGATTTGACCCTGAGATGAGCTACTGACCACATATCTGCACAATCAATGAGACCTCCTATTTCTACCTCTGCAACATTGCCCGACTCTGCCCTGCCGCGGCTCATCTGCTGCTGAAATGCTCATTACTGCCCTGGTTTCCTCTAGATGTGACTATTCCAGTGCACTCATGTCCAATCTCCACAAACTTGAGGTCATCCAAAACTTTGCAGCCCATGTCTTCATTCACTCCAAGTCCTGTTCAGCCAGCGCCCTATAATCACTGACTACATTGGCTTTGGTTAAGCAGCCCCTTGATTTTAAAATTCTCAACCTTGTTTTCAAAATCCCCATGGTCTCATCCCTCCCTATATCTGTAACCTCCTCCAGCGCGACAGCTTCCGAAATAATTGCGCTCATCTAATTCTAGCCTCTTGAGCACTCTGTTTTCAATTGCTCCACCATTGGTGGCTATGTCTTCAGTTACCTAGGCCCTAAGTGCTGGAATTCCCTCCCTACACCTCTCTGCCTCTCTATCTTTCTTTTTCCTTTTTAAGACACTCCTTAAAATCTTTCTCTTTGAGCAAGTCTTATTTGGCTCGATGTCAAATTTTGCTTTATAATGCTTCTGGAAGCACATTGGGGCGTATTTTTTTTAATTTATTCATTCATGGGATGTGGGCATCACTGTCAAGGCCAGCATTTATTGCCCATCCCTAATTGTCCTTGTTCAGAGGGCTTTTAAGAGTCAACCACATTGCTTTGGGAATCACATTGTAGGCCACACCAGGTAAGGACAACAGATTTCTTTCTCTAAAGAACATTAAAGTTGCTATATAAGTAGAAGTTGTTGTTGTTATTGGATGAGGGTCCTATATGTGACAGAGCACCTTGATTTGCATATTTAAAGGGCTCATCACCTGAGTCCAACAGGTGCTCGGGCCATCCAGTAATGGGCCCTGAGCAAGATAGGAATAGCCAGTTAGTCACTGAGAAACAGCTGGTCAGTCATTATCACATCATTTTTGGGTGCCAACATGCTACTTCTGCCAGACGGGAAGCCGCAAAAGATTCCCCCTCACTTTGTGAGCTCACAATGAAGAGTGAAAGCCTGAGTGAGGGATGGAGGGCTGTCAGCACCCTACAGACATGCCTTCAGAAGAGGAAAGAGCAAAAAAATACACAAAGTCAGTTTTCAGTCCATACCTGCAGCTCTTGTTGAATTAGATGTAAATATACCTAGAATATTTTAAAATCCTTAACTCAGTGTGCATCATTCATTGGTACTAATACCTGCATCCACGTTTATCATCGAAGCTACCTATGTAATTTGTGTCAGGTGGAAATTAAACCCTCCTCTCAGTGGACAGAATATTTAGAGCATTTTGAATGTTTTCCTAAAGCTTTTTATCGAAGATCATAATTCAAACAGTGTCTTGCTTAAGGGGCATTCTCAGGAATGCTCCAAGATTCTAAACTGTGAAATGCTATGATGCAGTTCCGCAGTTCCTCACATGGTGAGCTTCTGATTTGACACATGCTACCCTGGATAGTTGCCCAGTGGAGGCTAGGCACTTTCCCACAGGAAGACAGAAAGAGTATCATTCAAACTACAGATCCCAAGGTTTTAACTGAGTCCTTTCATCTGCTCTCTGGATATTGGGATGACCCTGACTCCTAATAGCATTGCTTGATTTTCTGTCTCACTGGAAAGCAAGAGAGGGAGATAGAAGCACTGAATCGCTGACAATAATATCCCACATCTATGAATGGAGACTGAGAAACAACAAATGTGCCAAGAGCCACTGGAGGTGGGTTGCAGGCAGCTTTGGACCATGTTATAAGTACTTTCGAAATAGAGAGAACATGCTATTGTCTTTAATTATTCTGGCCAGAACAATCAGCAATTCCGACAGTCTTTCCATATAAAAGGGGGGTAAATTGAACACCTTCTAGTATCAGCTTGGTTGGGACAAAACTGATATCTGCTCCATTGGATCGCTTGTTGCCCAATGATAGTGCAACATTGACATAGGTTCACACCATAGTCCATCTTCCCCCTCATGACTGGAGAAGAGTGCATGATGATGTGCAATCTATTGACTTAATTCATTGTCTTTGCCTTAATTGCATTCATTATCCATGAACATCTTCCTCATTGAATCTGTCATCTCTCTTCTTTAAACAGGCACAAACATGTGTGCGACCACACATGCTCTAGCCCACACTCACACATGATATTTGTTACAGAAATAATCTATTCGTGTCTATATGCGTGCGTACTGAAGGATGGAGCTGCTGAGCTTTGTCCCCTGCAAGGCTGAGCTTCTCGGCATCAGCAGGGTGTTTGCACCAGCCCCACATACCCGCCTCCCCCACACACACACACACACAGGTCCTCTCACCCCGCGCCCCACCCCCCCCCACCCCCCAACCCCATCCCCCACCAGATGGGCAAAGGCAGCCTGTGGGGAACCCAATGTTAAGCTGACCAATCTCATTTAGGCTGCCTTTCAGGAAAGATCCCTCAAAACCATAAATGTGAACATTAGTGACAGCAGAAGGCGGTTCAGCTCTTTGAACTCGCTCCCCTAGTCAAATCATTTTGGACTGGCTTTCGAAGCAGGCAGGTTTGCCACTCACTTCCTGCAGAACATTTGTGCAAAACACTTCAGTGACGCCAATATAAAAGCAGACTTAATTTACAAGCGTACATTTAAAAAAAAAATATAAAGACCGGCAGAAAAGAATCGTCGCACTGATGTATGTAATGAATTATTGTTTTGGCAATAAGATAAAGGGCGTTATTAGCAACAGGAGAGACTGGAAGATTTTTTTTTAAAAAAAAGGAGACTCAAGTTAACGGAAACCCATCTCCTGTCCTCACCCTCATTGCTTGCAGCTGACTCTTAGCTGACAGGGCCCAACTGAGCGAACGAACATTAAAAGGAGAGAAAAAGGAAAAGGAAATGAATGGAGCTTTATTAGAGCATTTCTTTTCCCCCCTGCTTGACCCAATTATCAGATTTTACATTTCAGCTTAAGACAGTAGATCAAACGACAAGAGCCACTTTGTACTGCAGCCAGGAGACCATATGATGCTTCTCATTGACCCTCCTGCCTGCCAAGAAATTGTGCCTTTAAGTTACTTTGCTGTATCTGCTGCAGTAGCATGATTTGTGATGAAACTGGTTCCGTGGAGATCATCCCAGGATTTTATTGTGCTTCGTAAACATTTTCAGCAAAAAAAAAACATAAGAAAAAAATTAGGAAAGAAGCCCAACACGACTACAGAGCAAGATATGTGCCAAAGTATTCTGGTAAAGCACGCCGTTTTTGTTTAAAAAAAAAACCCTGAAACATTGAGTATGCTTGCAAACAATTTTTTTTTCTCAATTTTCAGATCATTTAACTTCAAAGCTACAAAAATAGACTTTTATTTATATCACACCCTATCATATTTCACAGAAATTCCCCAAAGGACACCATATCACACAGTTTACTTTGAAGTGCATCACTGTTGCGCAGCAGAATACAACAGCCATTTTGCGTACAACAAGATCTCCTGAATGGCAAAGTCGTGCATGACCACTTTTTGGTGGCTTTGATTAAGGGAAGAATGTTGGCCAGAACATTGGGAAACATCCCTGCTTTTCTACAAATAGCGCCATCAAGTCTCTAACGTCCATTTTGAATACACGCAAAATGGGGCCTGCAGATATGATACCGATACTGATACAAGGCCCTTGATTTTAACCCTCCACGCAACCCCGCACCCCCCCCCCCCCCACCCCCGCCCCAACAACCCTGCCCACAACAGCCCAGAGATGGTTGGGCATGGAATTTGGGGGTGGGCAAATATCAGGATTGAGCAACAAGATCCCAACAACCCCACACCTGCCTGTTTAAAATTTACAAACACAAATCAGGCCAGAAACACGGAAAATAAAGAAAAAAAATGGCACAAAAGGGGACCATGTCCTTGCTGGTCATTGATGTGGCTTCTGCAAAAGGCAGGCTGGAAGCCTTCAAAAGTCACGGCCTGATCACCGTACTGGTTAATATTTTTTTGGAGTGTGCTGGTGACTTGTTCAAGTGCACGTTCCCTTTAAGTTTTAATGTGTGATAACTGAAAGGAGTCAACTTTTTTGTGGCCTGTGTGGGAACTTTCAGGTTGCTGGGTGGCTGCACAGCTTAGATGGAACTTTGGGCCTGATGAAATCAGTGGTACTGCCAGTCATACTTATCGATGTGTGAGGGACAAGCCTGCACTGTGGCATTCCTGCCTGGGTGGGAGGTTCCCACTGGCCCTCAGTGCTGAAGGTCTCTTCCTTTTAGCAATCCCAATAGATCAGGGGGAGCAAGAGTCTCCTCCTTGAGGCCACAGAGAAATCTCCAGCACCCCCCAGCCCCGATCATGGTCCCAATGGTCTCCCTGTTCCATTGGCATGGATCACTGCCCAGATGCCCTCACTCCTCCACCACTTCTCCCAGCCCTAATCGCTGCCCAGAGACTTCAGCCTCTACTGATTGGTAAGGATTGCAGCCTCCTGTCACTTGGTTGTGTTCCTGCCTGACAACCAGGTTGCCAATTTGGTAGCTTTTGGGCCAGAGCTTGCACCAGATTATTTAAATGAGGCTCTGCTGTTAAGATCGGCAGAGCTTCCATCTCCCATCTTCCGACTTTGCTAGATTCTTCCCATGATACCATGCTCCAGCTTCCCCATTGATATACAGTCAAGATGTCAGCTATGGGTGACTTGCTAGCATTTTCATCTATGTGTCAGAAGGTTGTTAACTCAAATCCCACTTCATATGCTTGAATTATTAATCCAGGCTGACGCTGCAGTGTAGTACCAAGGGAGTGCTGCATTGCTGGTGGTTCTGTTTTTTGGATGAGATGTCAACTGAGGCTCCATCTGTCCTCTCAGGTAGATGTAAAAGATGCTGTGGTACTATTTCGATGAAGAGCAGGGAGTTTTGTTTTATTCATTCACGGGATGTAGACTTCACTGGCTGGGCCAGCATTTATTGCCCATCCCTAATTCCCCTTGAGAAGGTGGTGGTGAGCTGCCTTCTTGAACCGCTGCAGTCCATGTGGTCCACATGCAGTCCACAGTGCTGTTAGGAAGGGAGTTCCAGGATTTTGACCCAGTGACAGTGCAGAAATGATAATATATTTCCAAGTCAGGATGGTGAGTGGCTTGGAGGGTAACTTGCAGGTGGTGGTGTTCCCAACTATCTGCTGCCCTTGTCCTTCTAGATGATAGTGGCTGTGAGTTTGGAAGGTGCTGTTTAGGGATGCTTGGTGAATTCCTGCAGTGCATCTTGTAGATGGTACACACTGATGCTACTGTGCGTTGGTGGTGGATGGAGTGAATGTTTGTAGATGGGGTGCCAATCAAGCAGGCTGTTTTGTCCTGAGTGGTGTCAAACTTCTTGAGTGTTGAGGGAGCTGCACTCATCCAGGCTTGTGCCTTGTAGATGGTGGACAGGCTCTAGGGAGTCAGGAGATGAGTTACTCGCTGCAGGATTCCTAGCCTCTGATCTGCTCTTGCAGCTACAGTATTTATATGGCTAGTCCAGTTCTGTTTCTGGTCAATGGTAACCCTAAGGATGCTGGTAGTTTGACATACGTAAATTGGCTGTGTTTCCTACATTAAAATAGTGAATAATGTCCAAAAGTACTCCTCTGGCTGTAAAGTGCTTTGGGACAATTTTCTGTTATGTAAGATGCTAGATAAATGCAAGCTTCTCTTTCTATCTTCCTTTTACCAAAGGTACAATTTTAAAACTTTCTGTGCCTTCCAGAATAGAAATATGACACAGTCAATATTGATAGAGTTGGGGGTTTGAAGTCAGAAGTGATTGTGTAATTTGGTTTATTATTTGCAATTCTGGCTGCTGTTTTTTAATTTATAATTTTAAACTGCTCGGCAAGAAGGAGTGAATGAGGTTGCATTGCCTTGAGAAGGTGTGAAGCCAGCTTCTGAACACCGTGCATTAATGCATGACACAATGACATTTCTTGCATTGCGATAATGCCATTCATGTAAAAAAAAGCATCATCACCTCACAATGATGTCATCCTGTCTCTTGCATGCAATGCCATTGTGGTGCAAGTGTTGATCAATTTTTTTGAGTTCTCTCCCTCCCTGGAAACACAGGGCTGTCATTGGTGAGGGACGTTGGAAACAAAAATCAGATACATTACTAAATTGTGTTACAGTCTGCTGTTAGATCTGTCTGCCACTGCCCAACACATACACTTAAGCTGATCTTACATTGCATTGGGTTTGGGACATTTTTTCTATACATGGGATCACTCCAAAAGACGGAAAGAATTTACACAATACAGGGTCTCATCAGATCTCGCAGAAACATCTCGAAACCAGCTTAATGTTTCACTCAGTGCCTCAAAGTGGGTACAGCCTGTGAACCCTACGTCAGCTTGCAAGAGTTAGAAAAGAATGGATCACTCCTACCACTAGAAACAAGACCCTATGGAGCTAAAGGTATTGAGAAGATGGAGCTGGGGAATTCTCCCCAGTGTTCTGGTCAATAGTTATCCCTCAACCAACATCAATAAAATAGATAATTCACTCTGATATCTCATAGCTGTTTGTGGGAGCTTGCTGGGTTCAAATTGGCTGTTACACAGCAAGTGGTTAGGATCTGGAATGCACCACCTGAGAGTTAGGTGGAGGCAGCTACATTCAGGGCTTTCAAAGGGGAAGGAAAAAGCATGTAAAGAGAAAAAAATTGCAGAGATACAGGAAAAGGAAGAGCGAGTGGGACTAGCTGAGTTGCTCCTGCAGAGTGTCAGCACAAGCACAAAGGGCCAAGTGGCCTCCTTCTGTGCTGTGAGTTTATGATTCCAACAGTGATCCCACTTCAAAAGGTATTTCATTGGCTGCAAAGCTCTTTGAGAAGTCCCGAGGTCATGAAAGGTGCTATACAAATACAAATATTTATTTCTTTTACCCTCAGTTGGCTACCTCAGCTGTGGGACAGCTGAGTTTACAGAAGATGGTGGCTAAAAATCAGTACACAAATGGCTCTAGGTAAGGCACTTCCAACAGGAATCCATTTTGCGCTGATCAATGGAAACAAATTGGGCTAAAGCGGAATGGACAAACACTTTTGAGGATCACCAATTGCAAGAGCAGAATGCTTTCTTTTATTATTTTTTATTGAATTAAAAAATGGAACAGCAACATTGCTTTGGCTGACATGTCTATGTGTTCTTAGTTTGTTTGTTGATGTTTTATTAAATGCTGTTTTGTAATGTTATGCTGAGATACTGCAGCCTACACATGCCGAAAGATGTCTTTCTGAATGTCTCTGCAACAAACGAAGTCAAATGGGCGAATTCTATAAAATCCCAATATAAATTTTAAACTCTGGGTAGGACATGCACAGTCTCCCACCCTTTGTTGTAATATCACTTTAAGAGTGATGTCCCTTTAAGAAGCTCAACATGCAGAGAGAGAGAGACACCATGGCTCCTGGTCACATGATGACATCCAGGTAATGACCTTTAAAGCAATAACATGCAAGATTTATCTTAGGAAAAAAGGGGATGTTGTAATAACGCTTTAAGAGTAATGCCCCTTTAAGAAGATTAACATGCAGATGAGCCAGATACCTGGATCATGTGACCAGGGGTCACAGTCTGGGGTTATTTTCCCTGGAGCAGAGGAGATTGAGGGGCGACATGATTGAGGTGTATAAAATTATGAGGGGCTTAGGTAGGGTAGACAGGAAGGAACTTTTGCTTTTGGTGGAGGGATCAACAGCCAGTGACATAGATTTAAGATGAGGGGCAGGAGGTTTAGAGGGGATGTGAGGAAGAATTTTTTTACCCAGAGGGTGGTGGGAATCTGGAACTCACTACCTGAAAGGGTTGTAGAGGCAAAAACCCTTTTAAGAAGTATTTGCATTTGCACTTGCGATGCCATGGCATACAAGGCTCTAGGCCTAAGTGCTGGAAAATGGGATTAGAATAGTTAGGTACTTGTTTGACCGGCACAGACTCGATAGGCCAAAGGGCCTTTTTCTGTGCTGTAGACCTCTATGATGAGCCTCTCTGTGCACTGCCGCAGCCTCGACAACAGGACATGTCTAGAAATTGCTCTACAGTGTAGTAATTGTGAATTAAACCATTTCTTACTGTTATGGTTATCATGTGACTGTATAGATGAATCAAGCCCTAAGTGCAAGGAATTTTAGGGGCGGAGCTTTTCAGCCTTGGAACAAGCATGTAGCCTCATTTGGAGTCTGTAAATAAAGTTTACTGTTTCTTACAAGGAGCCAGTCCTGCAGTCCAAGTTTATTACAATTTGCGGTGGAGATAAATAGTTCCGACGCAGCAACTCGCCTGGCGACTGTGAGTATTCCAATATTTTAAGGGAAAAAAGAAAAGAAGTATCTTCACCAGCAATGCCCTGCTTTGGCAGAATTGACCCGTACGACTCGTATGTCGAGGACTGGAGTCAATACATTGAGCGAATAGGTTTCTACTTTGTGGCGAATGAAATAACGGCAGAGGAGAAACAGAAGGCAATTCTCCTAAGTGTCTGAAGGAGCACAACCTATAACCTAATCTGTAGCTTGGCAGCCCCAAATGTGCCAAACCGCAGATCCTTCACCGAGATACTGGACCTCGTGAAAGAAAACTTTCAGCCTAAACCCTCAGTGATCATGCAAAGATTCAAGTTTAATTCTCGAGGAAGGGCCCCTGGTGAGTCGATCGCAATGTACATCATGAAGCTAAAACAGTTAGTGGAGCACTGTGACTTCGGTGATACTTTCAACGACATGTTGCGAGATCGTTTGGTTTGTGGCATAAACGACGACGCCATTCAGCACTGTTTGCTTGCAGAAGTTGAGATAGACCTAAAGCACACCATGAAGATAGTGCTGGCAGTGGAAAGTGCTGAGAGGGACTCACAGGCTTTGTCGAGTGTGCAAACATGGCGCCGTTTTGTAGCTAGGGCAGGAAACTGCTGCTGGGTGTGGCACGAAGATCAGGGAGGCTACCATGTAGCGGGACACGGTCCCTACTGCTAGAAAAATAAAAAGAAATGCTGGAAGCAGCTCACCAGTAACCCAGAAGTTAAAAGTATTACCGTTGTGCGAGAAATCATGCACCTGAGGTCTGTAGACTTAAAGGGACAGGATGCTACTCCTGCCTCAAAAAAGGCCATGTTGTTAAATGGTGCAGGACTAGATCAAGGCAGCCCTTCAGAAATTTTCACTCCGTGGGCAGGCGAGTGCCCGACCCACTCGAGTGCGAAATGACGTGCGTTGACCTTGGCTGACTGTCCTGACGTCAACGCGCAGTCGTGCGATAGCTCGGTTGGCAGTCACGTGCTGGAGCCGGCAGAGTG
Organism: Carcharodon carcharias; assembly: GCF_017639515.1. NCBI lineage: Eukaryota > Metazoa > Chordata > Chondrichthyes > Lamniformes > Lamnidae > Carcharodon > Carcharodon carcharias. The sequence continues at coordinate 27,682,795 of NC_054484.1, forward strand.
CCCGCCAACAATTACAAGGCCTGTTAAGGCCATTAAATAATGAACTAAGTTAAGGTTTCTGCTGCCTGTCCAACCGGCCTAGCTGTCTTTGCATATTTTTGGAAACCCCATCCACGAGTGGGATGAGGTTTCCAAAAGCAAATAAAAATAAAATAAAAACTTTATTTTTTCATTAATAAAAGCCTCTGCTCATATGACAGAGTCCCATGAGGGGACATGTTTTATTACATTTTTATTTTCTTTATTTTTTTTTGTTATATCTCTTCATCTCCCTGAGGCATCTCCGTGTCCCCACTGCCACCCCGACAGCGCTCATGTTTCACACTGGGCAGGGCCCAGTTGGCCTGCCAGCGTGAAATCGCAGTGTGAAGCTGATCACGAGCAGCGGGAGGCTTCTCTCCACGCACCATTGGAAAATTCTGCCCCAGGTCAAGTTAAATGAAGTACACAATGTAGAGGTGCCAAAGGTTACTGAGGTTGGCTTTTATCCGCTACACAACCTGAAGGCCAAGAAAACCGAACCACTCACTATTACACTTCGAGTAAATGCAAAACCTCTGCTCATGGAGGTTGACACGGGAACACTGACGACAGTGGTGGGAGAACACATCTTTAAATATCTCAGAGAAGGTACCCAGCCATTGGGTTTGGAGAAACCCGCTACTCAGTTCAAAACATATACAGGAGAAGCAACACAGGTGAAAGGCATCACCTCTGTACCTGTATCATACAGGCAACAGACAGCTCAGTTGCCATTAAGGGTTGTAACAGGAAAAGGACCTAGCCTTCTAGGCCGTGATTGGTTGAAAGAAATTAAACTAAATTGGTTGGAAATTTTTCAGGTCAGGACAAGAAGAAATCCTGAGTTGACAAGGGAATATGATGGTGTCTTTTGGAATGAGAAATAAGAACCAAAGGACATTCACAGGATTCAAGGACCCCTCAGGTCAGAGCTGGTTTCACAGGGAGTTGCCCTGAGATCCTTGAGCACTTGGAATGTCATAACATTCAAGGCTATGGACCAAGTGCTGGTAAATGGGATTAGGTAGGTCAGGTGTTTCTCATATGTCAGTGCAGCCTCGATGGGCCAAAGGGCCTCTTCTGCACTGTGTGATTCTGTGATTGACTCTTGACCCCTTGAAGTCTCATGGCATCAGGTCAAACATGGGCAAGGAAACCAAGTATCGCCCTCCCTCAGCTGATGAATCAGTGTTCCTACATGTTGAACATCACTTGGAGGAAGCATGAGAAGCTGAGAGCTCTCTGGAGTTTAGAAGAATGAGAGATGATCTCATTGAAACATTCAAGATGCTGAAGGGGCTTGGAAAAGTAGATACCTCACCTGCTACATGTGAGGCGGTGCCCCAGCCAGAAGTTCATTGCCTTGTGGCAGGACCAGAAGATCGCGGCTGTGGGCAGGAAAATTCCACCCATTGTTTCCCCAGGTCGGGGAATCCAAATCACAGGGGCTCAGGATAAGGGGCCCATCATTTAGAACTGAGGAGAGAGAAATTACTTCATTCAAAGAGTTGGGAATCTTTGGAATTCTCTACCCCCAAAGGGTTGTGGATGCTTCATCTTGAATATATTTAAGGCTGAGAATAGATAGATTTCTGGTCTCTCAGGGAATCAAGGGATATGGGGAACGGGTGAAAAAATGGAGATGAAGCTAAAGATCACCCATGATTGTATTGCATGGTGGAGCAGGTTTGACGAACCACTTCTCCGGTTCCGATTTCTTGTCATGAGTTATTGTTTAGCACAGCTAGATTGTGCAGTTATGTTTTACATCATCTGAATCTTATTCATGCCTGTCTTGCTTTAATTTATTCAACTGATGCTAAAACTTTCACCAACTGCAAACCTCTGCTCATGGTGGTTGACACAGGAACATTGACGACAGTGGTGGGAGAACACATCTTTAAATATCTCAGAGAAGGTACCCAGCCTTTGAGTTTGGAGAAACCTGCTGCTCAGTTAAAAACATATACAGGATAAGCAATACAGGTGAAAGGCATCACCTCTGTACCTGTATCATACAGGCAACAGACAGCTCAGTTGCCAATAAGTGTTGTAACAGGAAAAGGACCTAGCCTTCTGGGCCCTGATTGGTTGAAATAAATTAAACTAAATTGGTTGGAAATTTTTCAGGTCAGGACAAGAAGAAATCCTGAGTTGACAAGGGAGTATGATGGTGTCTTTTGGAATGAGATAGAAGAACCAAAGGACATTCACAGGATTCAAGGACCTCTCAGGTTAGAGCTGGTTTCACAGGTAAATCATGGAAAGAAGCCAAATGAATACAGTGCCGCTCTGAACCAACTGAAGAAACTTTTGGAAGATAAAACCCAACAGTGTTTGGTGCTCCAAGAGGAAGCCAAAATATACAAAAAAGAGACTGAAGAACTGAAGGTTCAGTTGATTGATACAAAAGAAAAGTCATGGAACTTTCCAAGAGGCAAATGGATAATTCAACCCCCAAACTAAACCAAGATTTCACCAGAGAGAGATTTGGCCGACTGTGAAATCAGAATGAATGATGAGACAAAACCCTGTGGCAAATACAAAAAGAAAAAACAGAAATAGAATCGGAAAAGCCACTAGGATATGTATCCAGGACCCTATCCCCAGCTGAGAAGGGTTACTTTCAAATTAAAAAAGGGGCTTATCTATTGTATTTGGAGTAAAAAAGCTCTATCAATATTTGGACGGTTGACACTTGACCATAGTGTCAGATCATAAACCACTGTTAGGATTGTTTAGTGAAGATAAGGCAATCCCATCGATAGCCTCTGCTAGAATTCAAAGGTGGTCTTTAATTTTGTCGGCATGTGAGTACTTTTATGCACTGTCCGGATGTCCAAATAACAAATACAAATGCCCTCAGTCGTCTCCTTTCGCCAGATAGTATTACACAAACACCAGTACCTCAAGAGGTGGTACTTGCATTGAATTTCCTGGACTCCTCACCAGTCTGCACAAGTCAGATAAAGAATTGGACAAACTAGAATCCAATTTTAGCAAGAGTCTGTGAGCAAATATTATAAGGATGGTGAAATGCACAAGCCCCTGAAGAATTAAAACCATTCTTTGTACGTAGATCCAAACTGAGTTGTTGTATCTTATTATAGGGAGCAATACTTATTGTCCCTGTGCAAGGAAGAGAGCCATTATTAGCAGAACTTCATAGAGCCCATCTTGGTATTTCGAAAATGAAGATGCTCACACATAGTTATATCTGGTGGCCAGGTATAGACAGTGATATAGAAAAACTGGTGAAACACTGTCTCCAGTGTTAGCAACAGCAGAAGTTGCCCGTTTCAGCTCCACTACATCCGTGGGAGTGGCCTGGTCAACCCTGGCTTAGACTACGTATAGACTATGTAGGTCCATTTCTAAATACATGCATCTTGTGCTAATCGATACATATTCCAGACGGATGGACATGTTTGAAGTGAGATCATCTACTTCATTTGCAACCGTTGAAAAACTGCACCAGTGTTCATGGTTTACCTGAAGTATTGTGTCAGACAATGGTACTGCTTCCACTAGCACTCAATTCCAAAGATTCCTGAACCTAAATGGGATTAAACACATCAGAATAGTCCTGCATCATCCCTCATCCAATGAGTTAGTGGAAACAGCAGTACAAACCTTTATAACAGGCATGAAGAATCTAACAGAGGGAATGTTAGAAACACAAATTTCAAGATTCCTGTTCAGCTATTGCACAACTCCTCACGCAACCACTGGTTTAACACTTTCAGAATTGTTAATGAAGCGCCAACTTAATAGAAGATTGAGTCTAGTATTCCCTAATTTTGAGGGGAAGGTGGAGAGAAACTAGGGTAGTCAGAAAGTGAATCATGAGGTTCACAGAAAAGGTCGAGAGTTTACTGGTTTACTGTGGGAGAGACAGTTTTTGTACAAAATTTTGCAATTGGGCCGAGATGGGCTCCTGGTACAATCGTCTCTGAAACAGGATCTTTATCTGATCAAGTGGAAGTGGAAAACAGGATTGGTAGAAAACACATGGATCATCTCAGAAGTTGAGACACACTCCAACAACCAGTTAATCCACCTGAAATCGAAGTCGAAACTTTGACCCCTGAGGTGCCAGACTGACAAAGATTAGACATACCTGATGGCTCTGTTGAAGTAAATAATTCTGAACTACCATTGTCTAGGGATATCCCTGAAGCTGCAGTTCCTGTTCAAGTCGATCCAACAGAAGAACCTTCAGTTGTAGAGTTGTATCGCTCTACCCGAATCTGCAAACCTCCTCAAAGACTAAATTTATGACAGCATGAACTGTATATCATTGTATATATGGGTTAAGATGTTTTTGTACATAATAGGATAAAACAAAATGAATAGGGTCAGGAATGTAGTAATTGTAAGTTAAACCATTTCCTACTGTTATGGGGATCATGTGATTATAAAGACAAATCAGCCCTAAGCACAGGAAATCTTAGTGGGATGGAGCTTTTGCGCCTTGGTCTTGAAACAAGCATGTAGCCTCATCTGGAGTCTGTAAATAAAGTTTACTGTTTCTTACAAGAAACTCATCCTGCACTCCTGCTTTACTGATTTAGCTGTAAATAAACTCCACCAGAAATTCAAGCAAGCAGAATCCACGTACCTCACTTGTGTTACATATAGATAGCACAAGGGTAGCACTACACCCTCCATCCATCCTCTTCCACTTTAAGTGGGGAGGGAAGGAGGGGAAATAAAGGAATTGGGCCACAATAATTCTACCTCTTAAGGGTGCAGCAGGGGCTTCTGATCAACTGGGTCTGAATGAGATACAACAATTAGTTTTATTTCATGGCTTCAGAAATGGAGCAGTTCACTTCCATTTAGCCTAGTATCTGTACCAAGAAATGGCGCAAACTTACACTAGTGAGGCAGAAAGCTTAAGGTGACAGGCTCAAGATGTAGTTAAATGCTAAACAACAGGATCACTGCAGTACATGTGTATGTTTTAGTGTGTCAATATTCTACAGCATTGCCATACAAACATATGTGCCTGTGCCTCAGATATTCAGAGTGCATGGATTTTGAAATGATGCTGTGTGATTATTCACGTACAAGCATTTGATGTGTTCATATGAAATTCGCTAATGCACAGTTTTAATACATCAGTTGACCTATTGAACAAAATGAGCTAACGCTTCTGTTAAAATAGTGGATTTCCATCCAAGCAGATTGAGCGTGTATATGTTATTATTCACACGGTGTAATTAAAGGCCCTGGGTTATAGTCCGAGTGAGCTAACTACTGTGACTGGACTTTCCTTTCTCTTTCCTAATATGTTGATCTTTACTAATCATTTTCTTTTCTTGTTCCTCTGTAGCTCCCAATACAATGGGACAAACAGACACGATGGGATGAATAGCATCCTTCAGTGCGGTCAAATTCTATGATTTTAACTTCGTTCTTTCCTAAAACATCATACTCTGTGGTAGAGTTCCATAGCCCCCTCAATCTCACCTCCCTCCTGCAGTCTATAGTGTTATGAACAGGGTGAGAGAGAACTGCTGAAATCTTTGTCCTCTTCTCAACTGTCTAATCAGTGAAATTTTGAAAAGGTGTGTGTGTGTGTATTTTAACACCTGAGTGTGTGCAGCAGACTTTTTTTTGGGTTTAAACAAAGAAAGATGATTGTTTATTAAAGCATTCACCCAGAAATTGAACTCTATGGCACCCACGCACACAGTCACACACACACAAACACACTTAAGGAAAGTACAGTCGGAGAGAACAGTGTGCTTTTTACAAGTTATAAAAAAAAAAAGTTCATAATTCATGTGGTTATCTTGTTTTGGAAGAGGTGCATTGCAGGCCTAATGGAAGGTCTTCTTTACACCTGAAGTACCGTTTAGGTGAATTCAATAGTCAAAGTCACATGTCGAAGGTGTTTGCAGGATTTTCTCAAATTAATGGATTTTCTGTAGGTCACAAAGTCAGTTTCTTGTAGTATACTTACTAGGGGCTCGGTTTACTGCCTGGTGGGGCCAAAATGGAACAGGTTTGGAGATCTTACGATGTTACAGCCTTCAAATCTTTCTCAGGCACGAAAGGTACTACCTTTTCTGTGTCTCTCTTTCTCTACAGACAGCATTTCTTACTTAAAGCTCAAAGGGGCAAACATGGCTGCTCCACCTTGTGACTCCTCACATTTGTGATTTCTTTATCAAATATGGTAGTGTTCTTAGATTGATGGGCCAACCTGCTTTATTTTTTCTGGATTACTGTCCCATTGTTTTAAGACATCCACCTTGATGGGATAAAATAATTCCTTTATTTTTTTTCAAACAAACCCATTCAATTCAGGAATAACTTCAATAGTTTTTCAGGATATGTGTGATTAACACATTTTTGGCTGGAATACACCTTTTATCCATGTGAGAGAGTGAGTCAGTTCTTGGATTAGTTCTTGTAATACGTCGACCAGGTGATTTAACCTTCAGTGGCCATCTTAGAGCAATTCAAATATTCCACATTGAATAAAGTTCATATTTTTAAAAGTTATGAATATGCCATGCCTTTAATGGGCATGACAATAGGTTTTTGATATACAGGCTTGATGTCACATCAACTAATTACTACTTCTTTATCAAATTTCCTTTCCTGTGCTACCCTTTTCAACATTGACTCCCCCCTTTTCAATAATGACAAACATTACGATAGCTTATGCTTGAGTTCGGTTTGGATGTCCTGGCCAACATTCATCCCTCAACCCAAAGCACTTAAATTAGATCACATGATTATTCATCTCATTGCTGATTGTGAGATCTTACACAAAACATTTCAATGTAATTAACTGCACGTGAAACGCTCTGAGATGTAATGAAATGTTCTATAAATGCAAGTCTTTCTTTAATGACTTTTATAGACTACTTATAGATAGATTAATTTGCACTATTTCTATATTGAATCATTTAAATAGATTTTGTCACAACCAGATTGAAACTAGAACATTATTATACTTTAGAATTCATTTACACAGAATGTTGAATTACCTAGTGGTCAGTTGCAGATTTTTCTCAATAAAAATATGGTAACGATATCACAAATGTAAATCTTCTTTGATCCGTGAGATCTGATAATCCCTTTTTGAGCTGCAATGCAACCATGTTAGGAGAACCACTCCCTTTTCATTCCTTGCTTCCTCTCCCCGTTTTTCCGTTTCTTGCTTCCATCCCTCAATTCCACTTTTTAGATGACTCCGAGATAACTGGGATTATTTTTCCATCTCCCCCTCCCCAAGCTTCAGTCCTACCAGATGTCGGCATTGTCCCCAACTTGTACCATGAATAGCAAAATGATCCGTCCTAACATCTTTGCCCTCAATATGTGACATTTTACCAATAGTGTGTACCTGCAAATGTGCCTTATCCCTTGATGCGCAGAATTACATAACATCATGTAGAACCACGAGAATTTTGCAGGATGAAGATCATTCAGCCCGATAGGTCTATTCAGGAGTTTATGCTCCACATGAGCCTCATGCCACTTCACTTAATCTCCTTTGATAATCTTTCTTTCCTGGCCAAAGAATCCTTATATTGCTTTCTCTTTCCCTTGCTATTTTGGATGGCAAAACACTAAATAGGAATCATTAAAAACAGAGTTTTTGCCTACATTTGGACTTTATAAATTGGGAATAATTGTAATCGTGTTTACAGCCTGTAGCGACGGTATAGAAGCTACTTTTGTGCTCGGTCGGATGACAGGGGCACTGTTTATCCGTCAGATTGAGAGTATGGTGAGGTTTCTCGGGACGTGAACCAATTTCCAGTTGATCTGCCTACGGAAACTACCCATACAGCTTTGCAAAGGGCAACAGTGTGTGGGTGGATGTTGTCGCTGGGCCACCACATCCCTGATGTGTGTTGATATAATGGGAGTGAAAAGGAAGTGATTTGGTCTTTTGGAATTCTCCACTTGGATCAGGTGTATGTTTATCTGGAGCTGAATTTATTTATATTTTGCTGCAAAAATGCTACTTTAGTCTGTGTGGGGATAAAAGCATCTTTATTTTGCCCTTCATATGGTCCCCCAGCTGAAAAGATACTCTATCCCTTCCCTTTGGCTTTTCCTTTAATAAAATCCTACAATGAAATATTGTGTTTGTGAGGTGAGCAGCGGAGATGCATCGAGTATTTTAAAACGGTCCAAATCTGTCGATCAGTGAGTAACAAAGTACCGAATTGGATGGGCTGGCTGAAGCACATTTACACCATGAGAATAATAATAAATATCAACATTGTCTAAATTTAGAATTTTAATCAATGGGGCACAATTCCAGTGAGATGAGGTGATTATGGTTTCAATGCAAAATTTTATTTTTTGTCAAGCATTATTTCATAGCAATCTGGCCTCTGTCAGTTACCTCCAGCAATCTATCAAGACAATCTGCGCTATTTGTGAATGTCATGAGCGTCTTTCATGTTAATTTCCTTAGAAAGATAGCAGTGTGCAGGATTAGAAAATATTAGAATGATGTATCTGGTCAGTGCTAATGTTCAGGAAATATCATACCCCAGAAAACTTTTCACATCTCTCTATCAACCTCTTCTTCAGATATTTATCCAACTTTCTCCTGAGCTTGCTAATGTGATTGTTATTCGGATCCACGCCAGTTGGTGAAGTTCACCATAAGACCCTGGGGCCGAAGCAGGCAATCCGGCCCATCGAGTCTGCTCCGCTATTCAATGAGATCATGGCTGGTCTGATAATCCTCAATTCCACTTTCCTGCCTTTTCCCTAAACCCCTTGATTCCCTTACTGATTAAAAATCTGTCTATCTCAGCCTTGAGTATACTTAACGACCCAACCTCTACAGCCCTCTGCAGTAAAGAATTCCACAGATTCAATACCCTCTGAGTGAAAAAATTCCTCCTCATCTCTGTTTTAAATGGGCGACCCTTTACCCTGAGATTATGCCCTCTGGTCTTAGCCTCTCCCACAAGGGGAAACAACTTATCAGCATCTACCCTGTCAAGCCCCCTGAGAATCTTATATGTTTCAATACAGTCGCCTCTCATTCTTCTAAACTCCAATGAGTACAGGCCCAACCTACTCAACCTCTCCTCATAAAAAAATCCCTCCATAATTGGAATCAACCTAGTGAACATTCTCTGGACTGCCTCCAAAGCCAATATATCTTTCCTTAGATAAGGGGACCAAAACTGTTCACAGTATTCTAGGTGTGGCCTAACTAGTGCCTTGTATAGTTTTAGCAAGACTTCCCTATTTTTATACTCCATTCCCTATGAAATAAAGGCCAACATTCCATATGCCTTCCCTGTTACCTGCTGAACTTGTATGCTAGCTTTTTATGATTCATGCACGAGGACCCCCAAATCCCTCTGTGCTGCAGCCTTCTGCAGTCTTTCTCCATATAATAATATTCAACTCCTATATTCTTTCTGCCAAAGTGCGTAACCTCACATTTTCCTACATTATATTCCGTCTGCCAAGTTTTTGCCCACTCACAACCTGTCTATATCCCTCTGTAGAATCTTTGTGTCATCCTCACCACTTGCCTTACCACCTATTTCTGTGTCATCTGCAAACTTGGTGATAGTATATTCACTTCCTTCATCTAAGTCATTAATATATATTGTAAATAACTGAGGCCCCAGCACTGATCTCTGTGGCACTTCACTCGTTACAGGTTGCCATCCTGCAAATGTGCTCCTCATCCCAACTCTCTGTCTTCTATTCATTAGCCAATCCATTATCCATGCTAATATACTACCCCCCAGCACCATGGGCTCTTATTTTATTAAGTAGCCTTATGTGTGGTACCTTATTGAACACGTTTTTGAAATCAAAATATATTACATCTATTGGTTCCCCTCTGTCTATCATGGTTGTTCCCTCCTCAAACAATTCTAAAAAATTTGTCAGGCATGATTTCCCCTTCATGAAGTGATGCTGACTCTGCTTGATAATGTTATGTATTTCTAAATGCTCTGCTATTACATCCTTTATAATAGATTGTAATATTTTCCCAAGGGCAGATGTTAAGCTAACTGGCCTATAGTTACCTGTTTTTTGTCTCCCTCCCTTTTTGAATAAGGGTGTCACATTGGCAGTTTTCAAATCCTCTGGGACTTTTCCAGAACCTAAGGAATCTTGGAAGATTACTACCAGTGCATCCACTATCTCTGCAGCCTTTAATATCCTAGGATGCAACCCATCAGGTCCAGGGGACTTATCGGCCTTTAGCCCCGTTTGTTTCCATAGTACCTTTTCTCTAGTGATAGTTATTGTATTTATTTTCTCCCTATTTATTACTTTTTTTGGTCATCTTTTGTTGGTTTTTAAAACTCTCCAAATCCTCTGGCTTACCATTAATCTTTGCCACATTGTATGTTTTTTCTTTCAATTTTTACTATCCTTAACTTCTTTGGTTAACCATGGTTGCTTTATTCCCTTCCTGGAAGCTTTTGTTCTCACTGGGATATATCTTTGTTGTGAGCTATGAACTATTTTCTTAAATACCTGCCATTGTTCATCAACCGTTTTTTCTGCTAAACTTCTTTCTCAGTCTATTCCAGCCAACTCTGCCCTCATTCCTTTGTAAATACCCTTATTTAAGTTTAGCACAGTTGTTTCCGACACAAGTTTCTCACCCTTAAACTGAATGCTAAATTCCACCATGTTATGGTCACTGTTTCCTAGAGGATCTTTTACTCTAAGGTCGTTTATTAAACCTGCCTCAGGAGGAGTCGACAGTTGAAGAGAAGCGTGAGAGGAGTCGGGAGTTGAAATGGCGCTGGGAGAGCAGTGGTGATTGAGGGAGTTCGGTGAGGAGGGAATGAGATGATCCTTTGAATACTGTGAGCACAGTCAGGTAAGTATTTACTACTTTTATCGCTTATAGGTTTTAAGGCCTTATTTTGTGGTTCATTGTTTGTAAGGGCTATATTCTGTAACAACGAGGAGCAGGGAAGAAGGGCCCTAGAGTAATTGATAATATTTAATATTAAGTATCTTCCAAAAGGTTTAATTTAATTTTAAGGAGCACGTCATGGCAGGAGAGCTCAAAGCTGTGGTGTGCTCCTCCTGCTCTATGTGGGGAGCCGAGAACGTTTCCGGTGCCCGGGGCCAGCATGTGCACAGGAAGTGTCTCCACCTGTAGCTCCTGGAAGCCAGGGTTTTGGACCTGGAGCAGTGGCTGGGGAGAATGTGGAACGTCCGCAAGGCAGAGACTATCGTGGATAGCAGATATAGAGAGGCGGTCACACCGCAGGCTATGAGTCCACAGGCAGGAAGGGAATGGGTAACCACTAGGCAAAGCAGGAGGACTAGGCAGGCAGTGCAGGAATCTCCTGTGCCTATTCCCCTGCAAAACAGATATACTGCTTTGGATACTGTTGGGGATAACGGCCTCTCAGGGGAAAGCAGCAACAGCCAAATTTGTTGCACCACGGTTGGCTCTGCTGCACAGGGTAGGATTAAAAAGTGTGGGAATGCAATAGTTACAGGGGATTCAACTGTAAGGGGAATAGATAGGCGTGTCTGTGGCCACAAACTCCAGGATGGTATGTTGCCTCTCTGGTGCCAGGGTCAAAGATGTCTCAGAGTGGCTACAGGACATTCTGAAGGGGGAAGACGAACAGCCAGTGGTCGTGGTACACATTGGTACAAACGACATAGGTAAAAAAAGGGATGTGGTCCTAAAAGCAGAAAATAAGGAATTAGGAAGTAAATTGAAAAGTAGGACCTCAAAGGTAGTGATCTCAGAATTACTAACAGTGCCATGCGCTAGTCAGAGTAGAAATAGCAGGATATATCGGATGAATACATGGCTGAAGAGATGGTGTGAGGTGGAGGGTTTCAGATTCTTGGGGCATTGGGACCAGTTCTGGGGGAGGTGGGACCAGTACAACCTGGACGGGTTACATCTGGGCAGGACCGGGACTGATGTCTACGGGGGAATATTTGCTAGAGTGTTTGAGGAGGGTTTAAAGTAAAATGGCAGGGGGATGGGAACCTATGCAAGGAGTCCGAGGAAGCGGAATCAAGGACAAGAACAAAAGACCGAAAGGGGAATAAGAAGTGATAGGCAGAGAAATCAAGGGCAAGAAACAAACAGGACCTCAGTGGAAAATAGTGGGAACGGGACAAGTAATGTTAAAAAGACAAGCCTTAACATGAGGAGCATTCGCAATAAAGTGGATGAATTAACCGCGCAAATAGATGTAAACAGGTATGATATAGTCAGGATTACAGAGACATGGCTGCAGGGTGACCAGGGATGGGAACTGAGCATCCAGGGGTATTCAGTATTTAGGAAGGACAGACAAAAAGGAAAAGGCAGTGGAGTTGCATTGCTGGTTAAAGAGGAAATTGATGTAATAGTGAGGAAAGATATTAGTTCCGACTATGTGGAATCTTTATGGGCAGAGCTGAGATACACTAAGGGGCAAAAAATATTGGTGGGAATGGCAGTAAACAGGAAATTAAATCAATAAAGGAACATCTGTAATTAAGGGTGACTTTAATCTGCATATAGATTGGGCAAATCAAATTAGTAACAATACTGTAGAGGAGGAATTCCTGGAGCGTATACGGGATGGTTTTCTGGACCAATACGTTGAGGAACCAACTAGAGAACAGGCCATCCTAGAATGAGTATTGTCTAATGAGAAAGGAATAATTGGCAATCTAGTTGTGTGAGGCCCCTTGGGGGTTAGTGTCCATAATATGATAGAATTCTTCATCAAGATGGAGAGTGATGTAGTTGATTCTGAAACTAGAATCCTGAATCTTAATAAAGGAAACTATGTTGGTAAGAGATGCAAGTTGGCTATGATGGATTGGGAAACGTTACTTAAAGGGATGATGGTGAATAGGCAATGGCAAATGTTCAAAGGGCGCATGGTTGAACTGCAACAATTGTTTATTCCTGTCTGGCGCAAAAGTAAAATAGGAAAGGTGACCAAACCATGGCTCAGAAAGGAAATTAGAGACAGTATTAGATCCAAGGAAGAGGCATGCAAATTGGCCAGAAAAAACAACAGACCTGAGGATTGGGAGCACTTCAGAATTCAGCAAAGGAGGACCAAGGGATTGATTAAGAAGGGGAAAATAGAGTATGAAAGTAAGATTGCAGGGAACATAAAAACTGACTGTAAAAGTTTCTATAGGCATGTGAAGAGAAAAAGGTTGATGAAGACAAATGTAAGTCCCTTACAGTCAGAAACAGGGGAATTGCTAATGGGGAACAAAGAAATGGCTGAGCAGCTGAGCTGTGAGGAGGATGCAGGGATGCTTCAGTGTGATTTGGACAAGCTAAGTGAGTCGGCAAATGCATGGCAGATGCAATATAATGTCGATAAATGTGAGGTTATCCACTTTGGTAGCAAAAACAGGAAGGCAGGTTATTATCTGAACCACTATAAATTGAGAGAGGGGAATGTGCAATAAGACCTGGGTGTCCTCATACACCAGTCATTGAAGGTAAGCATGCAGGTGCAGCAGGCAGTAAAGAAGGCAAATGGTATGCTGGCCTTAATAGCGAGAGGATTCGAGTACTGGAGCAGGGATGTCTTGTTCAATTATACAGGGGCTTGGTGAGTCCACACTTGGAATATTATGTGCAGTTTTGGTCTCCTTATCTGAGGAAGGATATTCTTGCTATAGAGGGAGTGCAGCGAAGGTTTACCTGACTGATTCCTGGGATGGCGGGACTGACACATGAGGTGAGATTGAGTTGGTTAGGATTATAGTCGCTGGACTTCAGAAGAATGAGGGGGGATCTCATAGAAACCTATAAAATTCTAACAGGACTAGACGGGTAGATGCAGGAGGGATGTTCCTGATGGTGGGGGAGTCCAGAACCAGTGGTCACAGTCTGAGGATATGGGGTAGACCATTTAGGACTGAGATGAGAAGAAATTCCTTCACCCATAGAGTGGTGAGCCTGTGGAATTCACTACCACAGAAAGCAGTTGATGCCAAAACATTGTATGTTTTCAAGAAAGAGTTAGATATAGCTCTTGGGGTGAAATGGATCAAAGGATATGGGGAGAAAGCAGGAGCAGGCTATTGAGTTGGATGATCAGCCATGATCATAATGAATGGTGGAGCAGGCTCGAAGGGCTGAATGGCCTACTCCTGCTCCTATTTTCTATGTTTCTATTACACATTACCAGATCCAAAACAGCCTGATCCCTAGTTGGATTGTTCTAGGAAACTGTCCCGAATATACTTATGAATTCTTGCTCATGGCTACCTCTGCCAATTTGATTTTCCCAATCTACATGAAGATTAAAGTCACACATGATTAATGAACTATCTTTTTTATGTGCCATCATTATCTCCTGATTTATTCTCTGTCCTACAATATAGCTACTGTTAGGAGGCCCATAGATGCCTCCCACCAGTGTCTTCTTCCCCTTGTTATTTCTTACCTCCACCTATATGGATTCTACATCTTCTGATCCAAGATCATTTCTTGCTATCGTATTTATTCCATCTCGTATTAACAAAGCTACCCCACCACCCTTTCCTTCCTGCCTGTCCTTTCGAAAAGTCACATACTCCTGAATATTTAGTTCCCGACTTTGATCTCCTTGTAGCCAGGCCTCCGTAATGGCTATAAGATCATACCCAATAACCTCTATTTGTGCCGTTAACTCATTTATTTTGCTCCGAATACTATTTGCATTTAAGTAAAGAGCCATTAATGTTGCCTTTTAACCATTTTCCCCCCTTTTTGCCTGTCTACCAATTGTTAGGTTGGATGGGCAGCGTTAATTTGAATTTAATTAGCTTCTTAATGGCCTTAATAGGCCTCTTAATTGTCAGTAGGCGCGCAGACGACTCTGGTGCATGCCCGCCGAATGAAATATCGCAAGACTTCGCGATGATGTTGAGACACTCACCAACATCATGGCGCGTCATTTTATGCTCGGGCATGTCGAGTGCGTGCCCGCACGCCAAGCGTAATATTCCGATCTATGTGTGTAAGTCAAACTAAATTGGGTACAGGAGGACAGTGGTTATGGAGAGTGAAATGATCTGGAGATGAGAGCTGAAGTTCTAACATGGCAATTTGTGAACCGCTTTCTTGAAAAAAGAAGGCTGAGGGGGTAACTGAATAGAGGTCTTTAAAATTATGAAAGGCTTTGATAGAGTGGATGCAGAGAGAATATTTCCTCTTGTGGGGAAGAGCATAACTAGAGGCCATCAATATAAGAAATCCCTTGGGGAATTCAGAAGAAACTTTTTCACCCACAGAGTGGTAAGAATGTGGAACTCTCTCCCACAGAGAGTACTGAAGTGAGTAGTGTAGGTGCATTTGAAGAGAAGCTAGACAAACATTTGAGGGAGAAGGAAATAAAGGGTTATGATGGTAGACTCAGATGATTAAAGATGGGAGGAGGCTTGAATGGATCATAATTACCAGCATGGCCTGTTTGGGCCAAATGTCCTGTTTCAGTGCTGTAACCCTAGATAATCTACATTTGTATTCTTCCTCTTCAAAATTTAAGACTATACCGTGTTGTAGAATCATCTTTGAATGTTTCCAATTTTCATTGGTCATCTATCTGTTGTTTTATTGGTTAAGTATCTCTTTGGTTAAGTCTTGTTTCTAATGAATTGTTTTCTATTATGTTATTTTATTAACCATCAATTATATTGTGCAGAACCTTTTCGTTTCTCACACTCCCATTTCAATAAAAAAACTACCCAATTCCTTAAAATGTTGCTACCCATAATAATTCCTCACTTTTTACACTATAAGTGCTTAAAAATAGCATTTCTACCCTAACAACATTGTGAACAAGATAAAAGTCCCTTATCATTCATCCCATTTTGTATATTCATCCCATTCATATAAGCCTCATTTGAATGCTCCCCACTGTGGGACGTTTCATCCCATCCTGCTTTTCTTCTGTTATGAGGCTCCTAATTTATAGGCCCCACTTAGTCTATTCTTCCTTAACGTATAAGCCCTAGTGCCATTGTTCTCATCCCTAACAAAATCCTTGTTCCTTCTTCTTTTCCTTCAGATGCTTGCCCAATATTCATTACAGACCTCTCAATATCCCTCATCAATCTTGACTACTGCCCCGTTCCAGGCCTAGACTTCACAGTCCCTTTGCTCACTCCCTTTTTCCCTTCTTTCAATAAAGAACAGAACTTAAGATATATGAAAAAAAGGATTTAATTACTGCTGTTTTAGAGTAAAGGTGACATTTAAAAACATGCACAGTATGAAGTAGAAAGGATAATTACATTGAGTTCAAAAGTAAACTGAGGATTTCAAGCCCAATATTAAAAGAAAGAAAAGATACTTTAAAAATAATGGAGCAGATCTCCCACAGCATTGCTCATGGTAAGCCAAGGATCTGCTTTCTAACAGGTGCCTTATACCACATAACACACAATTCTACTGCCAAGGTTGAACTCTGTTTTTCTTAACTTGTTTATTTAAGGATTTGTAGTCTAATTGTTATAACTAGGTCCATTCTAAAGTCAATGTGAGGCTCATTGCTGTTGCTGAGGGAAATTTGTCAACTGGCAGCTGCTAATAGATTCTCCTGACCCAAGGGGAGAGGCCAGGGTATCAAAGTCATACCCAAATACGATTGCTTTTGTTTTTACTTTTAAAAAGTGTTATGTTTTTAAGAAGTTACTACTTCATTGATAGTTTTCTATCTGTCCACTTGTGAATGATGTCTATTTTAAAGGTGTAATATTTGAGCCAATCAAGTTCAAGTTTGTTACACATTTTGCATTAATGACACTTTCTAGGCTGATCTTTGCCAAGCAAATAAATGCAAATGATTAGGAGATTACATAGCAGATTTTTTTAATACTCTTGCTAAAAAGAGGTCATCAGCATCACAGGTGCCAGCCTTCAGCCAATTCGATTCCCTCCACGTGATATCAAGAAATGGTTGAAGGCACTGGATACTGAAAAGGCTATGGGCCCTGACAATATTCCAGCAATAATACTGAAGACTTGTGCTCCATAACTAGCCATACCCTTAGCCAAGCTGTTTCAGTACAGCTGCAAACCTATCGGCTATGTGGAAAATTGCCCAGGTATATCATGTACACAAAAAGCAGGACAAATCCAACATGGCCAATTACCACAGCATCAGTCCACTCTTGACCATCAGCAAAATGATGGAAAGTGTCAATGACAGTTATCAAGCAGCACTCACTCAGCAATAGCTTGCTCACTGATGCTCAGTTTGGGTTCCGCCAGGGAAACTCAGGTCCTGACCTCATTACAGCTTTAGTCCAAACATGGACAAAAGAGTTGAACTCCAGAAGCGAGGTGAGAGTGACTGCCCTTGACATCAAGGCAGCATTTGACTGAGGGTGGCATCAAGGAGCCCGAGCAAAACTGGAGTTAATGGGAATTGGGGGAAAACGTTTTGCTTGTTGGACTCATACCTAGCACAAAGGAAGATGGTTGTGGTTTTTGGAGGTCACCATCTCAGTATCAAGACATCACTGCAGGAGTTCCTCAGGGTAATGTCCTAAGCTCCACTATTTTTAGCTGCTTCATCAATGACCTTCCTTCCAACATAAGGTCAGAAATGGGGATGTTAGCTGATGGTTGCACAACGTTCAGCACCATTCGCGACTCCTCAAATACTGAAGCAGCCCATGTCCAAATGCAACAAGAGTTGAACAACATTCAGGCTTGGGCTGACAAGTGGCAAGTAACATTCACGCCACATGGGTGCCAGACAAGAGAGAATCCAACCATCTCCCTTGACATTCAATGACATTACCATCGCTGAATCCCCCATTTTCAACATCCTTGGGGTGACCATTGACCAGAAACTGAGCTGGACCAGCCAGATAAATACTGTAGCTACAAGACCAGGTTAGAGGCTGGGAATTCTGTGGTGGGTAACTCACCTTCTGAATCCCCAAAGCTTGTCCACCATCAACAAGGTGCAAGTCAGGAGTGTGATGGAATATTCTCCACTTGCTTGGATGAGTGCAGCTGCAACAATACTCAAGAAGCTCGACATCATCCAGGACAAAGCAGCCCTCTTGATTGGCACCAAATCCACCACCTTACATATTCCCTCCATCACTGACACACAATGACAGCAGTGTGTACCATCTACAAGATGCACTGCACCAGTTCACAAAGGCTTCTTTGACAGCACCTTCCAAACTCACGACCTCTACCACCTAGAAGGACAAGGGCAGCAGATGCATGAGAACACCACCACCTGCAATTTTCTCTCCAAGCCACACACCGTCCTGACTTTGAACTATTTTTGCCATTCCTTCACTGTCACTAGGTTAAAATCCTGGAACTCACTCCCTAAAGCACTGTGGTTGTTCCTACAACATGGACTACAGTGGTTCAAGAAGGTGGCACACCACCAACTTATCAGGTGAAATTAGGGATGGACAATAAATGCTGGCCTGGCAAGTGACACCCGCATCCCATGAAAGAATTTAAAAAGTGCCTTTTATGTCTCCAGGATTTTACAAGACTTTTTCAGCCAGTGAGTTACTTTTGAAGTGTAACAATATTGTTACACAGATTAATATTTAATATTGTATTAATATTGTTTAATGTATTAAATTATATTTTTATTTTTTGATTATGAATAATGGCATGGGCAATCAAGCATTATATATAGAATTCATATTCTTATTAACAATAATGTCAAATGTACAAGCTCAATAAACCAAGTAGAGTCAAATATCTTACTGTTTGGAACTGGCAAATAAGAAATATTAAGTATAGAAAAAGAGAAGTATGATTGTTCTTGTAGGCAGCTGTGGTGAGACGCTGAAGGAGATTTCAATTTCTTATGGAGAGTAGAGGAGCAGGGGCTCAGGGGATTCCCCGACTCTTCCTATCAGGAACATGGACAAACAAAGGAAATCAAAGCAGTTTCCTTTCCTCCCAGCCTTCTGTGGGGTGCTCACCCTTCACCTCCAAGTCAGAGCTGTTGACAGGGTAAGCAGGAAAGGTAGAGTAGAATGTGATTTTTCTTTTAGCACTTTCAGGTTGAACTTACTGTGTGGGCTATTTCTAGCACAGCGACTAATGCACTCCTATCAAATCCCTGTGCATGTTAGGTTAACACAGTCGATAAACCATTTAAAATAATTAAGTTTGCATCAATGTGAAAATAGCACAAGTAAGAATTCACACTACATGCTAAAAGATGTGGTTAAAAATAGAACACAGGAAACAAAGCCCATGTGAGTTTGTGGAGGTATTTATCTAGCTTTTGGAATGTTTAGATGCTTATCAGTTAATACCTGGAAAAAAATTCTAAAAACGTTAATTTTGACACACCTTAAAATTCAACATAGCCGTGAATGTGTCAACCCATACTTCACCAAGTCAATTCAAAACCAAGAAAGACTTAGCTCTGATGTGCTTTTCTTCTAAAAGAAATGTTGCTATTGCCAGAAATGTTAAAGGATTATTTGAAGTGGATTATTTGAAACATGTTGGGATCTATCATAAATGTAATATATATTGCAATCTATAAAAGAATTACATTTGCCTTGAATTACAAGCGCATAAAGTACATGCTACCCTATAAAGAATGAATTCTTTGCTCTGGCATTAACTTGAACCAACTGGCTGTCTAAGGTGAAGTTCAGGTTGGAGATGTATACTTTATGGAGAGCGGCTGCTTTCAGACTTATTATTGACAGCCCCGTGAATTATTTCTGCAATGATTTGCATTCCAGCAGCTGCTCTTGCTGTTACTTCCTTGTTGCTGATGCTCAGGACAACTGTGGTCAGATCTCAGACAAAACACTGTGCTTATGTCTATCACTGCTTTTGATACAAAATCTCATTCTGCAGGTGATCTGTATGATTAACTGTGAAACTCTTAGCACTCTCGCTGCTGAGGAAATACCTTCTGCCAGTTTTGCACTCCGGTGTTTTCTTATTCCTAAATTATATGAAAGTGAGGAGGCCACAGATGGTCATATACTGGGCTTTAAGCTAGACTTACTTTGTTACACACTTTGCTGTAGGATACCAACTGCCTGTGTTGATAGCTAGTTAATATTTTGCACCCTCTCCCATTCCACACCCCCATACCTACACGCTCACACACACACACACACACACACACTGGAATTAAGGGTGTCTCTTCATCTGACTGCATAAAGTTGAAGTACTAGCCATTTAAATTGCTGGAACAGAGGCTCGTCTGGTCTCATTTTTTTACATACTTATTGGAAACAATAGATCTGCCGATCTATACATCTGCCTCACATATGACAAATAAAGGAAAACAGTAGAGTTCATTGCAAGTTAAGGCAGTGAAACTTCGATGACAGATCAAAGTCCATGATGAGGGCAAAACTGAGGTTGAAAAGAACAGGAGAAAAGGCACACTGAGTCAAGAAGTTGTGTTTAGCTGAGTTAGAATTTTAAAAACCTATAAAATGTCATATGAAAGTGGTAAAGAGCGGTGTAGTTTTGAGAATGAATTAAAGAATGAATTTGAGTATAAAACTGAAACAGATTTTAACATATTTGGGTTGGAAAAGCTGTACATTATTAAGCAGCTTTGTTCAAAGTGTAGCAAACATGCCAATGCACAAGGCAATCTTAATCCTTGTGACAATTTGTGGCTGTTATGAGTTCATTTGATATCTGAAGTAATAGGGTTAATTTCAGAAACTCCCCAACAAGTTTCTGTTTTCAAACATTGACACCACCTCCAAAGAGATTGTTTTTGTGCAATATAAACTGTCTGAGTATAAATAATCATCTGTCAAAAACACTATCAGGATAGAGAATTAAGATTCATTGTATTAATTATCTTAAATAGTTTTCTTTTCACACAGTATACAAGACAGGGGTAAGTACCAGAGTGACAAATTTAGACTGAGTGGAAAATAACCGCCTGCATTCCAATGCCCACTTCTGCCAAACCCCATGCTCCATCTTCTCAATGCTGGCAAAACACAGAATCTATCTCATCTCCCGTGCTGCCGAATCTCAGTGGTTTCAACCTACTGGTACCAAACTCCAGCTGTCCCATCCGGCTGCTGTCAAATCCAAAGACCATTCTCCAGAACACCACCTCCCCCTCCCCCCACTGGCCATGACCTCCTCTTTATTGTGGCTATGCAGCAGGAGACTGAAAATCCATGGCCTTTCCAGAGTGGCCCTGCCGTAACTCCAGAGAAACTGTATCAGGATAGCTGGGAATTAGAACAGGCCCTGGATCTGCCAATTCCTGACCTTTTCCACCAATTTATATGGGGCCTTTGTTGATGGCATAACCTTGGTTGCAGGGGTTGCGAGTGGGACCCATCTGTGTGTCCAGGCAGAGGACTAATCCCTGATGACTGTAAAAGTTTGTAAGTGTTTTTTTTACCCTGGTAGAACCCAGTTACTACTACACTCCACTGTATTTTGTGGTTCCCTCACCCCTCACCCCCTCTCATTTGGCAGACACACCGATAATGGCGTAGGCAATATTTAAGTAAGGTGACAGTTCCCTGACCCTGATAGAGTTCACCATCAAAATACTAGTGAAAATCTGAGGATAACATGGATTACAAATGGAGTTTGACTAATGGCGTCAGTCTTCCTGATAATACACTGTGCGTTGAGTGGCTTAACACTCCTGCTGTTATAAAACAGTGTATCCTCTGACTCAGTTTTTGCAATGCCAGGGGAAATCTGTTTGCAGAGTTTTCTGATGCTTTCGAAATATGTCACACATGCAAATTTCTGTAACCATTTAAGAAGAAGTAATCAAATAAGAAGAAAGAAAGCCAATCATTTGCAATGGAAAGAGACATTTGTCCACCAACTGAAAATACAGGGGATGGCATTTTATCACACTTTTGTTACTCATCTCCCAAGGAGGAGGGATTCTGCAGCTAAACCTACTGTCCCCAAGAGCTTGATAATGTTACAAGACAGAATTATTAACTATAAGCCTGTCTGTCACCAACTGTAATGACAAGGACTTCAACCAAACTGCAAGCGCTAAACTGATCTCGAGGAAGATTACCACAGAAGACCATTCAGGATTCATAGATCGTCAGTTTTGGACTTGCTTCAGTGAATTCCAAGTATTCAAAGTGGAAGACAAATCTCCATCCCACAAACCACAGTGAGTCTGCCCAGGCAATTAGAAAACGCACAGTGCCTTCACCATGCACTGTCAAAGGGCTGTACCTGTAGGGATTCAACATGCACATTATAGGAACACCAGATGGAGGTATGCCCCCCTCCCCTGCCCCAGCATGAGTAGCTGCTATCACACTGAGAAATCATGTTCACTGAGCTATCAGTGAGGACAAACAATAACTTTGTCAGTAGTGCAGTGAGTGTCATTCCCAATAAAAAGCCAGTATGCATTTAAAGATAAAACCAATTGTAGCTTCAGACCACAAACAAAAGCAACTCAGTCATCATTAAAAGGTACCAAAAGTGAGGGAACAGATAAGGTAGAAATTTAAAGGAAAGCTTTGTGTCTATTAACTTATATAGAAGTAGTAATTCCATCTTTTAGTCCTGCAGGAATTTTGAAAGGAGGGTGAAGTGTGAAGAATTTTGTTGAGAATCTTGGAATATTAACAGAAAATAAACATCAATTGGCTATGTGTAATGAGCAGCTGATTGATTGTCTGCACCCTAACTACACAATGGCAATAGCTAAAGCAGTTTCATTTTACACTAGAATTTGCCTTTCTTAATTCATTTATTTCCAAACACTTTTAATGCATTAAGGCTGATAAAAGCCTGGATTTTCCTCTTGATCCAATGTATGTGACATGATTTCTGAATGAATTTAGTTGATAGATATTAAGGCTGTCTACTACCGACCACCTGTTGGAAGGGGTGGGAAGGGGGAAGATGAGCAATTGATGAAGAAATGAGGGAACTATATTCACTCCTGCATTATTTTTATATCTTGTCCAAATTTAAAACGTCTGCTCTTAAACATGATGGATTTTTCAGCAGAGTAAAAGTGCAGATGGATGTTCAAAAAGTTCTGGGCTAGGGACCGTTAAAATCAGCTTCTTAATTTAATAGTTGGAAAACAGACTAAACTTACCATTGGGGGCAGATGTCCCGCTTTCTCTTTATTGCTGTTGGTGGCTCAGTTTGTGGGCTAAGCATTGCCAGATGGCTGTTAGAACATTTTAATCCACTGGTAACTGCCAGGGAGTAAACTAAACTGTAGGAAAGTAGAATTGTTGCTGGCAAAAACCCATTGTGCCAATGTCCAAGGTACACTTAGTGGCACAATAAATTATTAAGTGGGAAAGTATACTTCTGGATTATTAATTACCAGAAGACCATTGGTCCCAATCGGTAGTTCATAAAGCTGAGTATCCCCAAAATACAGGGCATTCTTTCAGGTGCTGTGTATGATATATTGCTGTCTTTGCTCCAAGCGTTGAAGGAAAAGCTACACTCAAAAGTACAAGATTTCAGATTTACAGCATCCGTAGTATTTTGCTTTTAATTCAAAAGTACAACGTGTGTAAACTGGGAACTGTTAATAATCACTATCCTGTGCCAAAAAGCTACTTCAGGAAGTTAAGGATCAATAGTTTGGACACTCTGCCTGAATATTGTCTGGCTTGATTAGCCAGAATCTGTAGAATTTTCACATTACCATTCTGTCATAATAAAATATCTCAACTATACAACAAATCTTTCCAAACTGCTTTTACATATGTTAATAGACAGGAGGTTTTCCCTTAAAGACAGCCCATTGACTTTTTGTTACATAATATAAATCAGAGGACAGAGAAGTAGACTGTCCTGATTTACATGAATCATATTCAGCCATTATCACTCTTCCTCTCCTTTCAACAAACATGTCACGGTGCTTTTATTGAACCTTGAGCAGCGTGTCACACGTTAATTAAAGTCAGAATTAGACGTCCCCACTTCACCGAATGGTTCAGTGACTTTATCCATTGACTAGCTGAGCCACAGAGGCTAGGAAGGTCCCAGATCAAATCCCTGGACTGCGCTGGTCTCAATAAGTGTGGTGGGAGTAAGGATGCTACAATTGACCTCTGCAACTCCAGATTAGGGAGAGGAAAATTTATCAGGGAGCTTTGTCTGACTGCTATCCAGCAACCTCTGCTGAAAATGCGTTTGTGTTTGTGGTCCTTCAGTGAGCAAAAGGTTATGCTCGGCGGTGGTGTCCCTGCGACTCAGTAGCCTGACAACACTCATTGTCTAGGTACACACATCAATAATGGTCATGTTCTCAGAACAGGAAAGGAAAGGGGAAAACCAATAGTGAGAACAAAACTGAGGTTTCATACAGGATTCCAAAATGTGAGTAGGAGCATTGTGGGGGAGGGTTGTAATTCTGACTTTGGACCATTGACTTTCATGGGAATGAATATCAGAAGAGATAGGTAATGGCCAACTGAATCAATACCCACTTATTCTACACTATCTCCCAAGGCCAAAATACCAATCTTGCTCTTTAAATGAATTCTAATGTTAGTTAGTGCTAATGTTAATAATATGTTATTCAGAGAAGTTAGAGACATAAGACTAATTACCCAATATCAAATCACCTGATCAAATGGAAATTCTTTCACATTCTGGGATTAGAACTGTAAGGCTATTTGATCATTATTGCACCTGAGTGTGACAAGCAGAATACTGCACTCGGCGTGTGATGGAAATTAGTTACAGAAACAACTGCATGAGCCACACTCACTCTCAAACTTGCACATGTAGAACGATTTGGGTGAGGTACTGCAGGATGTCTGGTGCCCATAAAACCATACCCAAGACAGAGATAACGGCTGGGATTTTCTGTGCCCACTGGCGTAGGGCGAGTTTGGTGGTGTGACTGGACAATATGGAGAGAAGGCCAAAAATTGGTTTCATGGCTTCAACAAACCAGTTTGCGATCATCCACTCAGCCCATCGATGGTGGGCCGTGTTCTATGCCATCGGACATTGGGAACCTCATTGTAATACATCAGCATATCATTACAAGGCTAGCTCGCCATGCTCATCCCCCTTGCTGGCTAGATTGTCTGCCCACGTTGACAGGAAGCCACACTGAAGTGTTTCACAACAGGATATATTTAGTGGGCTGCACTTCACTCGGCACATTAAGGTTTGTTTGCCTACTTTGTTTCGGTCAGCACTCACAGTCATCAGCGCCAGGCTTCACAGTCAGCCCCACATCTCTTTCAGCGGGGCTCATGGGCAGGTCTCTACCTACCAGATTAGCCATATGTGGGTGGCTTTTTAATGGCTGCAGGGCCAGGTCTTGCTTGGGGAAAGGGGAGAGGTGGCCTCAGGCAAGGGAAGAGGCTGCAGGACAAGAGATGTACTGGGGAAGCAGGGTATCCCAGGGCGTGTGTGGGGGCACATGTTGATTTGTGCAAGTGACCTCAAGATGGTGAAGGCTGAAGAGGCTGTCTCCAACGGAGATGAGGCCAGATGGACATGTGAGGTTGTGTGTGAGACAGAGTGAGTGGCGATGCCCCTAGGGCTGGCAGTGAGTGAGATGCCAGTGAATGTGTGATGGGCTTGAGTGTGTGAGTTTAGAGTGATGAGATGGCTGCCTTACCCTGGCGGCACGGATGAGATCATCCATCCTTTTTCTGCATTTGATGGCCAATCTCTTCTGTGCAGCATTGGCAATAATCACCACTGACATCGCCCACCAAGCCTGAGTGGTAATGTTGCTGCCCCTCCTGTGGCCAGAACGGGCGTAGAGAACATCACAGCGGGCCTCCATAGCATCCAAAAGGCTCTTGAGGGCTGCAGTCTTTTTGCCTTTTGGGGCTATGTTTGCTTTGCTGCAGTCCTGGGCTGGAAGCACTGAGCACGGCTGTACTTTAAATATGGTGCCTGGGGTGATGTAGTGGCGAGGTGACAGCATGGCAAGCGAAACGGCGTGTATCCTGGGAATACATAATTAAAGTGGCAGGTTTGGGATGATCTGGTGTGCAAAGCCGCCACTGTGGCTGGCGGGAGAAATGTTTTTCCTGCCCACTACCACACTTAGTGCAAATCTGGGACAATTCTGCCTAGTGTCTTTGCAATAAGAGGGGTGATGAAGTGAGAGGAAATAATCAGTGAAAACATACATCAGTTAACTATACATTACATGACTATGACCATCACTTGTCCCCACATCTTCACTGCATTGATCATTTCTCCATTCTTACGCTAACCCATTTTTCTCAGGGATTTTCTAACCTCCTCAGTTTCCCTTTTATAATATAGACTTTTAAAAACTAAGCTCGATGTTACTACTTCTTGTCTTGTCTCTATATTTCCAATCTTCGATATAACAAGATATCTTGAATGGAATATTTCGCAGACTCACAAAGTAACATGACAGTTGACCTGCTAAGTTTTTTCTGTTTTTATTTCAGATCTCCAGCATCCACAGTACTTTGATTTTGCATCATTATGACTGCTGGTCACTCCTGTTATTGGTCATTGTTGGATCCTTTTGCAACACACCTACAAAGTAACACTCCAATGGATTCAGAATCTTGGCTGATGAATTTTTTTCTGCTGCTAACTCGGTGCCAGTTTTACCCTGGTGTCGACTTGGAAAATAGTGCCCAATGCTGCTGTCAATCAGATCCCATGGTAAATGAAGGGCTAATTGACACTTGTATTGTGTCAGCTCCTATGTGGCATATCAGGTACTTGTCATGACATCAAAATGTAATGATATACAAAGAACATCTGTCAATCAATTTACGGGCACAAGTCTAGACTCTACAGCCAGTTACACTAACAGTGGTACATTGATTTCAGTGTTGGGTGAAGTTATGCTTATGCACAATCTAATTTCCAGTCTACTACTACACACGAACAAGGATCTAGGTAGCTGAATGGCTGGACTTTGTGGTCCAGATATTCGCCTTGATGGAGAGGCTTTCCGGAAATGACCAAAAATTCTAAGTTCTGCCCCTCAACCTGGAATTTCCCATCTTTGCGGGGGTGGGATTGAAGCTGGGTTGGGGTTCATGCATGTGTGATTTGCGGAGACTACTGGCCATTTAAATCACCAGCTGCCACCCCTGAAGTGATATTTTGGAAGACCAGGAATGTGAAACCCAGAGTGTGCAGATTAGAACAGGCAAGAGGCGGTCTGAACTTGGTGATTTGTTTGAATGGCCTTTGGAAAGGTAAGGTGCCCCTATGGATAGGGTCCCAGAACACCTTTAGGAGAGGTAAAGCACAATTTGGAAGAGGTAACCCTTTGGGGTTGCTAAAATTAAACATGATTATGCACTTCTCATTGGATCTGTCAAAATTTCAAAGAACTGTCCAAGTGTCAAGGAACTGTTCAGCTGTCAAGGTACAGTCAAAGCTGTCAAGGAACTGTCCAGCTGTCAAGGTACTGTCAAACCTGTCAAGGAACTGTCCAGCTGTCAAGGTACTGTCAAAGCTGTCAAGGAACTGTCAAAGCTGTCAAGGTACTGTCAAAGCTGTCAAAGAAGTGCCCAGGGATACTAGATAAGTTGGCATGGAGAGGGAAGGGGCAAAGGGTGGTGTGGGGGAAGCAAGGGTTAGCATTGGGGTATGAGGAGCTATGGGGTAGATGGAGGGGCATGGAGGTATGAGGGGCCATGGAAGGTGGTTGTATGGCATGGGTTGGGCTGACTGGGGCAAGGGGAGTGTATGGGGCTGTGAAGCGGGTGACAGGTGCAGGCTGGATGGCTGCTTTTTGTTTTAATCCTTTCTTTTATTTATTTAAACACAGTGCCGGTGCACAGCAGTAAGTTTTCCGTCCAGCCTGCCCCCATACCCAGCAGCCTCCTCACTCATTCTGGTGTTGCGCCGACTCCTACTTCAGCCCGCCCACCCTGACTGAAAACCTGACCCGGGCATTTTTAGAGGTCGGGTTCACAGATCCGGGAAATCTCCCGACTCCGTGCACCCGATCTGGGGACGAAAATTTGGGCCTGTAGCTAATGCAATCCAGGAGATGAGGTGCATCCTTTAATCTGCCTGACCTGCCTCAGGACATTCATTCACTGCTAAAAGAACTGCAGAAACTGATTCCAGTGCATAGTCAGCCAGGTCATATATAATTACAGTGCCTAATTAAGCTGTCTGGGACATCACCTTGAAAAACTTTGAAATATATCCCAGGTTGTGTCAAATCACAGGATGTTAATTCCACCACTGATGTCAGCCTAGCCCAGCTATCAGACAGGAAGCATGTATGATTGAAGCAAACAACTGTTAAATATGAGAAAATTCCAGACGGTCACTTTGACTTCCACTGCTGTGACACACTTGAACTGATATAAAGCTCCATTCAATATGTGCATGCGCTCCACTCAGAGAAGGAAGCTTACTTTAACCCATGTGACACAGTACTTGGCCTTATAGTTTTCTTAACCCTTTACAAAATAAGACAACCAAGTGCATGGCTTGCGGCCATTTCCAGCATCTGTCATACATGCATGCCAACAATTTTTAAATGTGGTATGTTGGTCTGTGGGTGGAGAGTGGGGCCTACATTCCTGGTATCAGTATTTGGCATCTATGTGAATTACCATAAATCCAGTAAGTCTCTGGGACTTACATTCTGGTACTGACAGATGAAAGAACATTAAATCCCTTTACTTGCTTTTGCACACTACACACACGTGGTCAATCCATGCTTCTCCAATAGTGGGATTTTGTGTATTTTCCCTTAATGACTGGAAGTACTGAGAGTGAGAGAGAAAGGGAGGGAGTGAGAGAGAATAACAGTTCACAGTTCCTACTTCAAATGCTAGGCTAAACAACCCAAACAATAATATTTGACACTTGTCATATTTAGTAGATGAGCACATTATTATACATTGTTGCATTAACTGTAAAAGCAACTCATGTTTAAACTGGTCGCAAGGGCAACTGAAGTTGCTCTTCTTGCACAGCGTACATACTCCACTTTTTCAGTCAGAAATTAGTATGTTTTGTGACTGATTTTCTCTCTCTTTTCTTAGCTTCTTCTGAAGGCATTGATTCTAATTGGGCTAGAGGCTTACAGGCTCAGGCCTGGTCATTGAAGTGGCCATTCTCAAATGTGGCACTGATGGCTTATTGAGACTATGGAGGACACAGTCTGCCTTCACCCAACATGCAAGCACATGAGCTTCCAGCAGGAGAGTCAGGGACGGTGGTCAGGACTGGAAACTCTAGCCCATTCTTATCTCCCTTATTCAAGAGACACTGAGACCAGTTGTGGTGTCCTTTAGATCAGCTAATTTCAGGCAGTCAAAAATTGAACCTGGGACATTCTGATCTTTATTGATCATTTGTACATGACCTTTACCAATCAAGCTATTAGAGAAGATCGAATATTTCAGGTCAATCTTGTCTTTTGTTTAAATCTTATGTTTAGACAGAGTTTTTTAAAGAAGGCTTGCTGTGGGAAAATGCTAATAAATAAAAGTTGTTCGACATCATTTAAATCCTTGCATTGAAAATTTATCCTATTGTCTCAAATAACTTATTTCTGATCAGAAAATATTGCAGAGCTGACTAATCTTCACATATTAAATCTATCCTGTTTTCTTCACTCCTTTACAATATAAGATGTAACATTCCTCTGTTAATTAATTTCAGCAAAGAGTAGGAATGAGCAAAGAATGAAGGTAATTGGACACCTCGTTCAAAGAGCTGGCACAGGCACTATGGGCCAAATGGCCTCTTTCTGTGTTGTAGAATAGATTCAGCAGAAGAGGCCATGCTAAAAGCCATTAATGATGGAGTTGTACACCATTCCACAGCTTCAAACCTGAGTCGAACGTTTAGTCATTTACTCCAGATCAGAGCTTCCAGAGTAAATGAGCATAATAAAGGGAAAGATTTATGAAAGGACTGAACATTACAGGGGTGCTTTCTGCCCAAGAGCATGGGTTTGGTAGTCACTTTTAGCATATCAGCGTGGAGCAAGAGTAGGAGACAGTTTGGGAGTGCAGGTGATAGGAGTTGGAAGAATCATAATCAGTGTTTTTCTTTGAGGTCGGCCTGTTGTCAGAATTTGGTGGAGAAACAATGCACGAGGAAATTCAGGTGTACTGGGGATGTTCTGATTGTGATGTGCCACTGATTGAAGAAAGCCTATAGAGGCAGCCACCCATTTATCATGCAAGAGCCAGAAGCTGTGTAGGTTATTGCAACCATTGTCTTTTACGTTACAGGAACCCCTCAGCTATCCCTGGGGGATATGTCATGAATCGCTTTTTATTGCCTCCTGAACAATTGGCCCTTGCTTTTTGGCGCTATGAAAGAATGACAGACTGTAAGATATTTTTTCAGGTTTTTTTTTGACATTTTACTGTGTTTACTGTTTAAAGTGTTTACTGTATTAGCTCTTAAATTTGCCCATCTGAACTTGGCTATTTTGATTGTCCATGTTCAATGTACAATGTTCCTTTAGATGTAGAACTAGTTGGTGGCTGCATAGCCAATGGGCAAGCTGCAAGGATTACATTGGGCCTGCCTTATGGAATCTTTGATTGATCTCGTCAGTGTATGGGGTGTCGGTAATTGGATTTGTTTAGGGGCTGCTGGTTAAGCCGTTCAAGGGCCCTGTGCTAAAGTGTGAAGCATGCATAGTTTGCACATAAAAATTGCGGTCAGGGTCTCAGAACATGAGCAGGGCTCAGATACAAGCAGCTGCCCACCAAACCCCCACACCCCTCCATCCCTCACTGGCAGCAGCCAAGCATAGCCAAGGTGCCCTCCCCTGGCTTTCCAACTGCCAGCCACCTATTTTTCAGGTGAGTGTTAGCAATCAGAAATCCCCATTATGCTAATTTGTCACGTGGCAGTTCATTCTACAATATATTCTCTTCCACAGCGTGTCGTGCATAATGCAATTTGTTTAACCCTACTCTTTTCACTTCTCAGACCTTACTCTCTTATGTCCTCACCAACATTGCTGAGTCAGCAAAGCATCTTTGCAGTTATCTTTTGCAATTGATATTGGCCTTCGTGTCCATATGTATCCTGTGCTGCCACTTTATGGTAATCTCTGTAACCTGTCTTAATGCAGGTTACACTTTTGCTGGGTTCTCCTTGCAGTTGAGATGAAGTTCATTCTTTGAGTGGCAGACAGCCATGCCTGGCCCTGCCTTATCATAGATGTGAGCTGTTCTCCCTTGCCAAAAATCCATTCATGTCTCTTCAGAGCTGAGGCTATCAGTACATGTAGGGCCTTGTCAGTAAATCAGGCTTTTCTTAATTGTCACTGAGCCATTTCTACAAGAGTTGCACACTCTGGCACCCGGCAGTTGGGAGACAGTTTGACATTTATACTGCGTAAGTGCTTCACTAGATGCCTGAGAATGTTTAAAGATAATTACTGATGGCACATCATGTTTGGCTAGCACGGCTGATGAACATATTGCCAAAGACACAACCAGAATAGCGTGGAAATCTTGAATTAAAAACAAAAAAATGCAGGAAATGCTCAGTAGTTCTGGCGGCATCTGTGGCGAGAGAACCATTTCTGATGAGAGGTCAGGTCAGATACTGCCTGACCTGCTAATTATTTCAAGCGTTTTTTTTGCTTTTAGAATATAATTTTTGAAGCTAAAAGTGCTTTTCTGTGGATTATTAGAGACATAAAAGAGACATTTCTCCTATGTATTTTGACTTAAAAGAAAGGTAAAAGCTGGCTCTCAAGAACTGCAAAGTTGTTTTTTTTTCAGGACTAGGGTTCAATATCAGGCAACAAATCCCAGTTTCTGGGAGCTGCAATGAAAGAAGTGACAGACGGAGGTTAGGCTACAACACTGTAGGGCCCGTTCATTACCCTCTGGTGCCTTTGAATGTAGTGCTCTGCTCTGAGCCCAATCTTTTAACTAGGTGGCTGTTCACAAACTAACCTGCTCGTTGCTATGAAGAACCTTTAGTCTGCTGGACTAATATAATCACTTAACCTGGCAATGAAGAGCCTTCTCCACCTTTCAAAGGAAAACCTTACATTTACATAGCACTGTTCCCAATTTTAGGATGCCAAGCACTTTGCAGCCAATGAACTACTTTTGAAGTGCAGTCACTGTTTTGTAAACAATGCAGCAGCCAGTTACCATCCAGCAAGACTCCACTGACAGCAGCGAGAGGAATCTCCATTTAGTCTGGTTTCGGTGGTTTTGGTTGAAGGATAAATATTGACCAGGTCACTGTGCAAACTCCCTGCTTTTCTTCGGAAAAAATGCCATGGGATTCTTTATGACCATTTGCTTAATAACCCATTAAAAAAGACCACACCTCTGAAAATCCTCCCTTAGCACCACACTGAAAAGTGAGCCAAGGTTATGTGCTCAAAATCACAAACTCATGACCCAAAGTTGAGAATGCCAGCACTGAGTCAAGATGACATTACGGTTATAGATTTCTCATAGTTGGTCAAGCAGATGTATGTTTGGTTGTGACTATTTGGTTGGATGTGCAAATCAGAACCATTGAAACTAATTTAAAAGCAAAATAGCGCGGATGCTGGGAATCTGAAATAAAAACAGAAAATGCTGGAGAAACGCAGCAGATCTGACAGCATCTGTGGAGAGAGAAACAGAGTTAACAAAAACAGAGAATGCTGGAAAAACTCAGAGTTAATGTTTCGAGTCCATATGACTCTTCTTCAGAGCTGAAGAGAAGTAGATGTGATGGAATTTATACTGGCTAAGGGCGGGGGGGGGGGGGGGGGTGGGGGGTGCGGGTGGGGGGGGGTTGGTGGTGGAGCAGGTAAAGCAGAATCGAAGGTCAGCGATAGATGGGGGCTCAGAAGATATTGAAAAAGACGCCATGGACACAAGACAAAGGAAGTGTTAATGGTAGTGGTGAAGACTATACAAGATGCTGACAGTGACATAAAGGTAAGAAAGCAGAATGTGTGAATAGCCGAACAAGGGTCAGCACTCTGTGAAAGAACAACATTAAACAAGTGACAGATGGCCCTTTTGGGGGGGCAGGGGTGGTTGGGGTAAAAGGATGGAAAAGGGATAAAAAAGGGGGATAAAATAGTGAGTAAATGAATAAAAATAAAAATAAGTAAATAAAAAATAAATTTTATTAAAGGCATTAAAAAAGGGGGTGAAAATGGAGGAGCGAGTTCATGGTCTGAAGTTGTTGAACTCAGTTGTAAGTCCGGAAGGGTGTAAAGTGCCTAAGCAGAAGATGAGGCGCTGTTCCTCCAGTTTGTGTTGGGCTTCACTGGAACATTGCAGCAGACCAAGGACGGACATGTGGGCATGAGAGCAGGGTGGTGTGTTGAAATGGCAAGCGACAGGAAGGTCTGGGTCATGCTTGCAGACAGACTAAAGGTGTGTTGTCTCCATGACATCTTTGTCAATCTCTCCTTAGCCCCCACCTATCACTGACCTGCTATCCTGCTTTACATGCTCCACCCCTCTTAAACAGTATAAAATCCATCACATTTCTGCTTCTCCTTAGCTCTGGAGAAGAGTCATACGGACTCAAAACGTTAACTGTTTCTCTCTCCACAGATGCTGTCAGGCCTGCTGAGTTTTTCCAGCATTCTCTGTTTCTATATCATTGAAGCTAATTGCTGGGTTAAACAGGTACAAGGTCCAAAATGTCTACATTGCCTATCACGGGAATGAAGCTCAACAGGACAGAGCAGTGTAGAAGGTTACTTTGCACTATGTAGTGAGGAATGCCTTTTTCCACTTTCCACTAGAATCAGACCATTAGAAGCTACAGCCTACAAACTGCTATTTGCAATGTTAGTGTATGACTGTTTCTATGTGACTATCCTGTCTAGAGATAAAAGGAATGTAACAGAAGTGTGTTATGTGTTCAATCATTAATATCACAAACAGCACCTTCAACTAAAATAGAATATCTCCACCAACCCCCACCACCACCGCCCTCAAGTTCTTCCTGTCCTGAAAGCAGTGATTTTACAGCATTCCATTCAAGTGGCTATTAAAGTGTGGTCTGTTAGAATTCTTTGAGGAGGTAATGAGTAGGTTAGACAAAGGAGAGCCAATGGATGTTATCTAGCTGGACTTCCAGAAGGCCTTTGATAAGGTGCCACACAGGAGGCTGCTCAGTAAGATAAGAGCCCATGGTGTTAGAGGCAAGGTACTAGCATGGATAGAAGATTGGCTGTCTGGCAGGAGACAGAGTGGGGATAAGGGGGTCCTTCTCAGGATGGCGGCCGGTGACTAGTGGAGTTCCACAGGGGTCCATAACTTTTCACTTTATACATTAATGATCTAGATGAAGGAACTGAGGGCATTCTGGCTAAGTTTGCAGATGATACAAAGATAGGTGGAGGGACAGGTAGTATTGAGGAGGCGGGGAGGCTGCAGAAGGATTTGGACAGGTTAGGAGAATGGGCAAAGAAGTGGCAGATGGAATACAATGTGGGGAAGTGTGAGGTCATGCACTTTGGTAGGAAGAATAGAGGCATAGACTATTTTCTAAATGGGGAGAGAATTCAGAAATCTGGAGTGCAAAGGGACTTGGGAGTCCTAGTCCAGGATTCTCTTAAGGTTAACTTGCAGGTTGAGTCAGTAGTTAGGAAGGCAAATGCAATGTTGGCATTTATTTTGAGAGGACTAGAATATAAAAGCAGGGATGTGCTGCTGAGGCTTTATAAGGCTCTGGTCAGACCATATTTAGAATATTGAGAGCAATTTTGGGCCCCGTACCTCAGGAAGGATGTTCTGGCCCTGGAGAGGGTCCAGAGGAGGTTCACGAGAACGATCCCAGGAATGAAAGGCTTAACATATGAGGAATGTTTGAGGACTCTGTGTCTATACATGATGGAGTTTAAAAGGATGAGGGGGGATCTGATTGAAACTTCCAGAATACTGAAAGGCCTGGATGGAGTGGACGTGGGGAAGATGTTTCCATTAGTAGGAGTGACTAGGACCCAAGGACACAGCCTCAGAGTAAAGGGAAGACCTTTTAGAACAGAGATGAGGAGAAACTTCTTTAGCCAGAGAGTGGTGAATCTATGGAATTCATTGCCAGAGAAGGCTGTGGAGGCCAGGTCATTGGGTGTATTTAAGACCGAGATAGATAAGTTCTTGATTGGTAAGGGGATCAAAGGTTACGGGGAGAAGACGGGAGAATGAGGTTGAGAAACATATCAGCCATGATTGAATGATGGAGCAGACTCAATGGGCCGAATGGCCTAATTTCTGCTCCTATGTCCTATGGTCTTATGATCTTATGATCCTATACTACCAGTGTCATAGCCTATTCTAAATGAAAGACATCAAAGCCAAACCTGATGTTGCCATTGGTAAATCACAGACATGTTGGTCCCAGCAGGGATCATAGTATAATTACCACAAGGAAGAAATTTGGTACTTGTTTTGCCTTCTCTACCCTTGAGTAACAGACACTACAAAGCCTTCACCAAAGGCCCAGCTAAGATCTAGGCATCGATTTTAAGCTGCCCCTTCAGTGGAGTGTAAGGTCTGGCAGGAGTAAAATGGAGTAAAATCCACCATGAATACGCCCCATTAATCATGGGCTTGAGTAGCTCAGTAATATCTTTCCTGATCTTAATGGTTCAGATCCTTACCATCTACCCACTAAGGCATCAGTGAAACTTGGAACAAGGCCATCTATTGACTAACATTGGGTCACACTGAAACACTTCCAGCTCATGAAATAGCCGATGTGATTTGGACGAAGTTCTGCACACATTGAAAAAAATGCTTTAGCTCTCCTTTCCAGCCCACCGTCCCTAAGGTTCTAATATTCCACTAAAGCATTGACAATCAACATTATCTTTTTACATGATGTCACCTTCACTGCTTGAGTGGCAAACTGGCCAAACAGATTGTATATCCTGTTTAAAAAGAAACACTAGATTTCAGTGGAATTAAAATAGTGTAGAGTTCCACAAGCAGCTGGACTATCACTTGGCCAATTTAGCGCCCGTTGAGTTTTTGTGACTAATATTGGAGAAACATTGTCACTACTGTAAATAATCTAGTTTATTCTAGGCTATTCAAACATTTGTATAAATTCATTCTGAACAACCCTGGGCATCACGTGGGATGGGGTTACAAACGTCTTGGGTTGTAGCTCTAAATGGGTGAAAGCGCACGCCAGACAATGTTGCATTGTGCCCAGTTTGCTTTTCCATTGCTTGCAATGGTGTAGGAAATCTGGAGGGTTGTGGAACGGGCTGCCAACATACTGTCTCCCATTTAGCATTTACCACGTAAGACAAATTTCACCCCTAGAAACTTAAAGGCCTGACATGATGCTGGAAATCCCTTTCACGAAAGTGTTGTCACTTTAAGACAATTATTTGATAGCAGTATATGTCACATTTTGTCACAGTTACCAACAATACGAATGACAACAGATCTTTGGATTATAAAACTATCCAGTTTATGAACGCAGCTATGCATGTCTTGATAAACAGTAGTAAGCCAAAATGAGGTATGGTCCTGTCAACAAAAGTCAGGCAATTGGAAGTGTTCCAAACTTCTATGAGCTTCTAATGTCCCAAAGATAAATCTGGAAAAGCAGTATATTATATAACTTCTGAAAATATGTTCTATTGCAAAGCAATGTTGAGAATTATCAAAGTGGAATCAGGTACAGCAGGAGCTCTGGATGGAAAGAGACCAGTGATGGTGGATGAGATGTCCTTTGAGTGGAGTGATAGAAATGTGAAAGAGCATTAGAAGTATTAAGGCTATGATGAAAAGATTGTTAAACAGTACAGGTTGTATTTTTCTCTCTTCACAAACCAATGATCAGATATTGCGGAAATTAACAAAATCAAAATAGAGGTTGCAATAATGTAACTGCAGACTTTTCTGTCAGCATTAATGAATTTAAAATGGACAATCAAGGCCGCTATGTTTTTTCTTTAATCCTCGAGCATCGAAATTTTCACACATTGAGATACAGCTGCAATCAAATCAGGTTGCCCAAGGCTTGCAAGTGCTACCCCATCAACAAAAGCAGACATGATCTGATTGAAATGGTCCAGCAGGCCTTGCAAGGAGGCCTGGTGTCAGAGGCGAAGATGATGATCAGCACAGTATGTATTCTGTGGGGACAAGAGATCAACTCACCTGATGATCAAGTGTGTGTTTGCCTGCAGAATGAAACTGCTGGTAAGCAAAGTTGTTGTGGTCAACACCGGTGTGCACCCATGGAGACAGACAGGATTGAGAACTGTAGGGGGTCTGGACACCATAAATATACCATCAGAGGAGGAAGTGGGTGGTGTTTCGAAGTGGATGGGAGATGAGTATTAGAATAATGACCCAACTCACTTGAAAGGAACATTCCAGCATGAAGGTATGAAGGTATAAAAGCTGGAGCACAAGAACAATCAATGCTATCCCTTACAGTCAATGTGAAGAGGAGCACAGAGAGGACAGAAGCAGTGGTTTGATCATGTAACTACATCAGCCATGGACAGATCACCTGCAGTGTGACTGTAACTAAAGGGAACTTTCAGTCACAATATTGTAACCTATTAAAATTCAAACAATTGAATTTAGAAACTATCCACAATCATTGTCAATTTTGAAATTCTAGGGTAAAAGCACTGGGCACAAATTTACCTTATAGACGTATCTGAGAAAAAAACCTGACAAAAATATATTTCATCCAGCTGCAAAGCGCACAATGTTTAGTTAAAAGTGTCCAATGAAGGTTTACTAGATCCCTGATGAATTGCGGTTGCCAGCCCTGATTCGACTCAACACTTACGAGTAACTAATACATTGGAATGAATATACAGATGACAAGCTCACCACACTTAATAGAGTGAGGATTGATACGTGTGGAAGATGAAGTTCATTCAACTGAAGGTGTGCGCATTTTCATAATTTCATATGGTTTTTAAATTACTGAGATAATTAACGTCATCATTCACATATGGACATGTTTTCATTGGGTTGTATCTTCCGGCCTGCTCACCGATGTGTAAAACGACGCAGGGTGACGTCGGGCGTGCGTCCAGATGTCACCTCGTGCCATTTACCTTCTCAGATCGGCGGGTGTGCAGCTGAGTCGGCTGCGCGTCCGCCGACCTGTCAACAGCCTATTAAGGCCATTAACAAAGTAGTTGAAGTCATTAATGAGCCTGGCCATCCAACTTTAAGGTGGGCGGTCAGGCCGGGAGCCCTGGCGGGCTTCTGTAAATGAAACCACGGGCGGGATGAGGTTTCATGAGGAATCAAAAATCTCACAATATTTTCAAACAAAAGTTATGGACATGTCCCAACTCATGTAACAGTGTCACATGAGGGGATGTGGCAGGGAAATTTTTTCTCAGCTTTACTTAAAGTTTAAAATGTGAGCCGATCACCCTGAGGCAGCACTTTGCCGGGGAGATCCGTGTGCTCTTCCGCGTGCATGTGTGAAACAGTGCAGTCCCGGCTGAGGGAATCCCCTCCCCCGCCTGCACAGGGAGTACATAGCGCTTCCTGACGGACGTCATGTTGGGCGGGCCTTAATTGGCCCATCCATGTCAAATGGATAACCAGGGGCTGCCCACCTGTGCCCGCTCCCGCACTCCCTGTACTACCCCCACCCCCCACAAACACCCCCCCCCACCCCCCCCCCCCCCCCCCACGACAGAGAAAAATGTTGTCCAATGTTAAAATGGTGGACTCGTCAGTTAGTTATATATCTGGGCCTGTGAATTGCCAGCATAAGTTACTTCAATTTGGAGCTGATAACGTAAATCAGGTAAACAAGGAATCAGGCTGGATTTTTACTGAGTTGGGATTACTCGGGAGTCCTTCAAAAATGGCGGACAGGCCCCAATTCTAGAATCCCTGACTCCATTCCCAGGCTGCCTGACTTTTTCAGAAATGTCTTTAAAAGGTGTGGGCTGGTTCCTGTCAAAAGCCCGCATCCGGCACTCACGATCTGACCGAGGAGATCTCTCACACCTCTGCAACTTTCATGGAATTGGGTCAGGTTTTTAAAGAATGGTGATTCACAACCCCTCGGAGGAGTAGTAAACCTTTGTCTAAATGAGGGGACCTTTTAAAAGGTATGCTCAAAAGGTCCTCCTGATGCCCCCTATGCCAAGTTATGTCCATCCATTATGGCCCCTCATTCCCAATAAATGTCTCCTCTGGGGTGCAGGTGTTCCAGTACTCTAATAGATGTCCAGACATCCATTGGGCTTGTTGAAACAGCTCTGCCCCAGAGAAAATATTGGGCCGATTATTGCGCTCGTCAGGCAGGCGCGTGCCCGAAGTGAACAAACTCAAAATGACGAGCGATGACATCGGGCGAATGTCCCAACATCATCATGCACTCACGTGCTATTTCAGTTAGTGTGCTTGCGTGGGCGTTGGCAGCTCGCCCGCCAACAATGAACACACCTATGAAGGCCATTAAAGATATAATTAAATGAACATCTTTGCGGCCTGTCCAACTTTACGGTTGGCGGGCAAGCAAAAAGGCCAAGCAGCCTTTGGATTTTGGTGAAACCTCATCCACGGGTGGGACGAGGTTTCAATCAGTCATTAAAAAAAAATTAAATGATTTTCAAACTAATTTTCTAACATGTTCCTGCTCATGTCACATGAGGAGACTTGTTACTAACATTTTTAAAATCTTTCTTTCTTTATTTTCAAAAATCTTCATCTCCCTGAGTCAGCTCAGTGCCTCAGGGAGCTTTTCC
This sequence comes from Carcharodon carcharias, assembly GCF_017639515.1. Classification (NCBI taxonomy): domain Eukaryota; kingdom Metazoa; phylum Chordata; class Chondrichthyes; order Lamniformes; family Lamnidae; genus Carcharodon; species Carcharodon carcharias. The sequence continues at coordinate 27,722,436 of NC_054484.1, forward strand.
TGTGCGCACTCATGGGCATGCACTTGCCCTCCACCTCCCCCCACACACAGGCAGCGCTGAGCGCTGCAGCACGTGTTTCACACTGGGCAGGCCTTAATTGGCGGGTGGCACTCGCTTTCGCAGCCTCTCCTGGACCCGCCAGCCACACCCGCCTGATGAGGGCAAAATTCTGCCCATTGTTTATTTGATATCTCTGGCTCTCTGATCTCTGCTGTCAATTTCACAATGGTTGTTTACACGGTGTTAAGTGGTTTCAAGGGCTGTGATTTTTGTTATTAATACTAAGAGTCTGAATAATTGGCATTTCTATTAGCTGGCTGTGGAATGACTTCTTTTCAGCAAAGGAGAAAGTTATGAATGAATTACATGTTTAAAACTTTTTATTTATGCATACAATTATACCTGAGAAGGTTCATGGGTTCTGGACAGTGTATAGGAGGTCAACTGGCATAGCTTGGCATGGGGGCATGAGGGGACATGGCAGTTGGGTGGGGGCATGGGGTGGCATGAATGGGGCATGAGGAGTGTTTAGAGGTGGGGGGTTGTGAGGTGTGAGGGCTGGTTGCCATCATGTTTTTATTTTAACTGCTACAATGTCCCACGGCCCAAGGTTGGCCTTTTAAACAGGCTGCCTCAGCACCTGACAGCCTCTGTGGCTGCCTCCAAACTTCTCCCTGGGTCAGCAGGCCCGATTCCAGCTTGCACCTGCCCCCGGCAATGAAGATCCCATCTTTACAGGCACTTGCTGAGCCGGGAATTTTCCCGGTTCTCGTTACCCACCTCAAGGATGAAAATCCTGTCCATCACATCCCCTGCATCCTTTTAACATCAGCGCTGTTTCTGTCACGGCAAAATTTATGTATTCTTTAAGTCAGCTAGCTTTGTAACCCCCAACATCCACTGTTTTTCTTTTATTTGTTCATGGGATGTGGATGTGGGCATCGCTGGCTAGGCCAGCCCTAATTGCCATTGTTCAGGGAGCAAGTCAACCACATGGCTGTGGGTTTGGAGTCACATGTAGGCCAGAGTAGTTAAGGACCGCAGATTTCCTTCCTTCCTTAAGAAGCATTAGTGAACCAACAATCAGCAATAGTTTCATGGTCATCATCAGACTTTTAACTCCAGATTTTCTTTTTTCATTGAATTCTAATTTCACCATCTGTTGTGGTGGGATTTGAACTCAGGGACCTGAGAACATTACCCTGGGTCTCTGGAATACTAGTCCAGTGACAATGCCACTATGCCACCACCTCCCCTATGAAGATGGAAACAAATACTCATTTACTCTGCCATTCCCTCACCCTCCATTCTCCATCTCCTGGTAACCCTCCCCATACATTGACAATGCTCTTAGTGCTGATGTGCTTATAGGAAGCCATGTTATTACTCTTTACACATTTGCTCTAATTTCTCTCCCACTCCCTCTTAATCTTTCTAACCTTCCCTTATGGATCTTCCCCATACTCAAAATTTTGTTGTATTTCTTCCAGAAGTTGTTTATATTTATCTTTCCTTTAATGCTTTTTTAAAAGTTTCATATTTGATGTAGATTCCTTAATAATTCAAAGAACTTTAGCCTTAATACATTCCGTTTTATTTCTTAGCGGAATAGGCTTGATTTGCACCCTTTCTCTCTCTTGTTTAGATATTTCTCATTGAAATAGAACCATCAATGGTTCCATTTTCCAGTTTCTTCATTCACTTTAATCTTATTATGCTCTACTTTTTGTCTTGTCAAGTATATATTTAAAGCTGAAATAGATTTCTGGCCTCTCAGGGAATCAAGGGATATGGGGAGTGAGTGGAAAAGTGGAATTGAAGCTGAAAATCAGCCATGATTGTTTCAAATGGCGGTGCAGGCTCGACAGGCCATCTGGTCTACTTCTGCTCCTATTTCTTATTCTCTTTATCCTTTATGCTTTCTTTTTCCATTTTTACACAGAACCTAATAATATTGTAGTTCTTGTTTCCCTAACTTTCACTTACCTTTTAGCTGCCTACTTGATTTGATTCATTACCCATAACCAGCTGCTCCCATTCTTATAGGAGTAGCAGATTATTGATAGAGAAAGTATTGTCCTGCATACATATAAAAAAAACCTCCCCTTTCTCATCATAAATATTATTCCTATCCAGTATATTTTGGATGGTTAATATCAATTATAATTTGATTATAATTCCCTATTTTTCCTAATATTAATTCTATTGCTTCAAAAGAACTGACAGATATGATGGGCTGAATGACCTCCTTTAGTATTCTATTAATTCTATTAATACATTCCTTGATTTCCTCTCCACTCTTCAGCAGTCTATATTGTACTCTTCATAATGTGGGCATGGTAACTTGCTGGTTATGGTCTATAATATACTCCTGGTAGTGTAGCCTAAAGGTTATAGTCTATAATAAAGCTCCAGTAATAGGGTACAGCATCCTGGTGGTTATGGACTATAGTATATCCCCAATAAGCGAGTATGAAGTTTTAGTATCGACATAAATGACCGCGAGGTCATAAGTTCAGATCCTGCCATGGCACTATGTGAACTGAATTGAAGAGTCTGGCAATATGTGGTTTAGCACCAGGAAAAGTGCCTACAAAGCTGCCAGATTGTCATAAAATTCCAACTGGTTCATTTTTGCACTGGAGTTGAGGGGGTCTTGTGGCTCGGAGATAGCACTGCAACCTCTAAGCCTGAAGCTTTGGGTTAAAGTATCACTCCAGGACCTGTTGGCCATGGAAGGAATGCTCGTGATGTGGTTCAACCTGCAAATTCTTCTAACACGTTCCCATTATTCCCCAAAAAGGGAAAAAGTGTGCATGCAGATACAAAAGAAACAAATATGTCTCCTTGAGGGAGGGGAACCTTGCACTCCTATCTGGTTTGGTCCCCAGATCACTGACTCTTACTGCCCTCAGTGCAATCAAAGGTGGGTAATAATTTCTGTCTTGGCAATGACCCTGAGAACAAATTTTATAAAGTAATCAATTTCCCTTATTGTTCCCCAGTGCAATTCAAAGGAATTTTATTTGGACTCCTTCTCTATTTAAATCCTCACATTCTTGTGTTATGACAATGAGAGTGAAATGTGGTGATGGATCAGCTATCCATTATATACCCCATCCTTTCCATTGACAGTGAGCTGAAAAGTAGGTACAACAAAGGTATAACCACACAATTGTATAGCACAGAAGGAGATATCATGCCTGTTCTGACTTTCTGAAAGAACTATCCATTTAGATACAGCCCCTGCTCTTTCCTTTTACTCTGAAGATTCATTGAATTAATGGTTACTCTTTACTTTGAGTGTTGGCCTGTTTCAAAAGTTCCCAGTGCCTCGTAACTAATTGAAATTTATTAATTGGGAAAGATATAGTTGAAAGTCTTCCTAATTCATTAAATTACTTCTAATTTCCTAAGTCAAGCATTAAAATTGCACAGGTGTAGGCAGGATTCACACATCGTTCTTCTTTGAAGACCTTTGCAAGTAAGTAAAGCCAACAAACCATTTGAGGAGACATCTATTTTTGATGTACTTCAAGGTCCATGAAACTCATTGTAAAGACATGGACATAAGACACCATCCTGATTCAAATGTACATGTGCTTATCCTTGGCCTCCTCTATCCCCTAGTCACTAACTTCTAAATACTTAGATAATAGGAGTGTCAGTCTCTTACTTCTTTACATCCAAGAAGTTAACAATAGGCTCATTAAGGGCTGTTTTCCTTGGAGAAAAGAAGGCTGAGAGGAGATTTGATAAAGGTATTCAAAATCATGAGGGGTCTGGACAGAGTAGATAGGAAGAAACTGTTCCCACTCATGAAAGAATCGAGAATGAGACATCTGTGCCAGATTTAAAGTATTCGGTAAAGGAAGCAAAAGCTTTTTTTATGCAGTGAATGGTTAAGGTCTGGAATGCACTCCCTGAGAGTGGTGGCGGCAGGTTCAAATGAGGCATTCCAAAGGGAATTAGACAGTTATCTAAAAAGGAAGAATGTGCATTAAAGGGAGAAAGCAGTCTAATGGTACTAAGTGAATTGTATGTTCGGAGAGCTGGCGCAGATATGATGGGCTGAATGGCCTCCTTTCTTCACTCTAACTTCAGGGCAGCAATCCACAACTGACAATACTCTCCATCTCTGCATACATTATTTCTACTAAATTGGATAAATACTGACAGGTGGAATCAGTTGCTGTCAGTTAAAAGTGTGAAGCCTGGAAATAGGAGCGTTCTCTGATATTTGAGTAACCACAGGACTAGCAGCTGGTCTGGAAGAAACACAACCTCTCTAGTTCCTATAAGTCCAGCATATTTTGACTGGTGTCCACATATTGTCATCTCTATATATTTTTTCCAACCGTGAGTCATTTTCACTTACCTTACATGTAGTTTCATTGACAATTTCATTGGACAATATGATCGTCTGGCAACCTATGGTCATGGGGCTAGTCAGCTTTTCCTTTATTGACTTGCGGTTTTGTTTCACTGAAGTGACTTCCTGCAGCCTGTGCCTGAGCAGGTAACAGTGAAAATTATGTTTTTTTTAAAATAAACTACTAGTCACTATTCCAGGAACCAAGCCAGCAGGTTGCTGTATGGACACCATACAGACAGCAGCAGTCCAAGGAGGTAGCTCACCATCACTTTCTCAAAGGCAATGAGGGTTGGCTGAGGACTAAAATCAACTGGAATTGTACAGGTTGGTTGGGGGGGTGGGTGGGGTGGGCTGTGGAGGGTGGACAAACAACCTGGGTTCCTACCACTGATTTGGACTGCTAACCAGTAGCCACTGCTGGAAGACACACAAGGGTGGGCAGTGGATGGGAACTGGATCCCACTCAGCTGTACAGCCCAATGGCACCAACTATGTAAATTCTCTTGTGAAGAACAGCCACTTGCATGAAGTTCAGAGGGAAGTTTGGTGCCCTTTCAATCACATTCCAGCATGATTCAGTGCCTTCAGGATAACAAATTGGGAAAAACATTTTTTAACAATAAATTCCTTGAGTACAGACCATCCTGACTCAGATGTGGTTAGCATTTTTTAATATGTTGTCTCAACTTGTTTGAGCCTTCAATCCTTTTTTCAATATTTCAAAAACTATAACCTACTGATGCTCCCCCACTCCCACACATTCAAAATGACTCGTATGAAATTCAGTCAAAGTCAACAAAATAAATAGATTTGTCTCTATTTTGGTGAATGTTTAATCCGTCAGTTTCTGTTAACTAGCATTACCAACAGGTAATCCAAGCAGAAACATGGATGGATGAGGGTCTGTGAAAGGAGACACAATTCCCACAGCAGAAGTAACCTGTTGCTCATGTTAAGAGAAATAATGCAACTACCACAGTCTGTTTGTGGGAGCTTGCTGCCTGTATGTGAGCTCTCACATTTTCTAAATTACAACAGTGAAGGCACTTCAAAAGTACATCTTGGCTGTAAAGCACTTTGCAGTGTCTTGAGGTCGTGAAAGGTGCTATGTAAATACAAGTATTTCTTTTCCTTTTCTGATGAGAGTTCCAATTATTGCAATACATGAGATGGCAGCTAACCACTGAAAAACATTTTCACAAATCTCTAACTTGTATATTTATGTTGTGATTGAAAACCTCAATGCTTAAAATACATTGGTGTCACAGATAAAAATAGTCCCTAATGCTAACCTTATTGCAACAGGTAACTGGAACAATCTCCACAAAGATTTGGATGCAACTTGTTTGATTCACACTATTACACATTCAAATATTGTTAATGCATTTGGAAACCTGTTGTAATCCCTCTCCTCCGTTCAAGATCTATCCAATCAATTTGCATTGATCAATAGATTAAATCAAAACATTAATCAAGCAATAATTAGTTTTATCTCTCTTTTGGAAATCATTTTGAAAATAATAGGTACTGATTTTAGATTATTTGGAGGAACCTTTACCCATTGTTCCTGCAGCTGAAATCAAACTTTCAAACTTCAATTGTTCCTTTGTTCATTTTGTGGTAACTGAGAAAAGTCGCAAAACATATACCACCAGTCATTTCTGCCTACCTACTTAATTGGTAGCCCCCATGTCCATGATGTTCCTTAAGGTAGACTGTATTTGGACCAGATAGAATTACATCTGTTCTAATACATCATAAATAAAGTGCAAGAGGACTATATGAGCAAGTAAAAGTCAAACAAGTGTGATTAAAGAGGGCCAAAATACATTAAGGAACAGAAAAAAGCTTTGCCTGCCTGCTATTATTGTTCCTCTGCTAACACAGCCCATTAACCAAGTAGCTGTAATCTGATACATTATTAATGTGCTTCTGTTAAAATTATATCAGTGTAATTAATGTTAGGATGAGTGCAGAACAGCTGTTTTAATGAAAGAAAGACTTGCATTTATCTAGCCTTTTTTTTACGACTTCAGGATGCCCCAAAGCACTTAATGTCCAGGTAAGTACTATTAAAGGGCTGTAGGAAACATGGCTGTCAATTTTCAAACAGCAATGTGATGGTAACTAGATAATCTGTTTTAGTGATGTTGGCTGAGGGATGAATATTGGCCAGGACTACAAGGAAAATTCATCTGCTCTGCTTTATATAGTGTTGTGAGATTTTTTATATCCACGTGAGTGAGCAGCCTGGGCTCATTATCTCCACTTTGGAACCCTTCCTTACACTAGAAGATTACCCTAGATCGTTTGCTTAAATCTGGAGTGGGACTTGAACCCATAATCTTTTGTCTCAGAGGGAGAGCACTATCACTGAACCATGGATGGTTTGACTCATGTGATAAGCCAGACTTTTAAAAGTATGCTATTTTTTGGTATAGTTAGCAATTCACTAGTCTTTCAGTCCTTTAGTGATCAAGTACTTCATTGATAGATTCACTAAAACCTGGATGAAATATTGTCACAAGACTATGCCCCTTTATTTTGAAAATGTGATTTTCCAACTTTCAACTGACTGGAAATTTTGCAATTTGAACTGACATAGAGCAAGCAGCTTAAAAATGCAAGACCAAGATGAAGGTGAGAAACAAACGAATCACTTTCAGGGGAGTGTGAAGAGAGAGACATTATCTATAATTCAGACAACCAACGAAACTCGTAACTGTCTAAGGAAGAGACAATACAAATGCAAAGTAATGGATATTGAGACAATAGCTGCCACAGACAGAGGCACCCAAAACCTCTTGGAAATACACAAGGGGTGAAGTATTTCAAGGCAAGGCTGCCCAGCCATTAGAGAGAGATTGCAAGTGACACAGGCAGTGTCAAGAACGTCTTCAAATAGGCTGATGGCTGCTCTCTCTCCATCTCTCTTTTTGGAATATGTGCTTGCCTGGTTCGAGAAGCCAACTTTACCAGAAACCTACTAGTGAACCAAGATCTTGTAATAATTGCAACACCTTCCGACCGCATCCTAGAAACCAGCTAACCCAAATCAGCTGTGGCATTTAAAATCTATGCCTCAAGGGCAATCAATAAAAAGACACTTAACTGTATATTCTTTTATCTTTTTAATTGGACTTTAACTCCCCTTATTCTGATGTGTGTGTGTGTGTGTGTATGTGTGTGTGTGCGTGCGTGTGCGTGTGTGTATGTTTCACAATGACTGCATGAGGGCTGAATGCTTTAAGTTACCTTTTTATTATTTTCGGGGGGTTTAGGGTTGATAAATTTGCTCTTGCTTTGACCCAAGAAAACCTTGCTCGATTGGCTTCTTATTGCTCACAGCTTAAATAGTTAAATACATTCTGATTTGGAAAAGGTACATCCTCATGTCACTGGACTAGTATTCCAGAGACCGAGAATAACGCTCTGCAGACTCGGGTTCAAATCCCGCCACAGCTGATGGTGAAATTTGAATCAATAAACACCTGAAATAAAAAGTTTGATGATGACCATGAAACCATTGCTGATTGTCATAAAATTCCATCAGGTTCACTAATGTTCTTTATGGAAGAAAATCTGCCGTCCTTATCTGGCCTGGCCTACATGTGACTTCAGACCCACAGCAATGTGGTTGACGTTGCCCTCTGAATGAGGGCAATTAGGGATGGGTAAAAAATGCTGGCCTAGCCAGCAACGCTCACAACCCATGAATGAATATAAAAAAAAATCCTCATGAAAATGAAACTTAAACCTTTGTTGTGACCAACCATGGAGGTTGAATAGAGGGGACCCCTTCTCACCTGGCTGTAACAATATCAAGGTAAGGCTGCTCTGCCTATTCCTGTGGCTGAGTTGGATATTAAAGATCCCTTGATGCCACTTCAGGAGCACCGAAGTCGTCCAGTGACCTGGCCATTACTACTCCTTTAACCAAAAGCACAATGGGCAGTATTTTCCCCCCATTAGGGTGCACAGGTGCGTGCAAGCGCGACTCCGATCAACGCCCCCGATTGGGGGTGTGCCGCCATTTTACATGGGCAGACCAATTAAGGCCCATCCAGTGTGACACCCGCCAGGAAGTGTTATGCGCTCCCTGTGCGGGCGGTGGGGGGGTGGGGGGGGGGGTGGGATTCCCTCAGCCGGGAGTGTACTCTTTGGCGCATGCGCACGAATGAGCGCACTGATCTCCCTGAGGCTGCCTCAGGGAGATCGGCTCCAAATTCAAAAATGTTAAAAATAGAGAAATAAAATTTCCCTGACATGTCCCTTCATGTGACACTGTCACATGAGTTGGGACATGTCCATCACTTTTAGTTACACTTTTATTAAATTTTTAAAAACCTACATGAAACCTCATCCCGCCCGTGATGAGGCTTCATGCTTTATCTGAAGCCTGCCAGGGCTCCCGGCCTGCCCGCCAACCTTAAGGTTGCGCCCGAAGTCATCCCGCGTCATTTTACGCGATGACGTGCGGGTCCTGGCCCCCGCACACCAACCGGGAAATCCTGGCCCATTTGTTGGTCAGTCATCACGTTGCTTGTGGGATTTTGCTATGAGGAAGATAGCTGGTGGCTCGCCAATGCAACAATGCACTTCAAAGTAAATCTTTGTATCTAAAGAAGTTCGGAATGTTTCTGATAGCCATGATAGAGAGCCAAGTAAGGTGCCCTGAATAATGTTATTCCTTCAACCACCATTGGTAGAAACACAGATTATTCGCTGTTTTGCTGTTCTTATTATATGCTGTTTTGGGGATCAGTTGCCATACTTGCCTAAATTGGAAAAACAGTGACTGCATTTCAGAAGTAATTCATTACCTGTGAAGCTTTTTGAAATTTTATTGAGGAGTGAAAACTGCTATTTAAACATTTCCATTTATCCCTTCTTTCTACATATAGATTCTGTTTCTTGCTTTCGCCTGTGCTAAGGCAGGTGTGAATCCCTAATTCTGCTGATCCTATCCCCATTCCTCTCAACCTGCAATGTGTTGAGAGGGTGGAATTTGGCATGCTCTTATAGTAGGATTGAGGCTTTCTGCAGACTTAGCATGTGGGCTGATGGTGTTGTTTGGGAATCTTTTTGAGCAACTATTGCTGCTACCTTTTTTAGAGGTGCTGTTTAATGTCAGGAATTGTTGCTTAAAATGGGACAGCCGAGAAACCAGCCTATATCTACCTATTACTTTAATGTTTCCCTGTAGGTGGCAAGCCATAGACATCCATGTGGGCACCATCTGTAGTATGATGCCATGTTAAAACATCGGAAAATGAGATGGAAAATGTATCAACTGCCATAAATCCAAGGCAAAATATTTAAAACATGCCTAATAATGTGCATGCATCATAAACATAAAGGAAGATATATTTAGAAATGATAGATAAATATATGTATAATATATATATATATATAAATAATATTTGGCAGTAGATTTTCCTTTTAACATTCATCATGCAAATGTAACCTAACTGTAATGGAATCCTTTGTGTATGCTGGAGTCTGTGTGGATCTGTTGCAGTGTGCGATGATATAAATGGAATGTAATCTACACTCCCGGTATTCTTTATATGACTGAAACCCCATTCAGCAGGTGTACATAAATCTTTCTCAATTTGTCACTGCATCAGCCTTTCCACTACTGCGGTTTTGTTCATAGTGGGTGCATTCAGCTCTGTCAAAGAACATCCCCATCTGCCTCCGTGCTTGTTGTTAGCTGCTTATGAGGTGACCTTAGATCACTTTTCCCAAACTAAAACCTATCCAGACGATTTTGGACTCCCAGCTGCCTTGTAATTTTCAGTTCAAAAGCTGAGGTCTCTGGTTTTCTTAGAATTTTTTTTTATTGTGTATGTATGTGTTGAATAGTTTATTGCAGGTGCAATTATACTAAGCTTAATTTAATGAGTTACTAAAGAACAGCCTGAAAATTGTTTTGACATTGACCTGCCCATTTTAATGCATTTTCTTTCCCTTGCCTCCAACAAGATAGCTAACTCTTACAAAAATATTTCTGCTGTCATGAAACTAACATTTTTTTTATGATGTTATTGTGGTTTATTGTAAAGTAGGTTTATGGATGTGGGTGTGTATGATTCTGTCTGTGTGATTTAATTGACTTAGCGTTACATAGACTGCAAGCTTGAAATTATCAGAAGAAGTTAGGGGTAAAAGACATTTGAAATGCTAATGAGTTAACATTGATGAGGGCTCAGCATATAGGGTATGAAAGAAATTTGCATTTTTAGACATGTGAAGTGGTTGTTTGGGTTTCAAAGGGGTGATAGGATGTTTACAAGTAACAAGACAAGCAAGGCCAAGCAGTGTGTTTATTTTTCCCAAAGGTAATGACCAAATTGAAAACATTAAAGATTTTTATATTATGGGAAAAATAAATTTCCAAAGACTTATAGAACAATGGAATTTACAGATTAAAGAGAGCGAAACATATATAAAAAGAATATAAGGCTATGTTGTGGGGATATCTAAGATCTAAAAGGACCATGTAAAACAGCTTTGGGGAAAGCCTCCAGCCACTTTAGTGGACATCTGCTGAGTCCAGTAACCAAAGGTGGAGGAAAGCCTTTGGAATTCCATTGTTGAGTGGATGCTGTGGTAAACTTGCTAACTTGCTATTTTATTTTAAAATCTGTTTTGGACTGTTGCCCTAAAGGGGGTGTGTAGTTGGGAGTTAGGTTAATTAGGAATTTTGGTATTTGTTACTATAACAAAGTAACTGTAATCTTATGTATGTGGTTGAAATCTTTTTCTTGTTAATAAATGTTTCAATTTAGTTTTTAAAATCTCTAAAGGTGTTAGCCGACACATTACTTCTGAATTCAGTGCAAAATCATCTTGTTATAAATATAAATTGCAGGATTTGATCTGCTGGCACACATCATCCACCATGTCATAACATTGCACATAATTTGTTAACTGACACAATTTTTTTGCAGAGGGAAAGACAAGTTGTGAAGGCTGTTAGGGAAAAGAGTATACAGGATCCTTGGTTGTATAAATAGAAGCATAGGGTGGAATTTTATGGCCCCTCCCATCAGCGGGATTTTCCAATCCTGCCAAAGTCAATGGACTCTTGAATGACTGGTCGCATTTTATGTCCCGGCCTTACTGCGATGGGACCATAAAATTCCACCCATAGGGTACGAAAGGATGGAAGCCATGCTAAACCTTCATAAACTACTGGTTAGAGCTCAGCCTGGATTTTGTTGTCAATTTTAGGCACCACGCTTTCGAAAGGACACCAAGGCCTTGGAGAAGATACCGAGGAGATTTACTAAAATGGTACCAGGGATGACGGGTGTCAACTCAGAGTGGAATGGATGGTGTAGCACCATGTTGGGGCAAGACAGGCTTGATGGACCAGATTTTCCTGTCCTCTTTCATATGTTTGCATCAAATTGGATTCTGGTGGAGAAGAGACACCTTCTCTTGAGGAGAAAGCAGATCATGGGACTGGCATAGGATTTGGTGCAGGTGAATACAACCTTGGAGAAAGAAACTGATACATAGAAATGGACTCTGTGAGACAGATGGGGTTTGAGCCTTGGAAAGGGGGCAGCATGATGTATCCTATTTGATTGCTGGAGAGAGTTGCTGCATGTGACAAGACCCTGATGGAACAGAACTGATTTGTAGAGCTGCTCTGTAGGAGAGAGAGAGAGAGGGCAGCTACTGTTTTCCATCTGTTCCAAGGTTTCTTTACCTAGAACAGAAGGGTTGCTGAAAGTGCTGCACTAAGTAGGCGTCTTTGGGTCTTCTCTATTGGGTATTTCTGAATACAAACATGCTTATTTATGGAGCACAGAGGAAGTTTGTACTGGTTTGTTTATTTTACTTTGCAACATTTTGGCATCTTAATTTGAGTAGGACGAAACATAGGAACTGTAGAAGAAAATTCAAGCGTCTTTTTGGGACACGACAGAAGAGGACCTAGTCTATAGGTGGCTAGAATAAAAGTACCACTAGACCTAACCTCTGAACGTAGACTGAACTATGAAGTAGATTTTCCAATCAAGTGTCCAATGTTGAGATGCCAGTATTGCCAGGCTGTGTGTTCTGAGCACCCACCCAACAGTTAATGTGAGAAAGAAAAAAACAATACATGGTGGAAATACTCAGCAGGTCAGGCAGCATCTGTGGAGAGAAACAGAATTAATGTTTTAGCTCAGTAACCTTTCATGAGAACTGAAGAAAGATAGAAATATTAGAGATTTTAAGCCTGTGGAAAGTGGGGTGGGGGCAGAAAAAACGAAAGGAGAGCTCTGTGATAGGATAGCAGGCAGGAGAGATTAACTAACAAAAGAGTTCATGATGCAAAGGCCAAAGAGAGTGGTAATGCGTATAGTAAAGAAATAAATGTTCTGTCCAGATGAGGGGTGAATAGCTACATAGCAGCCATCTGAATGCAACATGAAGGGATAAAGAAAGAAACAAGTCAGAAAAAAAAAACCACCAATAAAACACAAGGGCCAAGAAGGAGGTAGGGATTATGATCTTAAGTTGTCAAACTCAATATTGAGTCCAGAGGGCTGTTGAGTGCCGAGACGAAAGATGAGTTGCTGTTCCTTGAGTTTGCACTGAGCTTCACTGGGACACTGGAGAAGACCATGGACAGAAAGGTTGGAATGGGAGCAAGGTGGAGAGTTAAAATGACAAGCAACAGGAAGCTCAGGGTCAAGCTTGCGGACTGAACGGACGTGTTTTGCAAAGTGGTCACCCAGTCATCGTTTACGATGTGGTCTCTGCCTGGGAAGCCAAATGTAGAAATGCAAAAAGATGCTGAATGCCTCAAAGTGCCTATATTAAAATATCAACCTAACATTTCTCTTTTCAGATGCTACATACCTAATTTGAATTTCAAACATCCTCTGTTGTAATTTTCCTTTAAAATAGATTTTTCTTTTGTGTTAAAAATGTTTGGCATTTAGTTACCATGGAAACAGCCCAATAATACCAGAAAATGCTGGAAAAACTCAGCAGGTCTGGCAGCATCTGTGGAGAAAGAGAGCTAATGTTTCAAATGTGTATGACTTCTTCAGAGCTAAAGAGAAGTAGAAAGTGATTAACTTTATGCTGTTCAAGAGGACGTGGAGCATGTGGAGCAAAATAGAAGGTCAGGGATAGGTGGGAGCTCAGGAGAAATTTGACAAAGACGTTATGAATACAGGACAAAGGGAATGTTAACGGTGGTGTTAAAGACTAAAGGGGTTGCTGATAGTGGTATAAAGGTAAGATATCAGAATGTGTTACTAGCTGAACAAGGGTCAGCGCGCTGTGAAAGCAAAACAGAAAAGCAAGTGACGGATGGTGCAGTGTTGGGGGTGGTTGGGAGCGGTTGGTGAAAAAGAAACAGTACAAATGAGAATGTGTCTTCAGCAGCTGAGCAACGTTGCCCTTGGATGAGGCATTTCGAAGAAGACCAGAGGAATCCTCCTGGTGTCCTAGCTAACATTATCCCTGAACCAACAGCATCAAAAATAAATTATCTGACCATGTCGTTCATTGATCTATTGAGCCTGTTGTGTGCACAAATTGACTGCCTTGTTTCCTACCTTACAACATTACTCTACTTGAAAATTAAGTACTTCATTTGTTGTAAAGCACTTTGGCATACGCTGGGGACATGAAAGATGCTATATAAATGTAATTCCAGTTTTCCTTCCTTTCTTCATATCATGAATGGAAAGATATTTAAAATTCCAAATGTTACCAGTAGTTCTCAAGGGCTCCTAACTAATTTTCCAGACTGTAATTCACTTATAAGCTGCCCTTTACAATATTTTCCTTTGCCTAGAGTAGTTATTTCCTTCTTGTCATCAATTTTCCATAAATATTATAGTGACTCCCTCTTGCGCATGTGCCAGATGTTACTGTATTATATGCTGGATGAAGATAATAAAACTATTTAGAACCAGTTAAGACCCTTAGAAGTTTTATATTTTTACAGTGGCCAGGCTGCAGTGGTTAATGAATAATGAGGTGTTAAACTGACCTGCTGCATGAACAATTAAGGGATTAGCATTTGCTAAAGTAGGAATTGGACCATTAATCTGCGGTTGATGAGTGAAAAGTGTGAGTGCCGTGCTGTAAAAGCTACACACTGAACAATCAAAGTACTCAAGATCAATTACTGAACAGCACCAACACAAAGCAAAAACATCAGAAGTAAATATTCAGTGACATGGAAAGTTAACTGGGTCCTTTGATCCAGATCCTTTGCTAGAATGCTAATGCTTTGTAACTCATGCTTTGTAACACACACTGCACATCACAAAAGATATGATCTGTCCTGCATGTTCAGAGTGATTTTGGAGGCAATTGAGCTAATTTCAGTCAACAAAGATTATAATTAAATAATGCTTGTATTTAATTTTAATTATAGATGTTTGCCAAAAGGGTAGGAAAGATTCTCCCCTATGCGCTGGGTGCAATAAAGCTGTAAATGCTTTTATGATGTTTTTATATTTTTGAAAGCATTTAGTTACATGAAGACAATTCGAAGTAAATCACTGGGTTAAGCACTTAGATTTACTTCAGTGATAAGATAAGGTGCGGTATTAATGCTGTGCTTTGAAAAACTATTCAAAAAGTACACCTAGGCATTCTTATTTCAATATCCATAAAAGGTATGCACACAATGGCTTATGAAGTGACGGTTTGGTGTACAATATGCAACACTGCACCTGACTCATGCCTCTGTTCCCCACATTCCACATTTTATTAAAGTGGTCAGCAGGGAAGCATAGAGCAAAGACCAGGCTCCTTGACAGGGAATGGGAAAATAAATCAGAAGGGGTGAGTCACTACTGTATATCTCGAGTTCTGGCTGCTGAGACACATTGAGGTTCTCAAGCCCTGAAAACTCTGCAGAGATTTACTATGAGATTGATGTTTACATCAGTCAGAAGGTTGGACTTATGATGAAAGACTGTAGGAATTTGGGCTCTTCAGCTTTGAAAGGAGGTAAGAGTTGATCATTTAGAGCCACCATTTACATAGATCCATCGATGTAAAGAAATTTTTCAAGGTACTTCACATGAAAGATAATAAACTACATAGAATCAAACATATCAAGAGAAACTACTGGAAATACAAAGCAGAACATGTCAAGAATTAAAACAAGAAGATACAGGTAGCTCAGGGTCATGCTTGCGGATTGAACGGGCATGTTTTGTTCTAGAACATTATTTAAATAGATATTGTTATAAGAAAAATACAACAGGATTAAACTGGTGAAAAACAAATTTGGGACTGATGACATGCAAAGAATAACCAACACTTAGAGCACACCTTTGTGTTGAGTACTGAAACCCTGGCCACACACAGCAGGATGTGTTTCATGTTTTACATTATTTAAGTAACAATTAGTGCTGTATAGTTTTCTGAAAGGATGAGCTAAAATGGGAGGGGTTGCCTTCTTCCTATTTATAGTGCTTTAGGGAGCACTTTTCCGCACCTGAGTACCAGAAACTTGGAACTCTTTCTCCCAAGTGAGCGTGGGTGCTCTGGCAACTGGAGATTTCAAGATCAAGATAGATCTTTGTTGGTTAAAGGTATCAAGAAATATAGTGCAAAGTTAGAAAACAGGGTTGAGGTTAATATTGGCCATGATCTAATTGAATGGTGGATTAGGCCTAAGGGCTGAGTGGCTTATTCCTTTTCCCAATGTTGCTAGGTTGCATTGGCAGACATCTGAGGGCAGCTACATGCCCACTTTCTAGGCTGGGGTGTGGGGAGGGGCAATGATGGTAGATGGTACTTAATAGATAAATAGAATTCCTGAAAGGATCAGAAGTGCATGAAATAAAAATGAGAGAAAATGTAATTAAAGAAGGGAAATTGCATTCCATTTGGATGGCTAAGCCTTGAGAATCAAACTCTGTGGCATGAAATATCAAAACCTTCAGCTGTACTGGCATAAAATGTAAGAATTGAATTAAACCTATGACATTCATGAATTCCTGATGATTCCAGTTTTCAGTTTGACACTAATAGGTACATGTTTAAACCTCCACATGTCTCAGCAGCACCTTTGTTCAGCACACAAGCAATACATAGGTCAGTTTCATTCCATTAAGGATTAGTATAAGGAATAGGCAGCAATGTTCATTGGGGCCTTTTAACACAGAACAGATGAATATATTTGTGAAGCAGAGATGAGATAAGTCTTTCTTGTATCTCTCAATGTCATGGTATTAAAACTAACCACTACAACTCAAAGTCTACCATTTAAAAAAATAATCAGGCCCATAACTTCAAACATTGAGAAGCTGATAAACACGAGATGGAAGTGCCCCAGCAATGGTAAATAATGGAGTACTGCCACTAGCCTTCACTAGCTTTAGAACTAGTTTCATGCCAATGTTTATCAAAAGTTTGCTGGAGCTTTAATAGGTCCAATTTAGGGATGTGCCACTTATGGCTCTTGCTTTAGGAAATTGTATACTGGCTCTAAAACCTGGCCATGAAGGATGAATGCCAAAAAAAGCTGCAAAACCAGGCTATTGCAAATTTGGCCATTTCAGGATTATTTGGAAGATCTGGACTTGACCAAAATTCAAACCATTTTCTGCTCAATTTCCATTTCATAAAAAGAAGGCGTTGAATAATATTGACAAGTTCTTCCTCCGTACACACACGGCGCCATTTCCCATGTCTCACTGTAAGCTTTTTGTGGTGATCACTGGCAAATGCTTCGAAGCACAATCACGGCTATGATGAGCAGGTGATTTTTCAAAACATTTGCTCCCAGCCAGCATGCAGCTGGATGTATTCTTTATTTTCGGTTCAGAAATGATACCCGTGATTTTGCTTCTTGTGTAATTGTAAGCCTCCCAGGCCCTTGATTCCCACTGTTTGTAAAAGGCCTCATATTTCCATGATGTATCGTTGATAAGAAAACACTAGATGGGAAGGCTGCAGCAAAAGTAAGTAATGGAGCACTGTCGCTAACATTAGCTCTAGAACAATCCAGTTTCCTTGGGAAAATATGGTTGCATTTCTGAACTTATGAAGAAAGTGAATTCACTGATGTTTGGTGCTTCTTCCTTCTCAATTTCTAGAAGGCACAGAATTTGGATCAGGTGCGCATCTGGCACTTTGCTTAGTTAGCATTGAGCTCCATCTGGTGTGGTTCAATCTAGCTGTGGATGTCTAAACATCTGCCAGTCTCATTAGGGTGCAAACAGGAAATTCTGGTAGAAAGGTGAAAGATATCAACTGACATTCATTGCATCACTTTGATTATATAATTATGTTCTCTGCTAGTAAACTAATGTGTGTGCATCTGAATGCTATGATGACTTCATAATTGCTCAGTTGATTTTTAGCTTCATGAATACTAGTACACACATTTTCCTTACTAAAAGATGTCAGACAATGAGTGCCAATGCCACTTGTTATTCTAATCCTTAATATCATAATGTAATCAACATCCTGGTGGTCATCATTGACCAGAAACTGAATTGGACCAGCCATATAAATACTGTAGCTACGAGAGCAGGTCAAAGGCTGGGAATTCTGCAGCGAGTAACCCACCTTCTGACTCCCCAAAGCAGCTGCAACAACACTCATGAAGCTTGACACCATCCAGGACAAAGCAGCCCCCTTGATTGGCACCACATCCACGAACATTCACTCCCTCCACCACTGGCGCACAGTAGCAGCAGTTTGTACCATCTACAAGATGCACTGCAGAAACTCACCGAGGCTCCTTAGACAGCACCTTCTAAACTTGCAACCTCCACCGCCTAGAAGGACGAGGGTAGCAGACACATGGGAACACCACCTCAGGGAAGTTCCCCTCCAAGCCACTTTCCATCCTACTTGGAAATATATCACCGTTCCTTCACTGTTGCTGAGTCAACATCCTGGAACTCCCTCCCTAACAGCACTATGGGTGTACCTACACCATATGGACTGCAGCGGTTCAAGAAGGCAGCTCACCACCACCTTCTCAAGGGCAATTAGTGATGGGCAATTAAAATGCTGGCCTAGCCAGTGAAGCCCACACCCCATGAATGAATAAAAATAAAAGCTGTCTAAAGGCTAATAATTTGGTTTTGGGGGCAATCGCCATGTAAATTAGAGCTGCTACTCTCAAATGAGTTAACTGCCCTAAGTTCTAATCCCATTGTTCTGTGAAAGGAAAGTTGAAGATATATAAAGGTAGAACAAATTTTACATTGGGTGAGGTAAGTTGTTTATTTAGGATGGGTCTGTTAGTTTTAAATATGCCCGTTAGCATTCGAAAAAGTAGCATCAAAATAAATGTGTATGTGTGTTTGAGGTCACAGTCAGAGGCAGGCGAATTCACATTTAGGTCACTTTTACCTTTAATATTTTTAGATTTATCATTGCAGGAGCTTGTTGTCTGTGCGCTGACTTATATGAACACGATAGATGAACATGACAGATGGAAAAAGACTCACAGCCTGTCTCCATAATTATGATGCCCTGTGTATGATACCCTATGTATCATAATATATGCATCCTCGCTTCACCCAAACCCTGGAAGAGGTGGAAAAAAATAGGTCATTTTAGGGGGAAAATACGGTACGTTCATCTCCCTCTGTTTTCATTGCTAAACTGGTTCCATTATAACTTATGGTAGAATCGAAGATCTGCAACTTAGAAATGTGGAGTTGGCATAGATATATCAATCTCCCTACTACAGAAGCACTTACCATAATCATATTTTCCTAATGAGACAAGCTTCAAACCTCAAGTCCTTTGTCCAATGTAACTATGCTGTTGGCAATCCTCGTTCACTGGACCCAAGCTGTCTCTTGTGTGGTCACATCCCAGGCATAATTTCCAACAAAGGGTTAACTATCACCAGCCATGTGGGTGTGTCCATTTGCCACACAGCACAAAAGGTGCTTCTGTGAGTTTGAATGGTGGAGGACTGACGTCGGCATTAGCTTCCTGTATTTACATAGCTGAAACCAACTCCCTCATCTCAGCACAAAGGATGCTGCAAATCTGAAATAAAACCAGAAAATTCCATCTATACTTAGCAAGACATGCAGCATCTGTGGAGAGAGTGATGGAGTTAACGTTTCAGATCAATGACCTTTCGTCAGAACTGGATAAAGTTCAATTTGTAACAGGTTTTAAGTCAGTATAGTACAGGGGCATTGAAGAAGGGAAAGAACAAAAGGGAAAGGATGGGGTCAAAGACGGGAGAGATTAAATGACAAAAGGGATGATGGTGCCAGGCAAAAGGGGGTGCTGGTGGAACAGGCAAAGAAACAAAAGTTGGCTCGAGATGAGGTGAGAATGGAATTAGCAGGGTTATTACCAACAGGTGCTTTCTGAAAAAATGGGGACAAAGGATATGATCTCAAATTGTAGAACTCAATGTTGAACAGCACTTCATCTTTAGATGAGACAATTTACAGCCCTCTGGACTCAAGACTGATTGCACCATTCAGCCCGTTGTGTCTGTGCTGGCCAGAAAATAACGTTCCAGCCCTATCAGTTATGGCACTTCAAGGGCATAGCCAAGTGTGCTTTAAATATGTTGAGGGTTTCTGCCTCGACCTTCCTTTCTTTCAGGCAGTGAGTTCCAGACCTCCATCATCATCTGGGTGAAAAAGATTCTCCTCAATTCCCCTCTAATCCTTCTACCAATCACTTTAAATCTACACCCCCTGGATACTGACCCCACTGCTAAGAGAAGTAGGTTCCTCATAATTTATACACCTCTATTAAAGCTCCTTTTAATCTCCCCAGTGCCAAAGAAAACAACTCCAGCCTACCCAATCTTTCTTCATGGCTAAAATGTTCCGGTCCTGGCAACATCCTTGTAAATATCCTCCTGATGGACTTCATCCTAGGGTCTTAAAAGAAGTGGCTAGTGAGATAGTTGATGCATTGGTTTTAATTTTCCAATATTCTCTAGATTCAGGGAAGGTTCCATGAGATTGGAAAATAGCGAATGTAACTCTTTTATTCAAAAAGGGAGGAAGAAAGCAGCAAACTACAGGCCAGTCATCTTAACATCTGTGAATGGAAAAGTATTAGAAGCTATTATTAAAAGTGTTATGGCAGGGCACTTAGAAAAAGTTCAAGGCAATCAGGCAGAGTCAACATAGTTTTGTGAAAGGGAAATCATGTTTAACCCAGTTTATTGGAGTCCTTTGACGGAATCACACGTGCTGTGGATAAAGGCGGTGGATGTACTGTATTTAGATTTCCAGAAGGAATTTGATAAGGTGCCACATCAAAGGTTATTGTGAAAAATGAAAGTTCATGGTGTAGGGAGTAACATATTGGCATGGATAGAAGGTTGGCTATCTAACAGGAAACAGACAGTCGGCATAAATGGGTTATTTTCTGGTTGGCAGGATGTAACAAGTGGTGTGCCACAGGGATCGGTGCTGGGGTCTCAACTTTTTACAATTTATATAAATGACTTTGATGAAGGGACCAAGCCTCCAGTTGCAAAATTTGCTGATGACACAAAGATAGGTAGGAAAGTAAGTCTGTGAAAAGGAAATAAGGAGGCTACAAAAGGACAAAAAAAGGTTAAGTGAGCAGGCAAAGATCTGGCAAATGGAGTATAATGTGGGTAAATGTGCAATTGTTCATTTTGACAGGAAGAATAAAAAAGAAGCATATTATCTAAATGGTGAGAGATTGCAGAACTCTGAGATGAAGAGGGATCTGGGTGTTCTTGTGCATGAATTGCAAAAGGTTAGTTTGCAGATACAGCAAGCAATTAGGAAAACTAATAGAATGTCATTGTTCATCGTGAGGGGAATTGAATATAAAAGTATGCTTCAGTTGAACAGGGCACTGATGAAACCATATTTGGAGACTCTGTACGGTACAGAGAATGTTTACTAGGCTAATACCAGGAATGGGCATGTTGTCTTATGAGGAAAGGTTGGACAGGCTAGGCTTGTATCCATTGGAGTTTAGAAGAGTCAGAGGTGACTTGATCGAATTCTTTAAGATCCTGAGTGGTCTTGACAGGCTATATATGGAGAGGATGTTTGTGGGAGAACCTGGAACTAGGGGTCACTGTTTTAAAAAAAAGTGTGATTCATTTGAGACAAGAGATGATAAAAAACATTTTCTCAGAAGGTTGTGAATCTTTGGAACTCCCTTCCTCAAAAGGCAATGGAAGCAGAGACTTTGAATATTTTTAAGGCAGAGCTAGATAGATTCTTGATAAGTAAGGGGTGGAAAGATTATCGGGTGTAGGTGGGAGGCTACTATGAGATCAGTCATGATCTTATTGAATGGCGGAGCAGGCTCGAGGGGCTGAGTGGCCAGCTCCTGCTCCTAAATTGTATGTTCATATGCATGTTCTTAAAATCTGTAACCTCTCTAGTGCACTCATATCCTTCCAGAAGAAAGGTGACCAGAACTGTGCACAGTACCCTAGCTGTGACTTAACTGCTGTTTATGTAGTTCTAGCATAATTGGCCCACGCTTATGTTTTATAATCTCAGCCAATAAAGAAAAGTATCCCATAAACCTTCTTAATGACCTTATCTACCTGCTTTGTTACTTTCAGGGATCTGTGCATATGCACTCCATAGTCCCTCTGTCTCTAGACTTCTCAATATCCTACCATTCATTGTGTATTCCTTTGCTTTGCTTGCTCTCTCCAGATGCTTTAGCTCACACTTCTCCAGGCTGAATTCCATTTGCCACTTTTATACCCACCTGACCAGTCCATTGATATCTTGCTGCAGTCTACAGCTTTCCTCCAAATTATCAGCCATTTGGCTAATTATTGTATGATCTGCAAACTTCATACACTCTGCATTTCAGCCTAAATCATTTATATAAACTGTGAAAATCAAGGGAACTTATTTCTGAGCCCTCTGGTATCACATTGGAATCAACCTTCCAGTCCACCATAGCTTTCTGTTATTGAGCCAATATTTGGATCCAATTTGCCAATATCAATGATTCTGCTGTTGCCATTTACACCTCCTCTAGACCATCGTTTGTTTCTTGACTTGTCTCCTTTTGCATTGCGGTAATATCCCTTTAGCATTTAAACTCTGCAGCCTTCCAATCTATCACAGACATTTCTTTTTGTTCTATCCTCCCCTCCCCTTCCTCTGCATTTACTTAAAACCTGTTACCTCTCTAACTTTTCCAGATCTGATGAAAGGTCAGCGACCTGAAACATAAACTGTCTCTCTCCACAGATGTTGTCTAGCCTGCATCTTCTGTTTTTATTCGCTCATCTCAACAGCAGAACCTCAGGCCTACATTCCTAGCAATGTAAATGTAGGAGCAGGAGCAGGGACTTTAATCTCCTGCAATCCAAACAAGAGATAGCCTAAATGTAGAATCATCTAAATTCCCAGGAACATCAAATGCCATTGGTAACCATCGCATTTGCATTTGCATCTGGCTTCATTTTGATTCCCAAAGGCAGGGGACACATTCATTTGGATTCATTTTTGAGTGTTTCTCTACACCAAGTGTAACATAGAAACAAGAATAGGCCATTCAGCCCCTCAGACTTGTCCTGACAATCAATTAGATCATGTCTGATCTGTATCTCAATTCCAACTATCCACTTTTGTTCCTTAAACCTGAATATTCTTACCTAACAAAAATTAATCTTAGTTTTGAAATTTTCAATTGACACAACCTCAACAGCTTTTTTGGTGTGAGAATTTTATTACCCTATGCGTGAAGAAGTTTTTCCTGACATCATCCCTAAATAGTATAGCTCTAATTTTAAGGTTATGTTCCCTTAGTCTGGACTCCCCCACCACAGGGAAAAAAAGTTTTGCACCATCAGCCCTATCAAAACCTTTAAACATATTAAACAGGTCAATAAGATCATATCTGAATCTTCTAAACTTGGGGTAGACAAGTCCAATCTATGCAACCTGTCCTCGTAATTTATAAGGAGAATAATGATATAATTCAAGAGGAAATAGACAGGCTGTTGCGAGTGGGTAGACATGTGGCAGAAGGAATTTAATGCAGAGAAGTGAGAAGTGATTTATTTTCATAGGAAGAATGAGGAGAGGCAATATTAACTAATGGGTGCAATTTTAAAGGGGGTGCAGGAACAGAGAGGCCTGGGGGTAGATGTGTACACATTATTGAAGGTGGCAGGGCAGGTTGTGAAAATGGTTAAAATGGCATACAGGATCTGAGGCTTTTATGTGTCAGCTGTGGTTCAGTTGGTAGCACTCTTGTTTCTGGATCGCAAGCATCTTAATTCAAGTCCTACTCCAGGGCTTGAGCACAAAAATCAAGGTTATCAATCCAGTGTGATACTGATGGAGCGCTGCGCTGTCAGAGGTGCTGTCTTTCCAAAGAGATATTAAACTGAGGTCCTGCCTGTCTGCTTACGTGAATGTAAAAGATACCATAGCATAAGCAGGGAGGTGGTGACCTAGCAGAATTGTCACTGGTCTAGTAATCCAGCAGAATGCCCTGGGGTACCTGGATTCAAATCTTGCCTTGGTGAATAGTGAAACCTGAATCCAATAAAAAACAAGAATTGAAAGTCTAATGATGACTACGAGCAATTTTTTTTCTCATTAAAAACCCATCTGGTTCACAAATGTCCTTTTGGGAAGTAAACCTGCCGTCCTTATCTGGTCTGTCCTACATGTGACTCCAGACCATTGCAATGTGGTTGACTCTTAAATGCCCTCTATCAAAGTGCTACAAAATCTAAAAGGAATGAAACCAGATGGACCACCTGACATCGACCTAGGCACTGGAAATGGCAATGGCAAATTCAGCCCTGTTGACCCTGCAAAGTCCTCCTTACTAACAGCTAGGGCTAGTGCCAAAATTGGGACAGCTGTCTGACAGACTAGTCAAGCAACATTCACAACTCCTCAGATACTGAAGCAGTCCAAGCAACAGGACCTGGACAATATCCAGGCTTGGGCAGACAAGTGACAAGTAATATTCACGTTACATAGATGCCAGGCAATCTTCATCTCCAACAAGATAGAATATAACCATCTATTGCCCCTTGATGTTCAATGGCATTACCATCACTTAATCTACCATTGTCAACATCTTGGGGGTTACCATTGACCAGAAACTGAACTGGACTAGCCATATAAATACCGTGGCTACAAGTGCAGGTCAGAGGCTAGGAATCCTGTGGTGAGTAACTCACCTCCTGACTCCCCAAAGCCTGTCCACCATCTTTAAGGCACAAGTCAGGAGTATAATGGAATACTCTCCACTTGCCTGGATGAGTGCAGCTCCGACAACACTCAAGGAGCTTGACACCATCCAGGTCAAAGCAGCCCCCTTGATTGGTACCCCTTCCACAAACATTCACTCCCTCCACCACCGATGCACAGTAGCAACAGTGTGTACCATCTACAAGATGCACTGCAGGAACTGACCAAGGCTCCTTCGACCACACCTTCCAAGCCCATGACAACTACCATCTAGAAGGACAAAGGGACCAGACACAAAGGAACACCAACACCTGGAACTTCCCCTCCAAGCCACTCACTGCCCTGACTTGGAAATATATTGCTGTTCCTTCACTGTTGCTGGGTCAAAGTCCTGGAACTTCCTCCCAACAGCACTGTGGATGTACCTACACCACATGGACTGCAGCGGTTCAAGAAGGCAGCTCACCACTGCTTTCTCAAGGGCAGTTAGGGATGGGCAATAAATGCTGGCCCAGCCAGCGAAGCCCAAATCTCGTGAACGAATAAAAAAATACTAATTCAAAGAAGAGCAGGGGGGTTGTCCCCGGTGTCCTGCCCAATATTTATCCCTCAATCGACATCACAAAAACAGATTATCTGATCATTATCACATTTCTATTTGTGGGATTAGGCTGTGCACAATTTGACCACCGCATTTCCAGCATTACAACAGAGACTACACTTCAAAAGTGTTTTGATGGATGTAAAGTGCTTTGAGATGTCTGGTCATTGTGAAAAACACTATATAAATGCAAGTCTTTCTTTATAAATAGAGGCATAGACTACAAAAGCAAGGAAGATATAATGAACGTTTCTAAATCACTGATTTGACTCATCGGCAGTACTGTGTCCAATTCTGGACACTGTACGTTAGGAAGGATGTGAAGACTTTGGAGGAGGTGCAGCAAAGGCTTATATTCAGGGATGAATGACTTTAGTTATCTTGGTAGATTGGAGAACCTGGAGTTGTCCTCCTAAAGGAGGAAAAGTTTGAGAGGAGATTTGATTGAAGTGTTCGCCATCATAAGATGTTGAGACAGAGTGGATAGAGAGAAATTGTTCCCATTCACATTAGTGTTAAGAACAAGAGGACACAGATTTAAAGTGATTGGTAAAAGAACGAAAGGGGATCCTGGCGTGATGTCACTTTTAGGCACACACCTGAACCCACCTCCCCTTGCGTGGGAAAATTCCACCCCAACTTCACTCAAGAGTCTTGAGCACAAAATATAGGCTGATGTTCCAATGTGATGCTCAGGGAGTGCTGCACTGTCACCGGTGCTGTTTCTTAGCTGAGATCTTAAACCAAAACTCTGTCTAGCCTGTCGCGGATGTCATGGTGCTATTTGAGGACAACTAGGAGAGTTCTTCCTGGTGCCATGGCCAATATTTAGCCCTCAACCATCATTACTAAAATAGCATATCTGGTAATTATCTCAGTGCTGTGCCTGGGATCTTGCTATGTTCAAACTGGCTGTCGTGTTTCCACATTACAACAGTGGCCATACTTCAAAAATGCTTCATTGGTTGTAAAGTGCTTTGGGATGTCATAAGGGCAAATGTAAATCCTTCTTTTTCTCTTCATGGGCGCTGACTGACACTGTTTTGCGTTTTCAGCATTTTCTGTTCCTTATTGTTTTCATTTTTACAAACATTCAACAAAATAACTGGCTGCAGCTGATTGAAGCTGAGCTTCAGTGGCTAATGGCTGAGGTAATGAATTAGTTTGGACAATTTTGAGGATAATTACGTTGATCAAGACTGGATGTGCAGTCTGTCAGAGGAACGTTTGAACTATGTGAACAGCAAATGCACTGTTGCTTCACATTACTGACTACTGCACCCTCGCCTCTCCTAATCTCATTTTACACTCAGCAAGACATTGTAATCCCCATTTGTTAACAATCACCTTTATTATGAAGTCCAGGTTTGTTTTTTTTTGGTTCATAATTGTGAAATAACTGCCAAAAAAAGCAATTGCCATGGTCATTTACTATTTCTTTAGCAGTGCAACATAATTTCATTGACACAAACACTGTCGATTAGCTGTAGCTGGTAAGAATTGTGATGGAATTAGTAATGCGATGGCTTTTCATTTTTGCCACAATTGAAACCTAGAATTTTACAGCAATTAAGCTTGCCTTCTTGGTACTGTTGATATATACTCTCAGTACATTTAATGTAAGCATGATTTAGATTGTTTGAACTATGTGGTATGGTGTTTATTTGATGTTTGCATGGTGAGTTTCAGCTCCGGTTTAGAATTTAATTAACTTTGTGAGGTTTAAAATGTGATTCAATATGAATTTAAAATTGATCAGTAAAATAAATAAAATCAGGGTTTAGGTTTCTTTACCGCTGGGTGATGATCTGGTAGAGCGGATTGAACATCCATTACAGAACCTGCACCATTTTCATTCCATTGAAATTAGTGGAGTAAAAATCAATCCACTCAGCCACATGCTGAAGACAACACTCTGCACCCCCCCCCAATTCTAGAAGGCTTGTGAAGTTTTGAATGTCCTCTCCTGAAGATGGCGATTCACTCTTCCACCCCACCCAAAGGAGCATATTTGGAGTGTGAGCCAAGTTAATGCAGGTTGGTAGCCCATTCCATAATGGTGGGCATCACAGCTGGACCCAATGCTGCCCTCACCCTATCCAGATGTTCCAGTCAAGGTCATTGGAAAACGATAAAATCATACCACGTGGATGCTTTGGTGCAGTGTGCTGAGGGCAACTGTCTGCTGTCCCCTTGGCTGAGGTCAGTTAACTCAGAACAGGGGTGGGTTGGGGGGGTGGTGGTGGGGGGGCGGTGGTGATGCAGGGGGAATCAAGCCTAGAGTCTTCCTAGCCTGCACAGTTATTGATTAAGCTTTGATGACCCACTCCTTGCTTTCGACCACTAAGCACAACTCAACAATGGCTCGTGCTCAAAACATCAGTGCCCTACTTCTCTAACTGGTCAGCAAATTCCAAATGGTGTGTAAGGGAAAACAATAACGCTGTGTGTCTCTTCTTCAGGTAATTGGTAGGGCTGGAAATTTTGTAACAGTTTGACATAAGTTTGTGTTTTCTTTTGTCCTTGCAGGCCCACTAACCGCCAGTCCTTGTACCAAAAATACTGAGCCCATATCATGTCCATCAACTTTTCCATTTCACAAAAGCTTGCTGCACATTAACCTGGGTTTGTTGCCATCATCCATGGACTATTTTAAACATACTTCCTAAAAGTGTCTGAAACTTAGTTGAAAAATTATGAGCGGCAAAAGAAAATGCTATTCCAGGTACAAACTTTCATATATCTTAAACTTATTGTGATCATTATAATCACAGAAATGTGTTTACATAACAATAATAAATGACCCGTGCCCTTCAATGAGCAAGTAAATGGTGGATGTAAGGCAGGCGGGATGCACAAGAGGCCAGAGGAATGGAGACTTTGGAGGGATGTTGCAGGGGGAAGGGGGTGGAGCAGGTAGGCTCTCTAAGACTGGAGGAGGTTAGGGAGGAGCAAGGCCATGAAAGTATTTTCTGTTCTCTGTACAGGTTATTTACAGTAGAATAACAAGTACCAATTAGCAAGGAGTAAATCCTCAACAATAACCTAAAGGCTAGTTACATATCACACACAAACAGAAAATGCTAGAAATACTCAGCAGATCTGGCAGCATCTGTGGAGAGAGAAAACCAGAGTGACAGTTTCAGGTTGGTGGATTTTTGTCAGAACAGGAATCTAATGTGTCAGTGGTAAAGAAAAATATGGTTCTGCAGGAACCAAAAATATTGGTGTTTCCACTAACCGTAGGAATTATCTTATTAAAAAGCACTAATCAATTGAAATTCTTATTATATTATTGGGGCCTTTTAAGATTAAAATACTTTCATGGCCTTGCTCCTCCCTAACCTCCTCCAGTCTTAGAGAGCCTACCTGCTCCACCCCCTTCCCCCTGCAACATCCCTCCAAAGTCTCCATTCCTCTGGCCTCTTGTGCATCCCGCCTGCCTTACATCCACCATTGCCAACTGTGTCTTCATCCACCTAGTCTCTAGAAATCCCTCCCTAAACTCCTCTGTCGTTCTACCCATCCTCCTTCAGAACCCTTCTTAAAAAACAACTTGACCAATCCCTTGGTCACCCCTCCTACTAACACCTCCTTTGGCTCAGTGTCCCTTTTTATGTCTCTGTGATTTGCCTTGGGGTGTTTTTCTATGTTCAAGATGTTATGTGAATGCAAGTTATTAATGTTGTTAAACCCTTATGAATAGGCACACAGTTCGATATTTCAATCCAGTTGAATCCTCTTGTATGCAAAGCAACCCCTATAAAGATTAAGTAGATACATCAATTCTTAAGAATACAAGACAGTTTGTAGCCGATTAAGTTTTATTGTTTTTGGCTCCACTATTACTTCATCAATCTTAACGCCAAGATCATTCACAATTTTTTCCAGTTCATTGTTTATGGAATGTGCTGAGTTATTGCAAAATCATATGGGTGTCCAGTTTATTTTGAACACTGTGCATCTCTGTGTGAGCAAATTAAGGTTTTGCTGAAAAATTAACTGCAAGTGCATGACCTGAAGGTGCATAGCCCACAAGCCCTAAGGGTGATTCCTGTTTGGTCCTTATCTCATTAGGTGGTTTCTGTTTTGATAAACCACAATTCGTCACTCCCCATAGTTCACTTAGCATTGTTAACAAATGTGTCTATGTTTATTTACTGTGACTCTTCAGGTTAGGATTACAGTCCATAATCTAATGTTATGATATCAACTAGTGTTGTAAGGGTGATTTTCAACCTGCCCACTCATTGCAAACTGGGCCTGTGGGCAGATAACATCAACACGGAGACTGATTTGTCAATGCCCTGCTCCCTTCCAGCAGTCTTAATCTGGCCTTCTGAGCAGGCAGGAAGGACAGACAGCTGCTAGAGTCTGCCAGGGCCTCTCTTTTAATTTACAGATTGAACTGCAATGATATCGTTGAGGCCTGATTTCTATTTTGACCAATGATTTGAGCTTTGTGCAGATTTCAGGTGATGCTAGAGGATGGATGAGTTGCAGCCAAAGACGCAAGTCTCAAAAATTTTTTTAGCTTTCCTTGTGCAGCCGAGAGGAGCAGCAGTGCTCCTCCATTCCATAAGGAATGTTTAGGCCTCCCTTACCCTGGCCTTCCCCACCCCCTTTCAAATCACAATATCCTATCATAATGCCCTCCGTCCAAAAGTGCAGTGCTTCCTTGGTAATGCACTGGAACGTGAGTCTAGTTCTAGTGATTTCTTTTGAAATCCTGGGGTGCAATTTAGAGTTTGCAAGGGGGGTCTTGGCTGCCAGCCGCAGAACTGGCAGGAAGCCCACGCCACCTCCGTTGGGGAAAGCCCACCCGAATTAAACGCCCATCAGGCACTTAAGGCCTTCCCCGGAATTAAGGCCTCTGGTTGGCTGGCAGCTGTCTGTTGCCTGTCAGCGCCACCAGGAGCAGTGGTAGCTCCCACCAGAGGTCCAGGATCACCAAGGAACCACAGGTGAGTGAGGGCGGGATGGGGTTCGCAGAGTACAGTTTGTGGGAAGAGGGGGTGGCTCTCATCCGAGGGGGACCATTGAGTGCACTTGAATGAGGGATCCCCTCCAGAAGCTCAGAAGCATAACGAGTTCCCCAAGTGGTGACTCCCCTGCCTGCTGCTGAGTTAATACCAGTGGCAGCAGGTTGAGGCCCTTAAGTGGGCATTAATTGCCCACGTAAGGGCCTCAATTGGAGTCCAGGAGGGAAGGCTGTCAATGAACCCTCCCACCCTGGGCTTAAGTGGGCAGAAGTGGGAGAATGCGAGAACCCCAACCTGCATCCTCCCACCCGATTAAATGCTCCCCCCGCCTCCAAACCCATGGGAGTGGTGGGGGAACAGCATTAACTTTCATTCCTGGAGTGGGACTTGAACCCACAACCTTCTGATCTAGAGGTGAGAGTGCTAGCAACTGAGTCACAGCTGTTGCAAAAGTACCACCTAAGTGAGAGAAAAGGCAAATTTTAAAACAGCGCTTCAGTTTTTTTTCCCCATTTACTTTCATGTCCTATATATTAGTGCTCTGCAATAGAGCCTCTCTGAATAGGATGCCACTTTGTCCTGGAATAGGATGTGCCCAACTTCCATCATCACCCTCCCCACTACCACCCCCACCACCCCCCTCGAATGTTAAGAATGGCTACCTGCCTGAAGTACCAGAGGGGACTGATGCCCATGAACTTCATCCCACTCAGTGCCCTCCAAAGAAGGGGGATGTAATGGGAGAGGGGAAATGGATTAACGGACTCCTATTAACTAAATATATGGGGATTTTAAAAATATAATTACACCAGTAAAGAGCAACAAAAGGAATTTTGTTTCTGTTAAGATAATGCCTCCTTACTGGGCATCATAAGGAATAATCCAGAGATCCAGTGAAATGCCCTGGGGACACAGGTTTGACTCCCACCACGGTAGATGGTGGAATTTTAATTCATTAAAAATATGGAATTAAAAGCCATGAAACCATTGTCGATTGTGGGAAAAATCCATGTCACTAATGTCCTTTAGGGAAGGAAACTTCCTATCCTTACCTGGTCTGGCCTACATGACTAGTCTGACCCACAGCAAGGTTGACACTTAACTGCCCTCTGAAATGGCCTAGCAAGCCACTCAGTTGTATCAAACTGCTAAAAACAAGTCAATGAGAAATGACACTGGATGGACCACCTGACATCAACCTAGGCACCAGAAGCAACAATGGCAAACTCAGCTCTGTTGACCCTGCAAAGTCCTCCTTACTAACATCTGGGGGCTAGTACGAAAATTGGGAGAGCTGGCTAACAGGCTAGTCAAGCAATGGCCTGACATAGTCATACTCACGGAATCATACCTTTCAGTTAATGTCCCAGGCACAAACATCACCATCACTGGGTATTTCCCATCCCACCGGTGGGATAGACCCAGCAGAAGTGATGATACAGTGCTATACAGTCAAGAGGGAATTGCTTTGGGAGTCCTCAACATCGACTCCAGACCCCATGACGTCTCATGGCATCAGGTCAAACATTGGCAACGAAACCTCCTGTAGCATCCCTCCTCAGCTGATGAATCAGTGCTCTTCCATATTGAACACCACTTGGAGGAAGCACTGAGGGTGGCAAGGATGCAGAATGTACTCTGGGTGGCTTGCTAGCATCACTGTTGACTGAGCTGGCTGAGTCCTAAAGGACATAGCTGCTAGATTGGGTCTGCAGCAGGTGGTGAGGGAATCAACAAGAAGGGAAAACATACTTGACCTCATCCTCACCAACTTGTCTGCTGCAGATGCATCTGTCCATGACAGTATCAGTAGAAGTGAGCACCGCACAGTTCTTGTGGAGATGAAGTCTCGCCTTCACATTGAGAATACTCTCAAGCATGTTGCGTGCTCCTACCACTGTGCTAAATGAGGTAGATTTTGAGCAGGTCTAGCCACTCAAGACTGGGCATCCATGAGGCGCTGTGGGACATCAGTAGCAGTAGTATAATTGTACTCAACCACAATCTGTGACTGCGTGGCCCAGCATATCCCCCACTCTACCTTTAGCACCAAGCCAGGCGATCAACCCTGGTTCAATGAAGAGTGCAGGAAGGCATGCCAGGAGCAGCATCAGGCATAGCTAAAAATGAAGTACCAACCTGGTGAAGCTACAACGAAGGACTACTTGTGTGCCAAACAGCATAAGCAGCAAGCACTAGTCAGAGCTAAGTGATTCCACAACCAACAGATCAGATCTCCACTCTGCAGTCCTGTCAAATCTAGTCATGAATCTTTGTGGACAATTAAACAACTCACTGGAGGAGGAGGTTCCACAGTTATTCCCATCCTCAATAATGCGGGAGCTCAGCACATTAGTGCAACATAAAAGGCTGAAACATTTGCAACAATCTTCAGCCTGAGATGCCGAGTGGATGATCCACCTTGGTCTCCTCCTGAAGTCCCGAGCATCACAGATACCAGTCTTCAGCCAATTCGATTCACTCCATATGATATCAAGAAATAGCTGAAGGCATTGGATACAATGCAAAGGCTATGGGCCCTGATATTATTCAGGCAAATAACACTGAAGACTTGTGCTCCAGAATTTGCCATGCCCCTAGCCAAGCTGTTCCAGTACAGCTACAACACTGGCATCTACACGGCAATGTGGAAAATTGCCCAGGTATGTCCTGTACACAAAAAGCAGGACAAATCCAACCTGATCAATTACTGCCCCATCAGTCTACTCTTGATCATCAGTAAAGTGATGAAGGGGTCACCAACAGTGCCATCAGGCGGCAATATTGCTTAGCAATAACCTGCTCACTGACACTCAGTTTGGGTTCCACCGGGGCCAATCAGCTCCTGACCTCTTTACAGCCTTGGTTCAAACATGGGCAAAAGAGCTGAGCTCCAGAAGTGAGGTGAGAATGACTGCCCTTGACATCAAGGCCGCATTTCACCGATGTAGCATCAAGGAGCCCTAGCAAAACTGATATCAATGGGAATCAGGGGGAAAACTCTCGACTGGTTGGAGTCATACCTAGCACAAAGGAAGATGGTTGTAGTTTTTGGAGGTCAGTCATCTTAGCTCCAGGACATCACTGCAGTAGTTTCTCAGGGAAGTGTCATGGCCCAACCATCTTTAGCTGCTTCATCAATGACCTTCCTTCCATCAAAAGGCCAGAAATGGGGATGTTCACTGATGATTGCACAAAGTTCAGCACCATTCACGACTCCTCAGGTACTGAAGCAATAACTCCAAATGGAGCAAGACCTGGACAATATCCAAGCTTGGGCTGACAAGTGGCTGGTAACATTCACACCACACAAATGCCAGACCATGACAATCTCCAACAAGAGAGAATCTAACCATCACCCCTTGACATTCAATGGCATTACCATCACTGATCACCCAATAACAATTTCCTGGGCGTCACTATTGACCACTAATCTGGACTAGCCATATAAATACTGTGGCTACAAGAGCAGGTCAGAGGCTAGGAATCCTGCACTGTGTAACTCACCTCCTGACTCCCCAGAGCCTGTCCACAATCTACAAGGCACAAGTCAGGTGTGTGATGGATGAGTGCAACTCCAACAACACTCATGAAGCTTGACACCATCCAGGAGAAAGCAGCCTGCCTGAATGGCACCCCATCCACAAACATTCACTCCCTGCACCACTGACGCACAGTGGCAGCAGTGTGCATCATCTACAAGATGCAGTGCAAGAACTCACCAAGGCTCCTTAGACAACACCTTCCAAGCCCACAACCACTACCATCTAGATGGACAAGGGCAGCAGATAGATGGGAAAACCACCATATATAAGTCCCCCTCCAAGTCACTCACCATCCTGACTTGGAAATATATTGCCGTTTCTTCTGTTGCTGGGTCAAAATCCTGGAACTCCCCCTCTAACAGTACTGTAGGTGTGCCTACACCACATGGAGCTCCCTTCCTTACAACACTGTGGGTGTACCTACACCACACAGACTGCAGCGGTTCAAGAAGGCAGCTCACCATCACCTTCTCAAGGGCAATTAGGGATGGGCAATAAATGCAGGCATAGCCAGCGACCTCCACATCCCATGAATGAATTAAAAAAAATGTTTTTTTACACTTACAACTACAATAATAGTGGCTGATGCTGGATCTGAGCAGCTGCAATAAATAGGATACACATGGGGCACAATGCTGGAATTGACACACACCCAGGAAATGGATCCACGATGGTCTGTTATGTGATACCAGCAAGCTGCATGAAACCTGAATCCCCACAATGGACAAAGGAATTTTTTATTCACAGGCTATCATAGGCCATTAGTATTAAAAGGGAAGATTTTTATAAAACTGTTTAGGAGCAGTACAAACACATGTACAGTTTACAAAAACCATGAAGAATGCCCTTTGTGTTAAATAGTTAATATCTTTCTAATCAAATGATTGAGGTAGGCTCGATGGTTTTTAAAATGGACTAATTGTACTACTTAGGATAAATGCCTCGTAATAGTTTAGGCCACAAGAAATTAAGTTAAAGTTTGAAAATAACAGTTAGTAGCCAAATGCTTAATGCATTTGTGTAACATTCCTCTATCTGTTAATTTAACACATACATTTATTTTCATTTTCAATGTACTGGTGCCATCAGTAAAACAGCACAATGAGGAATATCATTCTAATGATTTAGGCACTGGCCGTAATAGCTAGACTTGTTTGGCCACCTGCTAATCCTAGACAATTACTTAGCCACTGAAAAGGTAAAAATAATCTACATTTTCTCAATCAGATTCAGTGGATATTATAGGACTTGATGCTTTTTAATCTCAGGTAAGAACAGAAAAGACTGGAAACGCACAGCTTGTCGAGTGGCATCTGTGGAGCCAACAGACAAAGAAGAAAGCTGAGCACCAGAAACATTAACTAGCCAGTCAATAAAGTCTGCTGTGACAGCCAGCATTTTCTGTTTTTATGTAGATGTAAACCCTCGACCAGATGTTCTGATGAAGGATCACCCAGATTGAAATAAAAGAAAGACTTACATTTATGGACGCTTGCATTTGCATTTCATGACCTCAGGACACCCCAAAGCACTTTCTAGCCAGTGAAGTGCAGTCACTGTTGGGATGAGCAGCCAAAGTTGTGTGCAGGAAGTTCCCTTGAGCAACAGTGAAACAAATGGCCAGATTATCTGTTTTGGTGATGTTGGTGGAGGGATGAACATTGGCTGTCACCATGGAGAACTCCTTGCTCTTCTTCCAATAGTGCCATGGGATCATTACCCTCAACCTGAGAGGGCAGACAAATCTTTCATTTGGCATCGCAACCAAAAGACCTCCAACAGTATAGCATTCCCTTAGTATGGCATTAAAGTGTTACTTTGTGCTCAAGTTCCTGGAGTGGGTCTTGAACTCACAGCCTTCTGGAGAGTGCTACTCACTGAGCCTCAGCTGACACCAAAGTACTAAATAGAGTTTTAACTTGCCACCTGGGTATAAAACTGGCATTGTGGATTGGTTGCCCGTTATGGGCACTGGAGTTTATGTTACATTGTGCACTCTGCAGTGTTCACCTCGTGGGCTACATTCAACAGCATTAGCAGCAATATTATGGACTTGGATTCAAAAGCTCAATGCAAACCTCTCAAATTCACACCTTGGAGGAACGGTTGAATCTGAAGAGGCAAACAAGGAGCTTGACAAAGTCCATACATCAGTGAAAAATGGCATACGAAATTTAATTTGGACAGGGGTAAGATACTGAACAGAAGAAGGAAAAATGTGCACTGGGAAAACTATTCAGGAGTAGTTTTGAACCAGCTCAAAATGAAGTTGAAAGAGACCTTTAGATATCAGCTGACTTGGCACTGACTAGAGCCAACCTTAGACTCCTGTTAGGTTGGAAAAGGGGTTTAAAGGGATGAGATGGAGCATTAAAGTACCAAGTCAGCTCAAAAGATCTTTGCCTATTTTATACACAGTTGTCTATCAGAAGTCTTGGAGTGGAGAGTGGATGCCCCTTCCCAAATTAGACAGGAGCTTAATAATGATATTCAAATCATCATGAAATTATGTCACTTAGCCATCAACATAATATTGCATAACTTATGACATGATTACACTTGTTAGTCATCGCCGTCACATAACATCAGTGTCCACGATCTAAAGTTTTTTATTTGCATACCCAAGCATTCAAAGGGCAAACATGCATTTGTGAATGTGAAGGTAAAGTTTTCGGCAGGATCTTGGTGACTAGTTTTGAGAGCTTCCTGTTCTTTTGAGTGTGGACCCCCCTGCTGGAATCCCCATTCTCAGCTTTTTGTAGAAAGAGGAGGAACAATGAGCCATTGCCATGAGGTTATTCCAGCCTAAAATGTCAGATACGTTCACTCGAGGTTGAGGCAACAAGCATATTTAAGGGGGAGTTAGAATATGTAGATGGAGTTAGATACAGATGGGGGGAGAAGGTTTGTCAGGAGCATAAACACCAGGATGGAGCTGTTGGGCTGAATGGCCTGTTTCTGTGCTATCATATAATACCGTGTAATACAGTATAATTGACCATATTAGCTTGGTTCAATTGGTAACACTTTCACTGACTCAGAAGATTGTGGACTCAAGCCCCGTTTGTTCTTCAAATTTTCTAGGATTGTATTCCAGTGTAATCCTAAAAAATGCTGTATTATCAGAGCTGCTGTCTTCCAGATGAGTGAGATCCTGTCTGCTT